>NC_069499.1:239762407-240090532 GCF_027579735.1 Bombina bombina | reverse complement strand
ACCCCTATATTATATTTATTAACCCCTAATCTGCCCCCCACAACGTCGCCCGCCAGCTACCTACAATTATTAACCCCTAATCTGCCGACCGGCACCCTCACCGCTACTATAATAAAGTTATTAACCCTAATCCGCCTCACTCCCGCCTCAATAACCCTATAAGAAATAGTATTAACCCCTAATCTGCCCTCCCTAACATCGCCGACACCTAACTTCAATTATTAACCCCTAATCTGCCGACCGGACCTCGCCGCTACTCTAATAAATGTATTAACCCCTAAAGCTAAGTCTAACCATAACCCTAACACCCCCTAAGTTAAATATAATTTTATTCTAACAAAATAAATTAACTCTTATTAAATAAATTATTCCTATTTAAAGCTAAATACTTACCTGTAAAAGAAACCCTAATATAGCTACAATATAAATTATAATTATATTGTAGCTATTTTAGGATTTATATTTATTTTACAGGAAACTTTGTATTTATTTTAACCAGGTACAATAGCTATTAAATAGTTAATAACTATTTAATAGCTACCTAGATAAAATAATTACAAAATTACCTGTAAAATAAATCCTAACCTAAGTTACAATTAAACCTAACACTACACTAGCAATAAATGAATTAAATAAAATACCTACAATTATCTACAATTAAACCTAACACTACACTATCAATAAATTAATTAAATAAAATACCTACAATTAAATACAATTAAATAAAGTAACTAAAGTACAAAAAATAAAAATAACTAAGTTACAAAAAATAAAAAAATATTTACAAACATTAGAAAAATATTGCAACAATTTTAAACTAATTACACCTACTCTAATCCCCCTAATAAAATAACAAAGCCCCCCAAAATAAAAAAATGCCCTACCCTATTCTAAAATTAAAATAGAAAAGCTCTTTTACCTTACCAGCCCTTAAAAGGGCCATTTGCGGGGCATGCCCCAAAGAATTCAGCTCTTTTGCCTGAAAAAAAAACATACAATACCCCCCCCCCAACATTACAACCCACCACCCACATACCTCTAATCTAACCCAAACCCTCCTTAAATAAACCTAACACTAAGCCCCTGAAGATCTTCCTACCTTATCTTCACCACACCGGGTATCAGCGATCCGTCCAGGCTCCGATGTCTTGATCCAAGCCCAAGCGGGGGGCTGAAGACATCCATCAGCCAATAGAATGCAAGCTCAATCTGATTGGCTGATTGGATCAGCCAATCGGATTGAACTTGATTCTGATTGGCTGATTCCATCAGCCAATCAGAATTTTCCTACCTTAATTCCGATTGGCTGATAGAATCCTATCAGCCAATCGGAATTCGAGGGACGCCATCTTGGATGACGTCCCTTAAAGGAACCTTCATTCGTCGTCTAGTCGTTGGAAGAAGAAGATGGATCCGCGCTGGAGGTCTTCAAGATGGAGCCGGTCATCATCGGATGGAAGAACATAGAAGATGCGGTTTGGATGAACATGTTTGCCGGTCCGGATCGACTCTTCTGCCCGGATAGGATGAAGACTTCTGCCCGAAGATGGAATTCTTTAGCCGCCGCTTGGATCCAGACTTCAGCCGGAGGATGGACGTCACTCTTCAGCCCTACTTGGGCTTGGATGAAGATTTCGGAGGCTCTTCTGGACCGATCGGGACCCAGTGTGGTGAAGACAAGGTAGGGAGATCTTCAGGGGCTTAGTGTTAGGTTTATTTAATGGGGGTTTGGGTTAGATTAGGGGTATGTGGGTGGTGGGGTGTAATGTTGGGGGGGTATTGTATGTTTTTTTTTACAGGCAAAAGAGCTGAATTCTTTGGGGCATGCCCTGCAAAGGGCCCTTTTAAGGGCTGGTAAGGTAAAAGAGCTTTTCTATTGTAATTTTAGAATAGGGTAGGACATTTTTTTATTTTGGGGGGCTTTGTTATTTTATTAGGGGGCTTAGAGTAGGTGTAATTAGTTTAAAATTGTTGTAATATTTTTCTAATGTTTGTAAATATTTTTTTTATTTTTTGTAACTTAGTTCTTTTTTTATTTTTTTGTACTTTAGTTAGTTTATTTAATTGTATTTGTTTGTAGGTATTTTATTTAATTAATTTATTGATAGTGTAGTGTTAGGTTTAATTGTAACTTAGGTTAGGATTTATTTTACAGGTAATTTTGTAATTAGTTTAACTAGGTAGCTATTAAATAGTAAATAACTATTTAATAGCTATTGTACCTGGTTAAAATAATTACAAAGTTGCCTGTAAAATAAATATTAATCCTCAAATAGCTACAATATAATTATAATTTATATTGTAGCTATATTAGGGTTTATTTTACAGGTAAGTATTTAGCTTTAAATAGGAATAATTTATTTAATAAGAGTTAATTTATTTTGTTAGATTTAAATTATATTTAACTTAGGGGGTGTTAGTGTTAGGGTTATACTTAGCTTTAGGGGTTAATGCATTTATTATAGTAGCGGTGAGGTCCGGTCGGCAGATTAGGGGTTAATACTTGAAGTTAGGTGTCGGTGAGGTTAGGGAGGGCAGATTAGGGTTTAATACTATTTATTATAGGGTTATTGAGGCGGGAGTGAGGCGGATTAGGGGTTAATAACTTTATTATAGTAGCGGCGAGGTCCGGTCGGCAGATTAGGGGTTAATAAGTGTAGGTAGGTGTCGGCGACGTTGAGGGGGGCAGATTAGGGGTTAATAAATATAATATAGGGGTCGGCGGTGTTAGGGGCAGCAGATTAGGGGTACATAAGTATAATGTAGCTGGCGGCGGTGTGCGGTCGACAGATTAGGGGTTAAAAAAATGTAATCGTGTGGCGGCGATGTGGGGGGGGCCTCGGTTTAGGGGTACATAGGTAGTTTATGGGTGTTAGTGTACTTTAGAGCACAGTAGTTAAGAGCTTTATGAACCGGCGTTAGCCCAAAAAGCTCTTAACTCCTGTTTTTTTTTCTGCTGCTGGAGTTTTGTCGTTAGAGTTCTAAAGCTCACTTCAGCCAAGACTCTAAATACCGGCGTTAAGAAAGATCCCATTGAAAAGATAGGATACGCGATTGGCGTAGGGGGATCTTCAGTATGGAAAAGTCGTGGCTGCAAAGTGAGCGTTAGACCCTTTAATGACTGACTCCAAATACCAGCGGGCGGTAAAAACCAGCGTTAGGAGCCTCTAACGCTGGTTTTGATGGCTACCGCCAAACTCTAAATCTAGGCGACAATTTCCACAGCGAAAGCACCCAGGTTTGCCCTTAGGCAGCCACATTTACTTATCATAGCAGTGTGTGGGGTCATTTAAGACCAAAAGATCCCTCAAGTTGCTAGCCCTCTTGTATACCATTCATGGGGCCGGAGAGTCCATGAAAGGAAGGCTTGTATCCTTCGAGATCACCATCCAATTTTTCTTAATAGTATTCGCCACAGATTTTAATACTGGGGTGCAGGTGATCAGAAAGTTTAACCGATGTGATGTTTGTTCAGGTGTTTTCCTAGTTGTAAGTGTCTCTTGTGTCCACTCTCTGGCCGTGAGGCATTGTTGTTTAATCAAAGACATTGGGTACCCCCTCTGTAGGGATCTTTGAGCCATTTCACTTAACTGAATGTTTTAACGGGAGTCGTCAGTATTGTTGCGGATGAGACACAGGAGCTGTGAGGAGCTGACCCCATCTTTTTGAAATTTAGGATGAAAGCTAGTGTAATGAAGAGCAGAATTCTTATCAGTAGCTTTCTGAAATAGTGTGGTGTGTAGTCCATACCCCTGCTGGGTTTGAACCTTGAAAATTTCTAGATCTAGAAAATGGACTTTATCTGTGTTGTGTTCTAATAGTGGATTCAAGGCTGTTGAGGACATCAGTCCATTCGACCAGGGCCTCAGAGGAGCCATTCCAAATAAGGAAGACGTCCTCTATGTAGCGACCGTAGAATTTTATGGGATCCTGTCTGGATAGTATGTTTTGTTTTTCATACATTGTCATGTAGATGTTGGCATATGATGGGGCCATATTCGACCCCATCGCTGTCCCCATGGATTGTAGAAAATAGTCATTTTCAAAATGAAAAAAAATATTTTCCACACAGAATTCCATAAGTTGTATCAAAACTTCTATAGGTGGTCAAGTATAGTGTGCATTATCAAGTAATTTTTTTCTGACCATATCATCAGCTGCTACTTCTCATCCTAAGCTACCTAATCCTGAGAAATTTTCTGGAAAATTTTATAATTACAAAGGTTTCCTCAACATCTGCCTCCTGCACTTCAAGAATGACCCTGAAACATTTTCTACTTAAACCTTTGTGAGATCCTTGCTAAAGGTGAAAACCCTGGCTTGAGTTTCTCCTTTCTAGGGAAAGATGATATGGTATCGAGCAATGCTGAAAAAAAAAAAATCCTATCAGCCCTCCAAAAATTTTCGACAAACCTGGTAGAAGAGCAGCAGCCTTTTAAGTTTAATAGATCTTCTACAGGACTCCCAGTCTGTGCCACAATATGCAGTGACATTACCTGACACGAATGAGGGAGCCATCAAGTCTGCTCTTTATAAAGGATTATCACACCATATCAACGATTAGCTTGTGTTCAGGGATGCAACTGAGTCTTTAGAAGCCTTTATGGTTAGATGTGATGCATCTCAAACTCTTGCTAAAGAAAGACAGGTATTACAGAGCTCATCATCCCATGGTTTAACTGACTCCCAAGTTCTCCTCTCCTACTATGACTCCTGAGGAACCCATGAAGGTATGTTCCATAAGGCTATCTGTGGCAGAAAGCTATAGATGATGCAGACTGTGTCTCTATCATGGCCTGAAAGGACATCTTCTCAACAAGTGACTGACTTATCCAGGAAAAGACTGAGCAGTTTTGGACCATTGCAGTTCTATTTCCTCAACGAAACTGCTGATGCCATTCTGTTTTTCAGTTGGGGAGCAAGAGGTACATACGATGGGCCAGATTAAGAGTAGAGCTCTATCTTAACGTATGCCCGTAATGGGGCAAATTTGTAAGCTTCATGTCTCTTGGCTCTCCTCATGAGACATGAAACATAAACAACAGTGTAATAAAACAGTTCCTTGCTACATTGGGCTTTCCTGAGCTGTGTCACCCTGTAGCATATTGTAGCTCTATCATCTAATCTCCATATCCACTCCATTATCCACTGCAGTTTGGAGGCACTGTGGATGAGCATGTGGGCTTATAATTTTTTGGCCAGTAGCTGTAACTAAATTCTCTACTATATACTTTTAGCATTTGTTCATAAAACATTGCATTTTTAGCTAAATCATAAAAACATTGTGCATAAACAACAGCCAATAACATGTTGCAAATTAATGGAGTGTGATAGCCATGTTCTTAAGAAAGTCTATACATGTCAGATATTTGTGGAATTGTTATTTAACATTTCTCCCTACAACTATGGCATTCAATCCCAGCCATAATTGCAATTTTCTGTGAAAAAAAATGAAAAACATATAATCTCTGAGCCAACTTCTGGACAAGTAATTGTATAGGTAAATATCTGTTTTAGATCAATTTTAAACAACTTGTGTACAGTTAAAATTTGTGAACAATCTCTTTTCAAATCACTTATAGAAGCGGTTAATTAACATAATTATATGGCTTATCTAGCCCTATTATCTCTCTTCCTTAGCAGCCACCTAAACCTGTACTTTTAATCTTGCAATCACATGCTTATATAGGCTACTTACTATCAGTGGCAAGAGTGAAATGATTGTCAGTTATTAAGAGTGAAAAAATACTCAAGAATCATGGGAACTTCAGTGCATAGTAATCACAACATTAGAAATAACAGGTAATGGAAGTAAAATATTCTGTAATATCATGCAATTTAATGTAATTACATTTTATTCATTACTTGGCCAGAAAATGATAGACTTTATAAGGGAAACTCATGGCTATGGGAAATAGGAGAGACAAAGAACAGTTATATGAATATATGATTTTAGGAGCAGTTATATTGGAAATATTAGGATATATCTGAAGCAACTGTATAGGAAATAGCATATAAATACATTTCTTACATAAAATTGGTTCAGGAAAATTTTAATATCTATAGAAACAGTTTGCAAATGAGATTGACGTCACTTTCAAATTGATGATAGGACATCTGAACACACAAACAATAACACCTATTCCGACATTTCTGTCCCAGTTTTAATTTGATATTAATCTGAAAGTTTGACAGTATAAGGAAAAAAGAAGCTGTGGTGTTTCAGTTATTTTATGTTAAACAGATGTATAGCCAATAGAGATGGGCGAATGTGGTGAAAGTACAATTCGCTTGGTAGAACGTTTTGGACAATTGAATATTAGTAAGAATGAAAATCCATTAAAGGGACACTGTAACCAAAATTTTTCTTTCGTGATTCAGATAGAGCATGAAATTTTAAGCAACTTTCTAACGGCTAGATTTAGAGTTTTGTCGGTAACGATCCGCGTAGCTAACGCTGGCTTTTTTCTGGCCGCACCTTTAAAATAACTCTGGTATTGAGAGTCCACAGAATGGCTGCGTTAGGCTCCAAAAAAGGAGCGTACAGCATATTTAACGCCACTGCAACTCTCGATACCAGAGTTGCTTACAGACGCGGCCAGCCTCAAAAACGTGCTCGTGCACGATTCCCCCATAGAAAACAATGGGGCTGTTTGAGCTGAAAAAAAAACCGCGTTCAGCTCCTAACGCAGCCCCATTGTTGTCTATGGGGAAACACTTCCTACGTCTGCACCTAACACCCCTAACATGTACCCCGAGTCTAAACACCCCTAACCTTACACTTATTAACCCCTATTCTGCCGCCCCCGCTATTGCTGACCCCTGTATATTATTTTTAACCCCTAATCTGCCGCTCCGTAAACCGCAGCTACTTACATTATCCCTATGTACCCCTAATCTGCTGCCCCTAACACCGCCGACCCCTATATTATATTTATTAACCCCTAATCTGCCCCCCACAACGTCGCCTCCACCTGCCTACACTTATTAACCCCTAATCTGCCGAGCGGACCGCACCGCTATTATTATAAAGTTATTAACCCCTAATCCGCCTCACTAACCCTATAATAAATAGTATTAACCCCTAATCTGCCCTCCCTAACATCGCCGACACCTAACTTCAAACATTAACCCCTAATCTGCCGACTGGAGCTCACAGCTATTCTAATAAATGTATTAACCCCTAAAGCTAAATCTAACCCTAACACTAACACCCCCCTAAGTTAAATATAATTTACATCTAACGAAATTAATTAACTCTTATTAAATAAATTATTCCTATTTAAAGCTAAATACTTACCTGTAAAATAAATCCTAATATAGCTACAATATAAATTATATTTATATTATAGCTATTTTAGGATTTATATTTATTTTACAGGTAACTTTGTATTTATTTTAACCAGGTACAATAGCTAAAATAGTTAAAATAATTACAAAATTACCTGTAAAATAAATCCTAACCTAAGTTACAATTAAACCTAACACTACACTATCAATAAATTAATTAAATAAAATACCTACAATTACCTAAAATTAAACCTAACACTACACTATCAATAAATTAATTAAATACAATATCTACAAATAAATACAATTAAATAAACTAACTAAAGTACAAAAAATTAAAAAGAACTAAGTTACAAAAAATAAAAAAAATATTTACAAACATCAGAAAAATATTACAACAATTTGAAACTAATTACACCTACTCTAAGCCCCCTAATAAAATTACAAAGACCCCCAAAATAAAAAAATGCCCTACCCTATTCTAAATTACTAAGTTCAAAGCTCTTTTACCTTACCAGCCCTGAACAGGGCCCTTTGCGGGGCATGCCCCAAAGAATTCAGCTCTTTTGCCTGTAAAAAAAACACATACAATACCCCCCCCCAACATTACAACCCACCACCCACATACCCCTAATCTAACCCAAACCCCCCTTAAATAAACCTAACACTAAGCCCCTGAAGATCTTCCTACCTTATCTTCACCATACCAGGTTCACCGATCGATCCAGAAGAGCTCCTCCGATGTCCTGATCCAAGCCCAAGCGGGGGGCTGAAGAGGTCCATGATCCGGCTGAAGTCATCATCCAAGCGGGAGCTGAAGAGGTCCATGATCCGGCTGAAGTCTTCATCCAAGCGAGAGCTGAAGAGGTCCATGATCCGGCTGAAGTCTTCTATCAACGGCATCTTCAATCTTCTTTCTTCGGGAGCCATCATCTTCCATCCGACGCGGAACATCCTCTTCTCCCGACGCCTACTTGCTGAATGACGGTTCCTTTAAATGACGTCATCCAAGATGGCGTCCCTAGAATTCCGATTGGCTGATAGGATTCTATCAGCCAATCGGAATTAAGGTAGGAAAAATCTGATTGGCTGATTGAATCAGCCAATCAGATTGAGCTCGCATTCTATTGGCTGATCGGAACAGCCAATAGAATGCGAGCTCAATCTGATTGGCTGATTGGATCAGCCAATCGGATTGAACTTGATTCTGATTGGCTGATTCCATCAGCCAATCAGAATATTCCTACCTTAATTCCGATTGGCTGATAGAATCCTATCAGCCAATCGGAATTCGAGGGACGCCATCTTGGATGACGTCATTTAAAGGAACCGTCATTCGGCGAGTAGGCGTCGGGAGAAGAGGATGTTCCACGTCGGATGGAAGATGATGGCTCCCAAAGAAAGAAGATTGAAGATGCCGTTGATAGAAGACTTCAGCCGGATCATGGACCTCTTCAGCTCCCGCTTGGATGAAGACTTCAGCCGGATCATGGACCTCTTCAGCTCCCGCTTGGATGATGACTTCAGCCGGATCATGGACCTCTTCAGCCCCCCGCTTGGGCTTGGATCAGGACATCGGAGGAGCTCTTCTGGATCGATCGGTGAACCTGGTATGGTGAAGATAAGGTAGGAAGATCTTCAGGGGCTTAGTGTTAGGTTTATTTAAGGGGGGTTTGGGTTAGATTAGGGGTATGTGGGTTGTGGGTTGTAATGTTGGGGGGGGTATTGTATGTGTTTTTTTTACAGGCAAAAGAGCTGAATTCTTTGGGGCATGCCCCGCAAAGGGCCCTGTTCAGGGCTGGTAAGGTAAAAGAGCTTTGAACTTTAGTAATTTAGAATAGGGTAGGGCATTTTTTTATTTTGGGGGTCTTTGTTATTTTATTAGGGGGCTTAGAGTAGGTGTAATTAGTTTAAAATTGTTGTAATATTTTTCTGATGTTTGTAAATATTTTTTTATTTTTTGTAACTTAGTTCTTTTTTATTTTTTGTACTTTAGTTAGTTTATTTAATTGTATTTATTTGTAGATATTGTATTTAATTAATGTATTGATAGTGTAGTGTTAGGTTTAATTGTAGGTAATTGTAGGTATTTTATTTAATTAATTTATTGATAGTGTAGCTTTAATTGTAACTTAGGTTAGGATTTATTTTACAGGTAATTTTGTAATTATTTTAACTACGACGTTGTGGGGGGCAGATTAGGGGTTAATAAATATAATATAGGGGTCGGCGGTGTTAGGGGCAGCAGATTAAGGGTACATAAGGATAACGTAGGTGGCGGTCGGCAGATTAGGGGTTAAAAAAATTTAATCGAGTGTCGGCGATGTGGGGGGGGCTCGGTTTAGGGGTACATAGGTAGTTTATGGGTGTTAATGTACTTTAGAGCACAGTAGTTAAGAGCTTTATGAACCGGCGTTAGCCCAAAAAGCTCTTAACTACTGACTTTTTTCTGCGGCTGGAGTTTTGTCATTAGAATTCTAACGCTCACTTCAGACACGACTCTAAATACCGGAGTTAGGAAGATCCTATTGAAAAGATAGGATACGCAATTGACGTAAGGAAATCTGCGGTATGGAAAAGTTGCGGCTGAAAAGTGAGCGTTAGACCCTTTCCTGACTGACTCCAAATACCGGCGGTAGCCTAAAACCAGCGTTAGTAGCCTCTAACGCTGGTTTTCACGGCTACCGCCAAACTCCAAATCTAGGCCTAATTTACTCCTATTAGCAAATTTTCTTCATTCTCTTGGTATCTTTATTTGAAATGCAAGAATGTAAGTTTAGATGCCGGCCCATTTTTGGTGAACAACCTGGGTTGCCCTTGCTGATTGGTGGATATATTCATCCACCAATAAAAAAGTACTGTTCAGAGTATTGAAACCAAAAAAAAGCTTAGATGCCTTCTTTTTCAAATAATGATAGCAAGAGAACGAAGAAAAATTGAAAATAGGAGTAAATTAGAAAGTTGCTTAAAATTGCATGCTCTTTCTGAATTACAAAAGAAAAACTTTGGGTTCAGTGTCCCTTTAAAATTCGTTAATCAAATGTTATTCAAATGTTATTTCAGGTTTTTCAATTGTTACTTTCATTTTCAAATGTTCATAATTAGATTGAATATCCACATTCTAAATTTTGAATCTAAAATTTGTTTAACAAATACTACTCAGAAGTTCAATAGTTGGTAGAGAATTTAGTAAATTGATACATAATAGAAAATATATTGATTCAAAATTTTTGAAATATTGCATAAATCAAATATTACATTTGCATAAGAAGTACATATATATATTGATTCGAATTTTGAATTATGCAATATTCTCATTAGGAAAATTCTAATAGAATATTACATTTAAAGATAGCATTAGAAATACTATTACATTAAACAAATCATATAATATTGTACAAACATTTGAAATTTGAAATGAATGTTAGAGTGTTAAAATTGCAAAACATTTGCCTATCCCATAAAGCCAATAAAGGTCGAGATTACAAGTGGTGTGCTAACATTAGTTGAAAGTAAACGTGAACGCACAAGTGCAAATTAAATTTGCACTCATTGGGTTAACGCACAGGCTTAGGGCTAAAAATAAATGTGCACCAAACACAACATAAATACATTAAAATAAAGTGTAACACTCATATATACACTAGCTAATAAAAATGTATTATTATTATTATATATTATTATATATAAATTATAGGGTATATGGTATATGACAAGGTATTTGAATGGAAAGGCCTATAATGGATATATACATACATATACATTTTTGTGCACGCAAAAGTGCTAACTAGCGAGCCACTTGTAATCTGGCACAAAATATTTAAAGACACATGAAACCTATTATTTGTGATCCAGATAGAACCAGTGTTCCCCACTAAGTATGTGATTGCTTCTGTGGGAGCTCCCATTTAGAATGTATATTGATTTTTATTTAGCATAACGATTAGTATAATTTAAGTTGCTTTAATTATGTAATTAGTTTAACCCTTTACCAATAAATTAAGTTTTGAAATTCATTATTTGTGTGCTGGATAGGTTAATCTGCCTCTAGGTCAGAAAATATTTTATTGCCTAAAGTGTGCTCTAATTCATAGTCCTAAATATATATATAAAAAGTTTTTTTTTATTTCACAGGTAAGTTTTTATTTTTTTAAAGATAGTTATATTGTAATTTTAATTTAAAGTTAGGGGGTGTTAGGTTTAGGGGATAATATTTTAATTTAGTGTTTTGCAATGTGGGGGGCGGCGGTTTAGGGGTTAATAGGTTTAGTTTATTATTTACAATGTGGGGGGCTGGAGGTTTAGGGGTTAATAATTTATTGTAGTGTTGGCGATGTGGGGGGCTGGCCGTTTAGGAGTTAATAGGTTTATTTAGGTGTTGGCGATGTTGCGGAGCGGGCAGATTAGGGATTAATTATTTCATTAGTGTTGGCGATGTCGGGGAGCAGCGGATTAGGGGTTAATAACTTTTATTAGTGTCAGCAATGTTGGGGGCTGGGGACTAGGGGTGTTTAGACTATAGGTTTAAACGTAACTTTCTTTTCCCCATAGACTTCAATGGGTTGTATTACGGCGATCTCCATTCCGCGATCGCAGATGTTAGTTTTTTTCTAACACTCTCTCCCCACTGATATCTATAGGGGAAAGCGTGCACGTAAACTCAACCCTTGGCTTTTGTGCAGTATGGAGCTTAACACACCATAACGCACAGCACAAGGAGGCTTTTCAGTAACTCGTAATGGCAGCTCTATGGAGAGTGCAATAATGCCATTTTATTGGCGTTAGTTTCGCACCCTGTTTAAAACTTGTAATCTACGTGAATAAAAGTAATCTTTATCCCACCTCTTTCTCTAGATTCATGATGCATTATATATGGTTCCCATTGCATAAGGAAATTTTCTTTTGTGTTAAGCGTCTCTGCTGCCATGCTAGCCATGTTGTTGTGATATATTATTTTATTATTAGTGAAAAGCTTGGAGGTGTAGTCTTCCAGAATTGCGCTAGGCTTATTCTAACAATTGTACAGATGGTCATAGCTAATCTACGGTATCTTTTTGGAATTTGTGGGATCTGGAAATGTAATAAAGCTTGTTCAGGTGTTAAAACTACCTGTGTTTGGAAAATGGAGCTCAAAAGAGCAGATGTCTGGTCCCAGATTTTCCTAATCTTGTTACAATGCCACCACATATCTATGAACAAACCTTTTTCACCACATCCTCTATAACATAAATGTGGGAGCTGATTCTCCAGCCTTCTACACCTAGTTGGGTGGAGATACCATTTAAATGCCACTTTTATGTAATTTTCTTTAAGAGCGGCATTATGTGAGAATGATAGACCATAAGTTAAGTTATCGATCCATGTCTTAAGAGGCCAAGTACTACATAAGTCCTGTTCCCATTTTAACATAATGTGTGACTTACTCAAGTTAGAGTTACTGTTAAGTATTGGATAAAGAATTGATATCACACCTCTAGCATGTTCTTTGGTGAGGCACAGGGATTAGAAAGTGAAATTTGAAGTTACCTAATATTTCCTATACCCTCGATTTCAATTGCAAGTAATGAAACCAAATATTCCTGTCATTGGGGTTAAGATCCTTGTATTGCTCATATGAGATCAACTTATCTTCTATTATTATCATTTATTCTATAGCAACCCTTATTAGCCCATTTCTATTGTACTATTATATTAATCGTAGATTGTGGTACCACCAAGGGTGTCACCCTGGATCTAGCCTGAATTAATGTGTGTTTTGAGTTTAGTTTATTCCTAAAGTATAGGAGATCGCTTTGTTTCGTAAGGGATATCTAAAGTTCTTCTGTACCCATAGTAAGCTTGATATTTGATCTATTTCTAGGGCCTCAGATTCAGTTTGTACCCATTGATTACTGTGGTCATTTTTAAACCAATGTAAGGTCTGGGCCAATCGTGCTGAGTGTTAATATGAAACTTAGTTAGGCAGCCCCACTTCCCCATTCTTTCTGTGGGAACACATTTTTTTGCTTATTCTGGCTTTTTCTCCTTGCCACACAAAATGTAATATATCATTCTGTAAAGCATTTAGCTCCGATATCGGAATCAATACTGGTAATGATCGGAATAGGTATAGTAATTTTGATAGTAATGACATTTTAGTTGACACAATTCTGCCATACAAGGATATTTTGAGTTTTAACCACTTTGAAATTAGGTTTCTGATATGTGTAAAGTTAGGGATGTAATTAGCTTGGTATAGGGTGTAAATGTTTGTGGGAAGATGTATTCCTAGGTATTTAAGTGTTTTAGAAGCCTGTTTGAATTAAAAGTTTAGCTCTAGAAGCTTTTTTGTATGTTGGTGTAATTTAACGCTTAAGGCCTCACATTTGTCCTCGTTTTATAACCAGATATCTTACCAAAGTGGTGTATTAATGGGTATGGGGGGGGAGACAAATGTGGCTTAGTTAATGACAATATAATATTGTCCACAAATAGAGATACTTTATATTCTTTTTGTCCTACCGCAAGTCCAGAAATATCTGGATCATCTCTGATTTTGACCGCAAATGGCTCAATGCAAAGAACAAACAGCAATGGTGACAAGGGGCACGGCCGTGTGCTATTATTAATATATATTGGTTTTGATTGGTATCCCGAGAGTTTAACAAAGGCTGTGGGGGACGAGTAAAGAGTAGTGAGAGCATAAAAAAGCTCCCTTTATGCCTACCTTGTTCAAAACAGAAAACATATAGTCCCAATTGATCCTATTGAACGCCTTTTCTGCATCCAGAGAAAGAAACAGAGAAGGAGCTTCTTTAACAGTAGCTATATTGACTAAATCTATAATTTTGCATGTATTGTCTGGGGCTTCCCTATTTTTTATGAATCCCACCTGATCAGAGTGGATTAGGTTTTTGAGAATAAGTCGGTTGGTTAAGATTTTAGTAAGTAACTTTCGGCTAGATTACGAGTTTTGCGTTATGAGGGGTGCGTTGCTAACTTGCACTTTATTCTCACTGCTCACTTTCCTACAGTGCTGGTATAACAGGTTTTTACAAACCAGCGTTAAAAGACAAGTGAGCGTAGAGCAAAATTATGCTCCATACCTCACTCAAATACCAGCGCTGCTTAAGTCAGTGGTGATCCGGTTATACGTGCTCGTGCACGATTTCCCCATAGACATCAATGGGGAGAGCCGGCTGTGAAAAAGTCTAACACCTGCAATAAAGCAGCGTTTAGCTCATTAACGCAGCCCCATTGATTCCTATGAGGAAACTCATTTTATGTTTACACCTAACAGCCTAACATGAACCCCGAGTCTAAACACCCCTAATCTTACACTTATTAACCCCTAATCTTCCGCCCCCAACATCGCTGACACCTGCATTATACTTATTAACCCCTAATATGCTGCTCCCAACACCGCCAACACCTACATTATACTTATGAACCCCTAAACTGCTGCCCCCAACATCGCCAACACCTACATTATATTTATTAAACCCTAATCTGCTGCCCACAACATCGCCGACATCTACATAGTGTTATTAACCCCTAATATGCCGCCCCCAATGTCGCCGCCACTATAATAAACATAGCAACCCCCTAACTTAAATATAATTAAAATAAATATAAATAAAACCTACAATTAATAACTAAATAATTCCTATTTAAGACTAAATACTTACCTATAAAATAAACTCTCAACTAGCTACAATATAACTAATATTTACATTGTAACTATCTTAGGGTTTATTTTTATTTTACAGGAAAGTTTGTATTTATTTTAACTAGGTAGAATAGTTACTAAATAGTTATGAACTATTTACTAACTACCTATCTAAAATAAATACAAATTTACCTGTAAAATAAAACCTAACCTAAGTTACACTAACACCTAACCTTACCCTTCAATTAAATAAATTCCCTAAATTAAATGCAATTAACTAAATTCAATAAAATTAGCTAAATTACAAAAAAAACCCGCTAAATTACAGAAAATAAAAAACAAATTACAAGATCTTTAAACTAATTACACCTAATCTAATAGCCCTATCAAAATAAAAAAAGCCCACCCAAAATAAAAAAAAACCTAGCCTAAACTAAACTACCTATAGCCCTTAAAAGGGCCTTTTGCGGAGAATTGCCCCAAAGAAATCAGCTCTTTTACCTGTAAAAAAATTACAAACAACCCCCCCAACAGTAAAACCCAAAACCCACACAACCAACCCCCAAATAAAACCCTAACTAAATAAAACCTAAGCTCCCCATTGCCCTGAAAAGGGCATTTGGATGGGCATTGCCCTTAAAAGAGCATTTAGCTCTATTGATGCCCAAAGCCCTAACCTAAAAATAAAACCCACCCAATACACCCTTAACAAATCTTAATACTAACCCACGAAGATCCACTTACCGGGAGAAGTCTTCATCCAAGCGGCAAGATGTCCTCAACAAAGCCGACAGAAGTGGTCCTCCAGACGGGCAGAAGTGGTCCTCCAGATGGCATCTTCTATCTTCATCCTTCCAACGTGGAGCGGCTCCATCTTCAAGACATCCGGTGCGGAGCATCCTCTTCAATCGACGTCTTCTTGATGAATGAAGGTACCTTTAAATGACATCATCCAAGATGGTGTCCCTTAGATTCCGATTGGCTGATAGAATTCTATCAGCCAATCGGAATTAAGGTTGAAAAAATCCTATTGGCTGATGCAATCAGCCAATAGGATTGAGCTTGCATTCTATTGGCTGATTGGAACAGACAATAGAATGCGAGCTCAATCCTGTTGGCTGATTGGATCAGCCAATAGGATTGAAGTTCAATTGGATGTGTTGAAGATGGACCCGTTCCGCTCCGGATGGATGAAGATAGAAGATGCCACCTGGATGAAGACTTCTGGCCGTCTGGAGGACCACTTCTGCCCGGTTGGGTGAAGACGTCTCAAGGTAGGGTGATCTTCAAGGGGGTAGTGTTAGGTTTTATTAAGGGGGGATTGGGTCAGTTTTAGATTAGGGTTGGGTTTGTGGGTGGTGGGTTGTAATGTTGGGGGGTATTGTCTTTTTTTTTTTACAGGTAAAAGAGCTGATTACTTTGGGCAATGCCCCACAAAAAAGCCCTTTTAAGGGCTAATTGTAATTTAGTATAGGGTAGGGATTTTTATTATTTTGGGGGGCTTTTTATTTTATTAGGGGGATTAGATTAGGTGTAATTAGTTTTAAAAATGTTTAATTATTTTATTTTTTTCTGTAATTTAGTGTTTGTTTTTTTCGTAATTTAGTTTATTTAATTTAATTGTGATTAATTGTAGTTAATTTAGGTAATTTATTTAATGATAGTGTAGTGTTAGGTGTAATTGTAACTTAGGTTAGGATTTATTTTACAGGTATATTTGTATTTATTTTAACTAGGAAGTTATTAAATAGTTACATAATAACTATGTAATAACTATTCTACCTAGTTAAAATAAATTCAAAGTTGCCTGTAAAATAAAAATCAACCCTAAGATAGATATAATGTAACTATTAGTTACGGTTTATTTTATAGGTAAGTATTTAGTTTTAAATAGGAATAATTTATTTAATAATAGTATTTTTATTTAGATTTATTTAAATTATATTTAAGTTAGGGTTAGGGTTAGACTTAGGTTTAGGGGTTAATAACTTTATTATAGTGGCGGCGACATTGGGGGCGGCAGATTAGGGGTTAATAAGTATAATGTAGGTGGTGGCGGTGTCCAGAGCGGCAGATTATGGGTTAATAATATAAATAATGTAGGTTGCGGCAGATTAGGTGTTAATAAGTGTAATATTAGGGTTGTTTAGACTCGGGGTTCATGTTAGGGTGTTAGGTGTAGACATAAAAAGTATTTCCCCATAGGAATCAATGGGGCTGCTTTAGGAGCTGAACGCTGCTTTTTTGCAGGTGTTAGACTTTTTTTCAGCCGAATCAGCCCCATTGATTACTATGGGGAAATTGTGCACAAGCACGTTTAGCCAGCTCACCGCTACCGTAAGCAGCGCTGGTATTGAGGTGAGATGTGGAGCTAAATTTTGCTCTCCATAATACTATAATACCAGCGTTGTTTGTAGGTGAGCGGTGAGCATAAACTGCTCGTTAGCTCCGCAAGCCTTACCGACAAAAACTCGTAATCTAGCCGTATTTTTTTCACACAGATAATGTTAATGTAAAATAGATATCTATACCTATATATCTAAATGAATAAATATATAGTTATAGGTATATATGTTATAGGTATATATATATATATATATACATAAAAAATGTATTTACAATAAAAATTACATTATCCTTTATGTAAAGAAGTTTGGATTGTTAAATGGTATAGTAAATATACAGTGAAACACAAATACTTAAAGGGACAGTAAATGCTGGGGAAAATGTTACAGCTTTCATTAGTACAGGAGCATGCTACATGTTATTCAATGGCGCAATCACTGTCGGCTAGATTTAGAGTTTTGTCGGTAACGACCCGCGTAGCTAACGCTGGCTTTTTTCTGGCTGCACCTTTTAAATAACTCTGGTATTGAGAGTCCACAGAATGGCTGCGTTAGGCTCCAAAAAGGGAGCGTACAGCCATATTTAACGCCACTGCAACTCTCGATACCAGAGTTGCTTACGGACGCGGCCAGCCTCAAAAACGTGCTCGTGCACGATTCCCCCATAGAAAACAATGGGGCTGTTTGAGCTGAAAAAAAACCTAACACCTGCAAAAAAGCTGCGTTCAGCTCCTAACGCAGTCCCATTGTTGTCTATGGGGAAACACTTCCTACGTCTGCACCTAACACCCTAACATGTACCCCGAGTCTAAACACCCCTAGCCTTACACTTATTAACCCCTAATCTGCCGACCCCGCTATCGCTGACCCCTGCATATTATTTTCAACCCCTAATCTGCCGCTCCGTAAACCGCCGCTACTTACATTATCCCTATGTACCCCTAATCTGCTGCCCCTAACACCGCCGACCCCTATATTATATTTATTAACCCCTAATCTGCCCCCCACAACGTCGCCTCCACCTGCCTATGCTTATTAACCCCTAATCTGCCGACCGGACCGCACCGCTATTATAATAAAGTTATTAACCCCTAATCCGCCTCCCTCCCGCCTCAATAACCCTATAATAAATAGTATTAACCCCTAATCTGCCCTCCCTAACATCGCCGACACCTAACTTCAAGCATTAACCCCTAATCTGCCGACTGGAGCTCACCGCTATTCTAATAAATGTATTAACCCCTAAAGCTAAGTCTTACCCTAACACTAACACCCCCCTAAGTTAAATATAATTTAAATCTAACGAAATTAATTAACTCTTATTAAATAAATTATTCCTATTTAAAGCTAAATACTTACCTGTAAAATAAACCCTAATATAGCTACAATATAAATTATAATTATATTATAGCTATTTTAGGATTAATATTTATTTTACAGGCAACTTTGTATTTATTTTAACCAGGTACAATAGCTATTAAATAGTTAAGAACTATTTAATAGCTAAAATAGTTAAAATAATTACAAAATTACCTGTAAAATAAATCCTAACCTAAGTTACAATTAAACCTAACACTACACTATCAATAAATTACTTAAATAAACTACCTACAATTATCTACAATTAAACCTAACACTACACTATCAATAAATTAATTAATTAAATACAATACCTACAATTATCTACAATTAAACCTAACACTACACTATCAATAAATTATTTAAATAAAATATCTACAAATAACTACAATGAAATAAACTAGCTAAAGTACAAAAAATAAAAAAGAACTAAGTTACAAAAAATAAAAAAATATTTACAAATATTAGAAAAATATTACAACAATTTTAAACTAATTACACCTACTCTAAGCCCCCTAATAAAATAACAAAGCCACCCAAAATAAAAAATGCCCTACCCTTTTCTAAATTAAAAAAGTTCAAAGCTCTTTTACCTTACCAGCCCTGAACAGGGCCCTTTGCGGGGCATGCCCCAAGAAATTCAGCTCTTTTGCCTGTAAAAAAAAAACATACAATACCCCCCCCAACATTACAACCCACCACCCACATATCCCTAATCTAACCCAAACCCCCTTAAATAAACCTAACACTAAGTCCCTGAAGATCGTCCTACCTTATCTTCACCCTGCCAGGTTCACCGATCCGTCCTCGGAAGTCTTGATCCAAGCCTCGGAAGTGTTGATCCAAGCCCAAGCGGGGGGCTGAAGAGTGACGTCCATCCTCGGGCTGAAGTCTGGATCCAAGCGGCGACTGAAGAAATCCATCCTCGGGCTGAAGTCGGAAGTCCATCATCTGGATGAAGTCTTCTATCAAGCCGCATCTTCAATCTTCTTTCTTCTGGAGCGGAGCGGAACCATCTTCTTCCAAGCCGACGCGGATCATCCTCTTCAACCGACGACTAGACGACGAATGACGGTTCCTTTAAATGACGTCATCCAAGATGGCGTCCCTCGAATTCGGATTGGCTGATAGGATTCTATCAGCCAATCGGAATTAAGGTAGGAATATTCTGATTGGCTCATGGAATCAGCCAATCAGAATCAAGTTCAATCCGATTGGCTGATCCAATCAGCCAATCAGATTGAGCTTGCATTCTATTGGCTGATCGGAACAGCCAATAGAATGCGAGCTCAATCTGATTGGCCGGGGGGCCAATCAGATTGAGTGAGATGGCTGGCGTTTTTTGAGCGCTCAGGTGACGTAAGTCCCAGCGCTTCCAGTGTGCTGGAAAAGCTGGGACGTTTCAGAGCAAGCTCAGACGCTTGGAAACATGGCAGCCTCCACACACGTGTTGCTGTGGAGGCTGCCATGTTTTTATACATATAATATGATTTTTCGTGTGCTCTAGAGAATGTAGCCCATTTCTTTTCACTTCATACGTAGCGTATGAAGTGTAAAGAAATGGGCTACATTATCTAGAGCACACAAAAAAATCATATTATATGTATATAAACACAAATACCTGACGTTCAAGCATTGTGTGTATTTCCCTCACGGGGTGGGCTGGCTGGCGATCGTTGTGTGGGCGGGTTAGAGATGTGTGGGCGGGGTTCTAGGAATTGCCGATTTTGATCCCCAGAGCCAAGAATGATTTCCCCAGTCTCTTGGCAAACATCGCAACTCTGGCCCACCTCTATTAAGTGCAGGATAAGCTACAGGGGCTGAGCTGAGAGCAGCTGAATGGAGGTTGGTCAGAGTTCCGATGTTTGCGAAGAGACTGGGGATGGGGAACTCCTCGGCAGGCAGCTACAATACAAGGGAGCTTAGTAAAAATGTTCGCATGCGCAGTCCATTATTGTGCAGCAGATCCCTTTGAGCATGCAAACGTTTTTTTGAAGCTCCCTTGCTTGTGACGTCACCTAGCGCCACGTCATCTCTGGGAGTGAAGCGCCTCCACTAGCTCCTGAGCGCTGCCCGAACGCGGCCTTTAAAACATATTTTTACTATTAAGCGAACACTGCAGCAATATTTTTTTGTGCCCTTCGGCAACACACTGCTATTTATGGTTCACAATACACAACTGCCTAGGGGTTCTGGGGATAAGAAAAATCTGGTTATTTTTTATTTCTTTTTAAACTTCAGTGGAAAGTCTGATTCTGGCTAAATGTGATGTGATGTTTCATTGTAAGTGGTTTAGATTTCAGTTAGACAAATGGATTATTAAAGAGTAGAATGTATTTCTTGTGGAAATCTCTTTGTGAATAAAATAATCATTTTATTAGAATAACCGGGAGCCCTCTTTCTCTGGCAAACATCCTTGTATTAAATGGATGTTCCTCTCTTGAATAAAATTACTGCTGTAGAGACCCTAATCACCATAACAGTTGTGTCAGTCGTCCTTATCAATCTCAGTGAACTATAAACTTTAAGAAATCAGTTGTGCACAACCCTGCATGTCATTATTCCCTGTATTAATTTAAGTGGTGTTGCTGAAACATATTAACATTTTTTTTATGTAAAATAGAAAATTCTGTTGTACATTATTTTTAGTATATCACCCTTTCAAAGAAACCTAGGCCTTTAGCTAATTTGTTGTTTCCTCTATTAACCCATTAGCAATGGACATGAGTAACTTTATTAACAAAAAGATGCAAGCACATATCCTTTTCTGTTTTACAATTAATAAACATTATGATAAAAAAGTATATTGTTCCCACACAGTCAGTTAAAATAGTAAATAAATAGTAAATTATGTCCCTGGAGTAATTGTTACAATTCTATTAGATACATAATAGTGGCACATGGCTTTTTTTAAGATAAGATGTAGAGAGGTGGCTTATAAACATAACACATTCTATTTTTTTAAATAATTAATAATAAATATTATCGAGATTACGAGTCTTGCGTTATGAGTAAAAAACAGCATTAAGCCTCATAACGCTGGTATTATGAGTCTTGCAGATTTAGGGGCACTGCACACTTTTTTGGCCTTACCGCAAATCAACTTACGCAAATTACGTATAGTCTTTTTTTCTAAGGGACTTCCATAGCGCCGGTATTACGAGCTTGTCCTGGGAGGCCAAAAAGTGAGCGGTACAGCCTATCCCGTCAAGATTCGTACCGTATTTTGAAGTCAGTAGTTATGAGTTTTGCACTACAAAAAAAAAAAAGTACAAGAACACACATAAACTACTTATTAACCCCTAAACCGAGGCCCTCCCACATAGTAAACACTAAAATTAAATTATTAACGCCTAATCTGCCGCTCCAGACATCGCCGCCACTGAAATAAAAATATTAGCCCCTAAACCGCCGCACTCCCGCCTCACAAACATTAGTTAAATATTATTAACCCCTAATCTGCTGTCCCTAACATCGCCGCCACCTACCTACATTTATTAACCCCTAATCTGCCGCCCCCAACATTGCCGCCACTATATTAAATTTATTAACCCCTAAATCTAAGTCTAACCCTAACACCACCTAACTTAAATATACTTTAAATAGATCTAAATAAAAATTACTATCATTACCTAAATAATTCCTTTTTAAAACTAAATACTTACCTATAAAATAAACCCTAAACTAGCTACAATATAACTAATAGTTATATTGTAGCTAGCTTAGGGTTTATTTTTATTTTACAGACAAGTTTGTATTTATTTTAATTAGGTAGACTAGTTACTAAATATTTATAAACTATTTAATAACTACCTAGCTAAAATAAATACAAATTTACCTGTAAAATAAAACCTAACCTAAGCTACACTAACACTTAACACTACACTACAATTAAATAATTTACCTCAATTAAATGCAATTAACTAAATTAAATAAAATTATCTAAATTACAAAAAAAAACCCACTAAATTACAGAAAATAAAAAACAAACTACAAGATCTTTAAACTAATTACATCAAATCTAATAGCCCTATCAAAATAAAAAAGCCCACCCAAAATAAAAAAAAACCCTAGCCTAAACTAAACTACCAATAGCCCTTAAAAGGGCCTTTTGTGGGGCATTGCCCCAAAGAAATCAGCTCTTTCTCTTGTAAGATGTATCGAGTCCACGGATTCATCCATACTTTTGGGATATTCTCCTTCCCAACAGGAAGTGGCAGAGAGAGCACCCACAGCAGAGCTGTCTATATAGCTCCTCCCTTAGCTCCACCCCCCAGTCATTCTCTCTGCCTGCTTAACTGCTAGGAAGGGCAAAGTGAGTGTGGTGACAAAAATGTTTAGTTTTTATTTTCTCAAGCAAAAGTTTGTTATTTTACATGGTACCGGTGTGTACTATTCACTCTCTGGCAGAAAAGGGATGAAGATTTCGGCAGGGAGGATGATGATTTTAGCACTTTGTAACTAAAATCTACTGCTGTTCTCACAAGGAATGAAGAGTACAGGAAAACTTCAGTTGGGGGAACAGTTTGCAGGCTAAACTGCTTTGAGGTATGTTTAGTCTATTTTTTTCTAGACAGACTGTGTTAATTCTAGAAAAGGCTGACAATATCCCCATGAGGGAAGGGTAAGCTGTATTCAGAGACTTAGTAAGAATCCCAGCTTACACAAAGGGCTCATTAGTTACTGGTGACACTGATAAGGAAAAACGTTTTTATTATTATTGCAATACCGTTTTTTTGAGGGACTTTAAGGGGTCTTTGTGGCTTGTTTAAGGGTTATCAACCCACATGGCTAGTTTAGGAAACACTCTGTTGTATTTCCTTTAGGACCCATGACATCAAATGAGGTGGGAGGGGCCTATTTTCACACTTCAGTTGCGCAGTTTCTTTTCCTCAGAGACATCCAACTGCATCTTCAGAGGGTCCTGCTGTGTTTGAGGGCTGTTAAGAAGGTATTTTCCCCACAAATCATTCATAAAGGGCAGGTAGGCGCCACAGCAGAGCTGTGGCAAGGTGCTGAAAGTTTTTTACCTGTTTTTGACGTTTTGTCAATACGGTTTTTACATTAAGGGGTTAATTGTTTATTTGCATAGCTTTGCAAAGTTACTAAGGCTTTATGATGCTACTGTAAAAAAATTGTTGAGTTTACTGCATTTTTACACTGTTTTGTAGAGTTTGTGCAGCTTTTTTTCTCTTAAATGTATTATTTACTTTGAATAAAGTGTTTTCCAAGCTTGCTTGTTTCATTACTAGCCTGTTTAACATGTCTGACACTAAGTAAAATCCTTGTTTAATGTGTTTGGAAGCCATTGTGGAACCCCCTCTTAGAATGTGTCCCACTTGCACTGATATGTCTATAAATTATAAAGAGCATATTTTAGCAATGAAAAATATAGAAATAGATGATTCTCAGACAGAAGGAAATGAGTTTTTGACATCTAGCTCTCCCCAAGTGTCATAACCAGTAACGCCCGCACAAGTGACGCCAAGTACCTCTAGTGCGTCAAATTCATTTACTTTACAAGACATGGCCACAGTTATGAATAAAACCCTCACAGAGGTTTTTTCTAAACTGCCTGGTTTACAAGGAAAGCGTGACAGCTCTGGGTTAAGTAAAGCTGAGCAGTCTGACATTATCTGAGGGAGAAATTTCTGATTCAGGAAAGACGCTCCCTCAGACAGATTCTGACATGATGGCCTTTAAATTTAAGCTTGAACACCTCCACTTATTGCTCAGGGAGGTATTAGCGACTCTAGATGATTGTGACCCCATAGTGGTTCTAGAGAAATTGTGTAAAATGGACAAATACTTAGAGGTTCCTGTTTACACTGATGTTTTTCCAGTCCCTAAGAGGATTGTGAATATTGTTACTAAGGAGTGGGATAAACCAGGTATTCCGTTTGCTCCTCCTCCTGTTTTTAAGAAAATGTTTCCCATATCTGACACCATGCGGGACTCGTGACAGACGGTTCCTAAGGTGGAGGGAGCTATTTCTACTCTATCTGAATGTACAACTATAACTATCGAAGACAGTTGTGCTTTCAAAGATCCTATGGATAAAAAAATTAGAGGGTCTCCTGAAGAAAATTTTTGTTCATCAAGGTTTTCTTCTCCAAACTATTGCGTGCATTGTTCCTGTAACTACTGCAGCTGCTTTCTGGTTCGAGGCTCTAGAAGAGGCTCTTCAGATGGAGACTCCATTAGAGGATATTATGGATAGAATTAAGGCTCTTAAGTTGGCTAATTCTTTCATTACAGATGCCACTTTCCAACTGGCTAAGTTAGCGGTAAAGAATTCAGGTTTTACCATTTTAGCACGCAGGGTGTTATGGCTTAAGTCCTGGTCTGCTGATGTATCATCAAAATCTAAACTTTTGAACATCCCTTTCAAAGGAAAGACCCTATTCAGGCCTGAACTGAAATAGCTTATTTCAGACATCACTGGAGGGAAAGGTCATGCTCTCCCTCAGGATAAGACAAATAAATTGAGGACCAAACTAAAACATTTTCGTTCCTTTCGAAATTTCAAGGGTGGTCCCGCTTCAGCTTCCCCTGCTGCAAAGCAAAAGGGAAATTTAGCCCAATCCAAGTCAGTCTGGAGACCTAACCAGGCTTGGAACAAGTGCAAACAGGCCAAGAAGCCTGCAGCTGCCTCTAAGACAGCATGAAGGAGTAGCCCCCGATCCGGGACCGGATCTAGTAGGGGGCAGACTCTCTCTCTTCGCTCAGGCTTGGGCAAGAGATGTCCACGATTCCTGGGCTTTAGAAATTGTGTCCCAGGGATATCTTTTGGACTTCAAAGACTGTCCCCCAAGGTGGAGGTTTCACACTTCTCAATTGTCTGCAAACCAGACAAAGAGAGAGGCGTTCTTATGATTGTGTAGAAGACCTATATACCATGGGAGTGATCCGCCCAGTTCCAAAAGCGGAACAAGGGCTAGGGTTTTACTCAAACCTGTTTGTGGTTCCCAAAAAAGAGGGAACTTTCAGACCAATCTTAGATCTCAAAATTCTAAACAAATTCCTCAGAGTACCATCATTCAAGATGGAGACTTTTCTGACTATTTTACCTCTGATCCAGGAGGGTCAATATGACTACCGTGGACTTAAAGAATGCGTATCTACACATCCCTATTCACAGAGATCATCATCATTTCCTCAGGACATCATGTTGGCTTTTCTGAGATCTCACGGGTGGAAGGTGAACATAAAAGAGAGTTCTCTCTTCCCTCTCACAAGAGTTTCCTTCCTAGGGACTCTGATAGACTTGGTAGAAATGAAAATATTTCTGACAGAGGTCAGAAAATCAAAACTCTTAACCATTTGCCGAGATCTTCATTCCATTCCTCGGCCATCAGTGGCTCAGTGCATGGAGGTAATCGGACTCATGGTAGCGGCAATGGACATAGTCCCTTTTGCCCGCCTACACCTCAGACCACTGCAACTATGCATGCTCAAACAGGGGAATGGGGATTATGCAGATTTATCTCCTCAACTGCATCTGAACCAGGAGACCAGAGATTCTCTTCTCTGGTGGTTGTCTCAGGACCACCTGTCTCAGGGAATGTGTTTCCGCAGGCCAGAGTGGCTCATAGTAACGACAGATGCCAGCCTGTTAGGCTGGGGTGCAGTCTGGAACTCCCTGAAAGCACAGCGCTTATGGTCTCAGGAGGAAACTCTCCTCCTGATAAACATTCTAGAACTGAGAGGGATATTCAATGCACTTCAGGTGTGGCCCCAGCTTGCTGTGGCCAAATTCATCAGATTTCAGTCGGACAACATCATGACTGTAGCTTATATCAATCATCAAGGAGGAACACAGTGTTCTCTAGCAATGATGGAGGTAAACAAAATAATCCGATGGGCGGAGGATCACTCTTGCCATCTCTCAGCAATCCATATCCCAGGAGTAGAGAACTGGGAGGCGGATTTCCTAAGTCGTCAGACTTTTCATCCAGGGGAGTGGGAGCTCCATCCGGAGGTATTTGCCCAGCTGACTCAGCTATGGGGAACACCAGAATTGGATCTGATGGCGTCCCGTCAGAATGCCAAACTTCCTCTTTACGGGTCCAGGTCCCAGGATCCCCAGGTGGTACTGATAGATGCTCTAGCAGTGCCCTGGTCCTTCAATCTGGCCTATGTATTTCCACCGTTTCCTCTCCTCCCACGTCTGGTTGCCAGAATCAAGCAGGAGAGAGCTTCGGTGATTCTAATAGCACCTGCATGGCCACGCAGGACTTGGTATACAGACCTAGTGGACATGTCATCGGTTCCACCATGGACTCTGCCAATGAGGCAGGACCTTCTAATCCAAGGTCCATTCACGCATCCAAATCTAATTTCTCTGCTTCTGACTGCTTTGAGATTGAACGCCTGATTCTATCAAAGCGTGGTTTCTCTGAGTCGGTCATTGATACCCTGATTCATGCTAGAAAGCCTGTCACCAGGAAGATCTATCATAAGATTTGGCGCAAATATTTTTATTGGTGTGAATCCAAGGGTTACTCATGGAGTAAGATTAGGGTTCCTAGAATATTGTCCTTTCTCCAAGAAGGATTGGAGAAGGGATTATCAGCTAGTTCCTTAAAAGGACAAATATCGGCTTTGTCTATTCTTTTACATAAACGTCTGGCAGATGTCCCAGACGTTCAAGCATTTAGTGAGGCCTTGGTTAGGATCAAGCCTGTATTTAAACCTGTTGCTCCGCCATGGAGCCTAAACTTAGTTCTTAAAGTTCTTCAAGGGGTTCCGTTTGAACCTATGCATTCCATAGATATTAAGCTTCTATCTTGGAAAATTTTGTTTTTAGTAGCTATCTCTTCGGCTCGAAGAGTTTCTGAGTTATCTGCTTTACAGTGTGATTCACCTTACCTTGTTTTCCATGCAGATAAGGTGGTTTGGCGTACCAAACCTGGGTTTCTTCCTATGGTTGTTTCTAATAGGAATATCAATCAGGAGATTGTTGTTCCTTCACCGTGTCCTAATCCTTCATCAAAGAAGGAACGTCTGTTGCACAATCTTGATGTGGTTCGTGCTTTAAAGTTCTACTTACAAGCAACTAAAGATTTCCGTCAAACATCTTCATTGTTTGTTGTTGTGGTAAGCGGAGAGGTCAAAAGGCTACGGCTACCTCTCTTTCCTTTTGACTTATTAGACTGCTGGCCATCAGCCTCCTGAAAGAATTATTGCTTCCACATGGGCTTTTAAAAATGAGGCTTCTGTTGAACAGATTTGTAAGGCGGCGACTTGGTCTTCGCTTCATACTTTTTCCAAATTTTACACATTCGATACTTTTGCTTCTTCGGAGGCTATTTTTGGGAGAAAGGTTCTACAAGCAGTGGTGCCTTCCGTTTAAGGTACCTGTCTTGTCCCTCCCTTCATCCGTGTCCTAAAGCTTTGGTATTGGTATCCCACAAGTATGGATGAATCCGTGGACTCGATACATCTTACAAGAGAAAACAGAATTTATTCTTATCTGATAAGTTTCTTTCTCTTGTGATGTATCGAGTCCACGGCCCGCCCTGTCTATTTAAGACAAATAGTATATTTTTCTTTAAAAAACTTCAGTCACCACTGCACCCTATAGTTTCTCCTTTTTCTTCCTAGCCTTCGGTCGAATGACTGGGGGGTGGAGCTAAGGGAGGAGCTATATTGACAGCTCTGCTGTGAGTGCTCTCTCTGCCACTTCCTGTTGGGAAGGAGAATATCCCACAAGTATGGATGAATCCATGGACTTGATACATCACAAGAGAAAGAAATTTATCAGGTAAGCATAAATTCTGTTTTTACCTGTAAAAAAAAATACAAACAACCCCCAACAGTAAAACCCTCCACCCACACAACCAATCCCCCAAATAAAACCCTAACTAAAAAAAACTAAGCACCCCATTGCCCTGAAAAGGGCATTTGGATGGGCATTTAGCTCTATTGCAGCCCAAAGTCCTAACCTAAAAATAAAACCCACCCAATACACCCTTAAAAAATCCTAACACTAACCCCTGAAGATCCACTTACCGGGAGAAGTCTTCATCCAAGCGGCAAGATGTCCTCAAGGAAGTCGGCAGAAGTGGTCCTCCAGATGGGCAGAAGTGGTCTTCCAGATGGGCAGAAGTGGTCTTCCAGATGGGCAGAAGTCCTCACCCAGACGGCATCTTCTATCTTCATCCTTCCGACGTGGAGCGGCTCCATCTTCAAGACATCCGGCGCGGAGCATCCTCTTCAATCGACGTCTTCTTGTGGAATGAAGGTACCATTAAGTGACGTCATCCAAGATGGCGTCCCTTAGATTCCAATTGGCTGATAGAATTCTATCAGCCAATCAGAATTAAGATTAAAAAAATCCTATTGGCTGATCCAACAATGTAACTATTAGTTATATTGTAGCTAGTTTAGGGTTTATTTTATAGGTAAGTATTTAGTTTCAAATAGGAATTATTTAGGTAATGATAGTAATTTCTCTTGTTAAGTGTATCCAGTCCACGGATCATCCATTACTTATGGAATATATTCTCCTTCCCAACAGGAAGCTGCAAGAGTCCACCCACAGCAAAGCTGCTATATAGCTCCTCCCCTAACTGCCATATTCAGTCATTCTCTTGCAAGCCTCAACATAGATAGGAGGTCGTGAGAGTCTGTGGTGCTTTCTACTTAGTTTATTCTTCAATCAAAAGTTTGTTATTTTTAAATGGCACCGGAGTGTGCTGTTTATCTCAGGCAGTATTTGGAAGAAGAATCTGCCTGCGTTTTTCTATGATCTTAGCAGACGTAACTAAGATCCATTTGCTGTTCTCACACATTCTGAGGAGTGAGGTACTTCAGAGGGGGAATGGCGTGCAGGTTTTCCTGCAGATAAGGTATGTGCAGTAAAATATTTTTCTAGGAATGGAATTGACTAAGAAAATACTGCTGATACCGAAGTAATGTAAGTAAAGCCTTAAATGCAGCGATAGCGACTGGTATCAGGCTTATTAATAGAGATACATACTCTTGTAAAAATGTGTTTTAAAACGTTTGCTGGCATGTTTAATCGTTTTTTAACATATGTTTGGTGATAAAACTTATTGGAGCCTAAGTTTTTTCCACATGGCTGGCTTAAATTTTGCATAGAAACAGTTAACTGAAGCTTCCCACTGTTGGCTGTGGCAGTTTGTTGTGTCTGTTTTTAAAAACGTCTGTCTTTTTTTTTTTTTTTGATCTGTTTTTTGCATTAAGGGGTTAATCATCCATTTGCAAGTGGGTGCAATGCTCTGTTACCTTATTACATGTACTGTAAAAATTTCGTTTGTTTTACTGCCTTTTTTTTCACTGTTTTTCAAATTTTGACAAAATTTGTTTCTCTTAAAGGTACAGTAACGTTTTATATATTTGCTTGTTAACTTGATTTAAAGTGTTTTCCAAGCTTACTAGTCTCATTATTAGTCTGTTCTAACATGTCTGACATAGAGGAAGCTCTGTGTTCATTATGTTTTAAAGCCATGGTGGAACCCCATCTTAGAATGTGTACCAGATGTACTGATTTCATGTTAAACAATAAAGATCATTTTTTGTCTTTAAAAACATTATCACCAGAGGATTCTGTCGTGGGGGTAGTTATGCCGACTAACTCTCCCCACGTGTCAGACCTTTTGACTCCCGCTTTAGGGACTCACGCTCAAATGGCGCCAAGTACATCAAGGGCACCCATAGCGTTTCTTTTACCAGGGGATTCTGTCGAGGGGAAAGTTATGCCGACTAACTCTCCCCACGTGTCAGACCCTTCGACTCCCGCTTCAGGGACTCACGCTCAAATGGCGCCAAGTACATCAAGGGCGCCCATAGCGTTTATTTTACAAGACATGGCAAAGGTGGTGAATAATATTCTGGCAGCAGTATTAGTCAGACTACCTGAAATTAAAGGAAAGCAGTTAGCTCTGGGGGTAGATACAGAGCATACAGACGCTTTAAGAACCATGTATGATACTACCTCACAATATGCTTAGTCTGTGGGTGATTTTTTTTTTGACTCAGGGAAGATGATTTAACCTGATTCTGATATTTCTACATTTAAAATTTATGCTTGAGAACCTCCACTTGTTGCTCAGGGAGGCTTTGGCTGCTCTGAATGAATGTGTACAATCGCAGGGCCAGAGAAATTGTGTAGACTGGATAAATAATATGCAGTGCCGGTGTGTACTGATGTTTTTCCAATACCTAAAGAGGTTTACTAAAATTTTTTTAATAAGGAATGGGATAGACCAAGTGTGCCGTTCTCTTCCCCTCCTATTTTTTAGAAGAATGTTTTCTAATAGTTACCACCACACGGGACTTCTGGCAAACAGTTCCTAAGGTGGAGAGAAGAGTTTCTACTCTAGCTAAGCGTACCACTACCTCTGACGAGGACAGTTGTGCTTTTTAGATCCAATGGATAAAAAATGTTTATTCAACAGGGTTTTATCCTGCAGCCCCTTGCATACATTGCTTCTGTCACTGCTGCTGCGGCGTTCTGGGTTGAGTCTCTTGATGAGGCTTTACAGTTAAGCGACTCCATTGGATGAATATATTTGACAAGCTTATGCTAGCCAATTCCTTTGTTTTCTGATGCCTTGTTCATTTGACTAGACTAACGGCTAAGAATTCTGTTTTTTACTATACTGGCGCGCAGAGCGCTATGGCTTATATCATGGTCAGCTGTCGTGACTTTAATAAATAAGCTACTTAACTTCCCTTCAAGGGGCAGACCCTATTCGGGCCTGGTTTGAAGGAGATTATTGCTTATATCACTGGAGGAAAAGGTCATGCCCTTCCTCAGGATAGGTCTAAATCAAGGGCAAAAAAAAAAAAAAAAGTCTAATTTTCGTACCTTTTAAAAACTTCAGGGCAGGTGTGGCATCCTCTTCCTCTAAGGCAAAACAAGAGGGAATTTTTGCTCAGTCCAAGGCGGTCTGGAGACAATCGGACCTGGAACAAAGATAAGCAGGCCAAGGAGCCTGCTGCTGCCTCTAAGGCAGCATGAAGGAACGGACCCCTATCCGGTAACGGATCCTATAGGGGGCAGACTTTCATTCTTTGCCCAGGCGTGGGCAAGAGATGCCCAGGATCCCTAGGCATTGGAATTTATATCAGCTATCTTCTGGATTTTTTTTTTTTTTTTATATCTTCTGGATTTCAAAGATTCCCCCCCAAAAAAAGGGGAGATTTCGCCTTTCACAATTATCTGCAAACCAGATAAAGAAGGAGGCATTCTTACATTGTGTACGAGATCCATCCAGTTCCAAGAGAGGAACAGGGACAGAGTTTTTACTCAAATCTGTTTGTGGTTCCCAAGGAGAGGGAACCTTCAGACCTATTTTGGATCTAAAGATCTTAAACAAATTCCTCAGAATTCCGTCATTTAAGATGGAAACTATTCGTACCATCTTAACTATGATCCAGGAGAGTCAATAGAGGACTACAATGGATTTGAAGGATGCTTATCCTCACATTGTGATGCATAAAGATCACCATCGTTTTTCAGGTTTGCCTTTCTAGACAGGCATTACCAGTTTGTAGCTCTTTCCTTTGGGATATCTACAGCCCCAAGAATCTTTATGGAGGTTCTGGGGTCGCTTTGGCGGTCCTTAGACCGCGGGGCATAGAAGTGGCCCCTTATTTAGACGACATCCTGATACAGGCGTCAAACATCCAAATTGCCCAGTCTTATACGGACGTAGTACTGGCATTTCTGAGATCACATGGGTGGAAAGTGAACAAGGAAAGAGTTCTCTATCCCCAATCTCAAGGGTTTCCCTCCTAGGGACTCTGATAGATTCTGTAGAAATGAAAATTTACCTGACGGAGTCCAGGTTGTCAAAGTTTCTAAATTTCTGCCGTGTTTTTTCATCCCATCCGCGCCCTTCGGTGGCTCAGTACATGAATGAAATCGGCTTAATGGTAGCGGCAAGGGACATAGTACCGTTTCCACGTCTACATTTCAGACCGCTGCAACTATGCATGCTCAGTCAGAGGAACGGGGATTACACAGATTTGTCCCCCTGTTAAACCTGGACCAAGAGACCAGAGATTCTCTTCTCTGGTGACTATGTCGGGTCCATCTGTCCAAGGGTATGACCTTCCGCAGGTCAGATGGGACAATTGTTACAATAGATGCCAGCCTTTTAGGTTGGGATGCAGTCTGGAACTCCCTGAAGGCTCAGGGATAGTGGACTTAGGAGGAGACCCTCCTTCTAATAAATATTCTGGAACTGGGAGTGATATTCCATGCTCTTCAGACTTGGCCTCAGTTAGCAACTCTGAGGTACATCATACTCAGTCGGACAATATACACGACTGTGGCTTACATCAGCCATCAAGGGGGAACAGAAGTTCCCTAGCGATGTTAGAAGTCTTACAATAATTCACTGGACAGAGACTCACTCTTGTCTATCAGCTATCCATATCCCAGGTGTTGAGAACTGGGAGGTGGATTTTCTAAGTCGTCAGACTTTTCTTCCGGGGGAGTGGGATTTCCTCCGGAGGTCAAGACCAAGCAGGAGAGGGCTTTGGTGTTTTTGACAGCGCCTGCGTAGCCACGCAGGACCTGGTATGCAGATCTGGTGTACATGTCATCCTTTCCATCACGGTCTTTGCTTCTGAGACAGGTCCCTCTACCTCAGGGTCCTTTCAACCATCTAAATAGAATCAATCTGAGATGGACTGCCTGGAGACTGAAAGCTTGATGTTATCAAAGCATGGCTTCTCAGAGTCAGTCATTGATACCTTAATACAGACATGAAAGCCTGTCTCTAGGAAAATTGAACATAGATAATGTAAATATCTGATTGTTATGAATCCAAGGGTTACTCATGGAGTAAAGTCTGGATTCCCAGGATATTATCTTTTCTCCAAGATGTTTTTGAGAAAAGGGTTGTCAGCTAATTCCTTAAAAGGGGACAGATTTTTACTCTGTCTATTTTTTTGCACAAGCGTCTGGCAGGTATTCTAGACGTTCAGGCATTTGGTCAGGCTTTGGTTAGATCCAAGCCTGTGTTTAAAACTGTTGCTCCGCCATGGAGCTTAAACCTGATTCTTAAGGTTCTTCAAGAAGTTCCGTTTGAACCTTTTTTGTTCCATAGATATCAATCTTTATCTTGGAAAGTTCCTTTTGGGTAGCTAATTCCTCGACTCGTAGAGTCTCCAAGTTATCTGTGTTACAATGTGATTCTCCTTATCTGGTCCTTCGTACGGATAAGGTAGTCCTGCGTACCAACCTGGGTTTTTTCCTAAGGTGGTATCTAACAAGTACATCACTCAAGAGATAGTTGTTCCATGCTTGTATCCTAATCCTTCCTCAAAGAAGGAACGTCTATTACACAATATTGGACGTGGTTTGTGCTTTAAAGTTTTACTTACAAGCTACTACAGTTTTCATCAAACGTTCACCTTGTTTGTTGTCTATTCTGGACAGAGGAGAGGTCAAAAGACTTCAGCAGCCTCTCTGTCTTTTTGGTTAAAAAGCATAATTCATTTAGCTTATGAGACTGCTGGACAGCAGCCTCCTGAAGGGATTACAGCTCATTCTACTAGAGCTGTGGTTTTCACTTGGGCCTTTTTTAAATGTGGCTTCTGTTGAACAGATTTACAAGACGGAGTCTTGGTCTGCGCTTCATACTTTTCAAATTTAACAAATTTGATACCTTGCTTCTTCGGAGGCTATTTTTGGGAGAAAGGGTTTTTTACAGGCAGTGGTAACTTCCGTTTAAGTACCTGCCTTGTCCCTCCCATCATCCGTGTACTTTAGCTTTGGTATTGGTATTCCATAAGTAATGGATGATCCGTGGACTGGATACACTTAACAAGAGAAAACATAATTTATGCTTACCTGATAAATTTATTTCTCTTGTGGTGTATCCAGTCCACGGCCCGCCCTGTCACTTTAAGGCAGGTAATTTTTTCATTTGAACTACAGTCACCACTGCACCCTATGGTTTTTCCTTTCTCTGCATGTTTTCGGTCGAATGACTGAATATGGCAGTTAGGGGAGGAGCTATATAGCAGCTTTGCTGTGGGTGGACTCTTGCAGCTTCCTGTTGGGAAGGAGAATATATTCCATAAGTAATGGATGATCCGTGGACTGGATACACCACAAGAGAAATAAATTTATCAGGTAAGCATAAATTATGTTTTTTTTATAAAATTGCTTGAAAGTATAACACAGAGTTTTTTGAACTAAAGGAATAAAAGCTGTTTCTGTTTAAATCACCTGCATAAAAGGTAGAAAACACCTTGCAGCCTGGACTGGAAACAGGTGTTGCAATTTATCAATCAGCCAATTTAATTAAAGGGACATGAAACCCAAAAGTTTTCTTTCATAATTCAGATAGAGAATACAATTTTAGACAACTTTTTAATTTACTTCTATTATCTAATTTGTTCATTCTCTTGGTATCATTTGTTGAAGGAGGAGAAATGCACTACTTGTTTCTAACTGAACACATGGATGAGCCAATGACAATCAGTATATATATATGCAGCAACCAATCAGCATCGAGAACCTAGGTTCTTTGCTGCTCCTGAGCTTACCTAGATAAACCTTTCAGCAAACAATAACAAGAGAAGGAAGCAAATTAAATAATAGAAGTAAATTGGAAAGCTGTTTAAAATTGTATTCTCTATTTGAATCATGAAAGAAAAAAAATAGGATTCATGTCCCTTTAAGTATCCGCTACACATGCCCAGGAGTGGCCATATAAAGACCTAGATTATCCTAGATCAGTAGTAAGCTTGAAAAAGGCGGAAGGAAGCCAGCTGAAATGTGTTGCAAACTACTGACCTTTTGGACAAGTTATCCACTGTTTTTGGGCTTTCATTTGAGCCCCATCATTACTGCAAATAGAGCTGTATGCTTGCAAGGAAAAGAAAATAAGCTCTGCCTTTTTACGTTTAAACACGTATTTCAATATTAAGGAAGCAGATAGAGCAATGCGCTCTCCAACTAGAGACAGATTCATACCTGCCTGCAAACGACTGACGAATTGGACAATTTATCTATTTGTTTGGGCTTTTAATTGAGCCCTACCTCTAATAAAGCTGTTGTGCTTGAAGTAAAAGAGAAATAGCTGTGCCTTTCTTCATCTAACACATTTGAAAAGAAGGATCACAGATAGAGCTGAGTGCCCTCCAGCAAAAAACTGATCCCCCACCTGCACAAATCACGATACACGCAATTAGAGAAAAGGGTCATATTTGGCCCATCTGGAGTTCCATTTTCTGCTCACATTAGAATATTGGAACAGAGCAATCCGTTTACCACTAGCAGAACGATTATACCCATTTTTGAGAGTTTAAAACGTTTTTTCCATAGGTATACTCTGAAGGTATCTCCTCCAGAATTTTGGGTACACTCTGTTGCACTTGTATAGCAGTGACATTTGCAAGTTCTTTACTGCTTATATATTGGATTATAATACTGCAGCTCTACACTACAATTGGGCGCAAGAGACTTAAAGGGACAGTATACACTCATTTTCATATAACTGCATGTAATAGACACTACTATAAAGAATAATATGCACAGATACTGATATAAAAATTCTGTATAAAACTGTTTAAAAACATACTTAGAAGCTGTCACTTTGGCTCTGTTGAAAAGGTAGCTGGAAAGCCCACTGCAAGTGGCAAATAAGACACCCCCCCCCCTCCCCCTTCTTTTGCATATGAAAAGACCCTTTACACAAACAGGAGCAAGCTGGAGTAGGTAGTCGAGCGTATTCACATAAAACTTTGGGGCTTGGTTAGGAGTCTGAAAATCAGAGCAATGTTATTTAAAAATAAGCAAAACTATAGATTTATTTAAAAAAAAAACTTTATGGGCTATATAAATAGATCATCTACAAAACATTTATGCAAAGAAAAAATGAGTGTATAATGTCCCTTTAAGTAGTTTCTTCAGTCTTTTAGTTTTTTCCAGTTTTTGGTGCATATCACGCTTATAGGGGCCTATTTATCAAAGCGTCAACTGAAAATATGCTGGAATTCCACGTCGTATTTGTCGCGAGATTGATCCGCCATAGTTATCAAAGAGTCAAGATCGGCAAATGTTGAAATTTGTGACGTAAAATACGATCCAGCAATCTCAATCCGAGGCAGATCAATGCAAGTTGAAAACCGTGGTATTCAAGTGGAATCGTGTTCATTCACCCTCCTAATCGACACTATTTAAAGCTCCCACGAAGTTATCAAAAAGTTCTACATTTACACTTGCGTCTTTTCTGACTCAGCGTACCTAGTTTTCAATCTGCCACCCTTGAGGTCGCGGATGCCATAGAACTCAATGGGAATCTGAAAACACAGAAAACTTATATTCGATGCTGCAAGAGAATGAAGCATATGACATAATGAAAGTAAATTAGAAACTTTATTAAATGTGTATACCCTTTCTAAATCAAACAATATTCTTGCTCCACATTTGGTGTACTAGTAGATATAGGGATACAAATGAAAAATACATTACTACTTATGGATTATGTTACAACTTTGTCTCTCATTACAAAGCAAGGGAACAATATTGTTTCAGCAAATGTGGTGCAAAGTTTTGCCCCAAACTCGTTGCACTAATAGATATAGAGATAAAAATGAATTAAATACACAACATAATATAGCTAACTTCCGGCTAGATTACGAGTTTGGCGTTAGAGGCTGTGCGGTGCTAACCAGCAGTTTATGCTCACCACTCACTTACAGACAGAGCTGGCATTACGGGTTTTTACAACCCAGACAAGAAGTGAGCGTTGAACAAAATTTTGCTCCTTACCGCACTCCAATACCAGCGCTGCTTACGTTTGCACGATTTCCCCATAGGAATCAACGGGGAGAGCCGGCTGAAAAAAAGTCTAACACCTGCAAAAAAGCAGCGTAAAGCTCCTTAACGCAGCCCCATTGATTCCTATGGGGAAATACATTTTATGTCTACACCTAACACCCTAACATGAACCCCGAGTCTAAACACCCCTAATCTTACACTTATTAACTCCTAATCTGCCGCCCCTGACATCGCCGCAACCTACATTATATTATTAACCCCTAATCTGCCGCTCCGGACACTGCCGCCACCTACATTATACTTATGAACCCCTAACCTGCTGCCGCCAACATCACGATACCAACATTATATTTATTAACCCCTAATCTGCCTCCCCCTATGTCGCCGCCACCTACCTAAATTTATTAAACCCTAATCTGCTGCACCCAACATCGCTGCCACTATAATAAACATATTAACCCCTAAACCACCACACTCACGCCTTGCAAACATTAGTTAAATATTATTAACCCCTAATATGCCGGCCCTAATATCTACACCACTATATTAAAGTTATTAACCCCTGAACCTAAGTCTAACCCTAAACCTAACACCCCCTAACTTAAATATAATTAAAAAAAATCTAAATAAAATTACTATAATTCATTAAATTATTCCTATTTAAAACTAAATACTTGCCTGTAAAATAAACCATAAGCTAGCTACAATATAACTAATATTTACATTGTATCTAGCTTAGGGTTTATTTTTATTTTACAGGCACTTTGTATTTATTTTAACTAGGTAGAATAGTTACTACATAGTTATTAACTAATTAATAACTACCTAGCTAAAATAAATACAAATTGACCTGTAAAATAAAACCTAATTTAAGTTACAATTACACCTAACACTACACTATAATTAAATAAATTAACTAAATTAAATACAATTAAATAAAATTATCTAAAGTACAAAAAAACAAAACACTAAATTACAGAAAATAATAAAAAAATTACAAGATTTTTAAACTAATTACAGCTAATCTAATCCCCCTAAAAAAAATAAAAAAGCCCCCCCCCCAAATAAAAAAGCTCTACTCTACACTAAATTACAAATAGCCCTTAAAAGGGCCTTTTGCGGGGCATTGCCCAAAGTAATCAGCTCTCTTACCTGTAAAAAAAATTACAAATCCCCCCAACATTAAAACCCACCACCCACACAACCAGCCCTACTCTAAAACCTACCCAATACCCCCTTAAAAAAACCTAACACCTAACCCCTTGAAGATCACCTTACCAGGAGAAGTCTTTAACCAACCGGGCCGAAGTCCTCAACGAAGCTGGGAGAAGTCTTTATCCAAGCCGGGCGAAGTGGTCATTCAGGCGGGCAGAAGTCTTCATCCAGACGGTATCTTCTATCTTCATCCATCCGGCACGGAGCGGGTCCATCTTCCAGACATCCAACGTGGAGAATCCTCTTCAATCGACGGCTAACACAGAATGAAGGTACCTTTAAGTGACGTCATCCAAGAATTCTATCAGCCAATCGGAATTAAGGTAGAAAAAATCCTATTGGCTATTAACCCCTCGGTTTAGGGGTTAATAGGTAGTTTATGGGTGTTAGTGTACTTTTTAGCACTTTAGTTAAGAGTTTTATGCTACGGTGTTGTACCATAAAACTCTTAACTACTGACTTTAAAATGCGGTACCAGTCTTGACAGGAGAGGGTGTACCGCTCACTTTTTGTCAGACTCATAATACAGGCGCTATGCAAGTCCCATTGAAAAAATAGGATACACAATTTACGTAAGTGGATTTGCAGTATTTCCAAGTCTAGCCAAAAAAGTGAGCGGTACACCTGTACCTGAAAGACTCGTAATACCAGCGGGCATTAAAAAGCAGCATAGGGACCGGCCAACGCTACTTTTTAAGCCTAACGCAAGACTCGTAATCTAGCCGTTCCTTTTTATTTTTTGGAAAAATCTATGTGCACTATCTTTAAGCCATGTAATAAAAGTCCCACTCTCCACTTCGCACCATATTTGACTCAACACTTTTCACACCAATTATGATGCAAACTCCTAAACAACCCACACACTAGTGGATTTTTCCACCACTTTTGATTGGAATATGCATAATCACATGATTTATGACATCAGTCAATCTGATTCAAATACACATTATAAACTATCACTAACTAATCAAATTGCTCGATACTTGTGTCATTGTTCACTCATCAGAACTTGTAAGTGCCATTTGTTACATTGTGTATTATACTTTCAAAGTATTTATATATAAAATTAGAAAGATAAACATTGATGCTGACATAGCTTTTCCCTTCATTAGTTTCTTTGGCGCAAGTTATATCACATACCTGTAACTCCTATTTTTTTAAATAATACCTGCATTTTTTATGATGTTAGTACACTGATTTTCTACCACAATTTTCTGCCACTCAGAAATCAAAAGTATAAATAAAGGGGGGGGGGGGACTTCCGGGCAGCGGCCATGATTGGTCGCACTCCTGCAAGCTGCTTCAGCTTTCTAGAGCAATCTTTATGATATCTCCCTTTATATGAACCATCTGACCCAGAGACTAACATACTGCATATCTGTTAAAGAAAATCTACCTAATGAGACTAATTTTACTGGAATGGCTGTTGGCTTCAGAGCCCAGAGCTTCATTTGAAGATTGTGGCCTTCAACACCAGCCACGTGGATTACCCCCTGGCAGGATGCTCCTTGGCTCCTGTCATTAGCTAGCACGGTGAGTGCACCTACAATAAGCAGCAAATAGTCAAAGGAGCCTTTATTAAACTGGCCGCCTATACATAATGGCATTCGTAACCCAGACTGTCTTGTAGGAGGTGGAATGTCTTCTCAGTTCCTACTACTTGCAATTTTGCACACAGCTGGATTTCGAATGGGGTTCACTGTGTAACAATGCCGCTCCAGCTATCTGCCTAACTACTAAACAGGATCGTATACATGCCCTCCAGCACGCAGCTGACATACCCTTGCATAAGCCGAGATCTAACAGTGAGGTCAAGGAAAGGGATCAATTGGAACATTTGGGTGCCGTACATTCCCTTTTCCCTATAGCCAGAAACAGCGCAACAGCTGCTACAGAAGATGGTATGAAGCCCTCACTATACCCATGCAAACTTGGCCCAATACCGGATCCCTACGCCGTGAATTTTGGAGAGGGTAGGATGAGAGACAGAACTGTTGTAGATTGGAAACCGCAGTTAGCCACATCATCTGTGCCGGATCCCTCAGTTCAGTCCAGCGACCAACCAGGGTCGCCACTGTCCCATCTCAACATGGCAACTTGGTGCCGGCACAGAAAGGTTGGAGTCGGATGATCTAACTGTTCTCTGTTTGCCCCCCTGGACTCCATTTATACCACAAATACCCCTAAGAAGGACTGATGATAACTTTAGTAATGTGGCAATATGACAGCCTATTCATATAGACTCGAAGCAACGATCTCCTAAAGTAATGTGTTTTGCAATTCAATCCTCCTCATTTAATCTAGGTTCCACTTTCCTGTTGTTATACATAGGCAAACGTGTTATCTGAAGATTAGAAGTGATGTGGTGTAAAGTGGTAGGGGATATTAGCAACATTTGCACTCAATCATTTTTCTTTTTCTTTCTTATTTATTTTCTATAACGTAAATGTGTATTGACAGTTAATATGCTTGTTAGACCATCATTGCAGCGATCCTTGCTCACAACACTATAGCGCTGCGCAGTAGTCCTTTTGATTTTCTTAATTTTTTAGTTACGTTTCAATTATAGAGGTCCTGGGTAATTACTGGTCTACCGCATATGCTTTTATCAGTGAAGCTCTTTTTCCCACAGGCATCCTTTTCAAATATGTTATGTCTACAAATTTTGCATTATCTTTTTTAACACACGTTTTACCTAGACATGTGCGATTCGTTTCGTTTCGATTCGGAAATTCGGAAAATTCGGCAAATTCGGCGATTCGGATTGAACCGAATTTCCGAATTAAAATTCTGCCGAATTTTCCGAATCTAACCGAATCGAACCGAATCGATTCGTAAATTCGGATGGCCATTGGGATTACACTAGTATTGTACAGTATGTTAGGTTAACACCTAATATACAGTATAATACTAGTCTAATCCCACCTAACACTTACCGAAATGCCGAATTTACGAACCGAATTGAACCGAATCGAACCGAATCCAGCCGAATTTCTTCGAATCCAAATGAATCCGAAACGAATCCGAAACGAATCAATTCATAATTTTCCGAATTTGAATCGATCCGAACCGAACTTCGAAAAATTCCGAATCGATCCGAACCGAACCAAATTTTTTCGCCATGCACATGTCTAGTTTTACCCCTTGTGCTTCAATATGGGTGCATAGTATGGTGAGAAACGGTCAATATTCACATATGTTCCCTACCACAGTTTCATGACAATTTGTGTACTTAGAGGATCTTTTAGATAATTACTTATGTTATACACATTACATTACCACACTGCAATTCATTCTGTAGTGGAGGCTCTTTAAGCTAAATGTATGCTTCCTGATATATATACAGCATAGAAGATATATTCCTTACTTGTAAGGGGCAAGGTATAATAGTGTATTGTAGTGACTATGCTTCCCTGTGTGACTCATCTGCTATCCCTATAGTGTTCATATACCAGGTATATAGTAATAATGGGAAATGGGTTTGAGAAAACTATTTTTGTCCACTATGTTCATAAAATGAATTGCATATTCTGGTTTGGCTTTGGTAATTAGAGTTGGACCGCTGGCGGCCGAGGCGGATGAACACATTCAGATATATTATTATAGCCATTGTTTGGAAACTATTTTCCTTAGCCACACTATATCCACGTTAACTCTTAGCTCTTGGCTTATATTATTGTGGAATTGCACTAAACTGTAGAAATGTAGTTACATCTCTTGACATAAACAGGTTTATGTATACACCAGGCTCTTACCCACCCTCATTAGTTTGTCCTTTGGCATATTACTCTAAGCCCCATAGTGCTCGCTAATTACACTGGAAGACAAGTATCTAGTCATATGCTATTCTCCATATAATTATAGATGTGAAAGTTAATTAGCTCCCGGACAATTCTCCAAAAATTCAACTAGCTGTTAACTTATCCATTCCTCCTGGATAAACTATAAACCACCCTGTAAGTACACTTAGTTTGGTCATTACTGTTTGGACTCCTAGACACTCATGTGGCGGCCAGGGGAAAAACTTGCATTATTACTTGGAGGCTCCTTTGTTAACTTGTTAACACGTTAGCTCGCTATTATCTAATTATTTTCAGTTAAAAGGGATTAAATTTGGTCATGTTTACATGTTTTTCTTCTATTATAATCCCTAAGAGTTTGTTATTCCTAGTCTAAAAATATTATAAAAATGTACTATGCCTAGTATACAACAGCATAAAAATAAGATTTATCATTTGAGATCCACAAGTGGTCTCCTCTGTTTGAAATAACCTTCTTTTACTTTATATTTCTTTCTATTCTTTGGAGGCCCAAGAGTGGCCTATTGTGTCATGTAGAAGGTTGCTAGGAAATTGGCATTTCATGTAACTAATTAATGTTCACATGGTACACATTTTTAGCTTTGTGATGCTTATCCCTTACTCTTATTGTTTCCATTGCTTTTAAAACTTATGTCTTTTCTCATGTGAATTAGCTTTTTCGATGTTGTATGCCTCTAACTGAACCTTGAATAAAAAAAAAAAAGTATAAATAAATATTGTGTTCAGTATAATTATATAGCATTGTTTATGAAGGCTTTTTACCACAAATGTTATAAACAACCAATACAACCTGAGCTAGGTTTGCCAGGTGTCCAGTATTTAACTGAACAGTCCAGTATTTTAGCAGGCTGTACAATAAAATCTTCACAAAAATAATGGACATTTAAATGACCAGTTTTTTAAAGTTCTTGAGTTTTAGCTAAATGTAAAATACTTCCTATGCCTTAATGCATTACAAATATGAAGCAGAAAAAAGTAAGAGGTAGACAAGGGGGTCAAATCACTACTATTTACATGTGTTACTGGCAACTAGCGGTAAAATGATTGATTTGTATGTTAAAGGGACAGTCAAGTCCAAAAAAAACTTTCATGGATTAAATAGGGCATGACATTTTAAACAACTTTCCAATTTAATTTTATTACCAATTTTGCTTTGTTCTCTTGGTATTCTTAGTTGTAAGCTAAACCTAGGCGGTTCATTTGCTAATTTCTTAGACCTTGAAGGCTGCCTCTAATCTAAATGCATTTTGACAGTTTTTCACCACTAGGGGGAGTTAGTTCATGTGTTTCATATAGATAACATTGAGCTCATGCACGTGAAGTTACCAAGGAGTGAACACTGATTGGCTAAAATGCAAGTCTGTCAAAAGAACTGAAATAAGGGGGCAGTCTGCAGAAGCTTAGATACCAGGTAATTACAGAGGTAAAATATGTATTATTCTAAGTTAACTGTGTTGGTTATGCACATCTGGGGAATGGGTAATTAAAGGATTATCTATCTATTAAAACAACAACAAAATCTGGTGTTGACTGTCCCTTTAATGGCAGCCAAAGGGTAAATGACCACTTAGTTGTTAAAAATATACATGGTTGGGTCAAGAGTGTGATTTATTTATTTATTTTTGGGGGGGCAGAGTGTGACCCCAGCAACCATCATGCCCAGTCATCTAGAGTGTCCAGAATTTTTGAGGAGGACAGCTGGCAACCCCACTCTGAGCATAGGGGGTTAAATGCTTATAAAACAAATACTTCCCCAAGGCTGTCCCTCCTTAGCACCTCCACATGAGAGCTATCACAGCAGCAGTGAGAGCTAAGAGCAGCCAATCCCAGTAATGCACTGTCGTTCTGCCAAGTGGGGAGAGGAAGTGAAAGACTGACAGCTCTGCCCTCTTAAAGCCACGGCTGCTGTTTGCTGCTTGCAGAAGTGTGTAACAAAATGCAGTCAGCAGCCAAAATAGAGCAAGGACTGCTGCTACCCTGCATTGCATGCTCTATCTGTCCTCTACATGGGGAACGGTATAAGTGGAACCCAGCCCTGCCCACACAGGACACGCAGTGCAGAATGGAGAGAGGCACTAAAATAATTACCTCTCCTGCTGCTGATGCTGCAGACATTGAGCTCAAAACAAAAATTGCTGTAAATTGCCTCCCCTGACTGCACGTCTCTACCCTACAAAGCCCCATTTGAAGAACTCTTCCAATAGTTGAATATGGTATGTTCCTGTTAGCAAATGTGCCTTTTAAATACACTTTTTAAAACCAACAAATTGCAGAAAGAACAAAACCAGAGATCTTGTTGTGAAGCAAAACTGTGATAAAGGGAGGGCATAAATTAGCAAGCATTATTTTACTGAAAGGGTTGGAAAATCCAGTTACCAATATTCCAGCATATATAACAGACTTTTATAAACCTTGTATTTTCAAAATAATAAGAAAATGCTTTTCATACCCATTCATAATTTAAAATATTGTGAGAAACGAATATGGGTTGTAGATTGTTGACAGGAGATTATATCTTGGGGGAGCTGTTTTAGCCATTAAAAAATGTTAGTTGAGCTACTCAAATTTAATTAAAAATGAAGTCATTTAATAAATGAAACACATTAAAAATAATGCCTTTGTGCATAGATAAGGAGCATTACTATTAGAACTCAAAGTTCTCAACCTCTCAGTTTCCCTGATCCATTAAGATCTCAATTAGCATCATGTCTAATTAAATGCATTTCTGTCCCTCGAGTAAAGAAAATAGAGAGAAGGACAACACAAAGCCCACCTGAAATCCCACTGCTGCCACAGAATATCCGTGCACATAGCACACATTAGAATGCCAGAAAAGGAGCAAAATGTAAAATAACACATCTACTACATCAAAAACACATTTCGGTGTCCTGCTTTCTATTCTTCTATGTGTGGTTTATATGGAACTGACCCATTTTTTTAAAAAAAAACTTCTTGTGATTATTTTTTTTTTTTTAGAGAGAATGGGATCTGAGCACTTTGTACAGCACCTCAACATCTACATCCCCCCAAAAAACAACTGGGACCAGCAATGTTACTGGGAGAAATCTAAACCAATAGTTTGCCTTGTCTACAAAGACCTTTAGAATAGATGTTCTTTTTATCAGACACCTATATCGAGTATAATTTTGTATTAAAGTTTTTTGATTTTAGTAAAAGGGACATTACATTCACTCAGTATTATCTCTCCTTAAATAGTTCAAAGTGACATAAAAGTTAAAACAAAATACCATGACGTGTTAGATCATTGTATGCACTATTGTTTGCACATATGTATGCATTTAACTCCTGCAAAGAAATTAAGCACATAGTTAAAGTAATCTGTAAAGCAGCAATGCACTACTGGGACGTAGCTGAGCACATCTGGTGGATCAATAGTATGAGGCATGTGTGTAGTAACCAATAACCAGCTAGTTTCTTCCCAGTACTACATTTCTGCTCCTGTGCCTATCTAGGTATGTTTTTTAACAAAGTATGCAGAGAGAAAAAAGTAAGTTTGATAATAGAAGTAAACTGAAAAGTATCTTAAAATTGCATATTCTGTCTGGATCATGACAGTTTAATTTTGACTTTCATGCAGAGTTGATTTTATGTAGAGTGTAAAAAAACACATTTCAATATACTTCCATTATTTATTTTGCCCTCCTTTTGCTGCAGTTTGCCTCTAAAAAATGTGTCTATTTTCACTGTTCCAGAAAGACCAGAGGGTATCCCAGGATCTTGATTCTGAACTTGCTGCATGCTTGATTAGGTCAGGGGCCCAATCCGATATGCAGCGTCGCCCTCAAAAGCAGGCAACGCCAAATTTTGCGCAGGTTTGGTATCACATATACGGCGTAACATAGAAGTTACGCTCATATATTTCTGCCTTCGGCCGTAGTTTTTTGGCCCCTAGACAGGTATACCAAACCCGCGCAGTTTGGTATCCAATATACAGCGTAAGGACTTACGTGGCGAAAATGGAGAAATCTTACTCCATTTTCACCTCGCCACAAATTGCAGGCATAGTAAGCCTTACGCTGAGTATTGGAGCCCCGTAACTCCCTAAACTGCCTGCAAAATAAAACCTAATGCATGCGCAATGTCTATCTACCTGTCAACCGCAATTCCCCGCCGCAATCCCTAATAAAGTGTTTAACCCCTAAACCGCTGCTCCCGGACCCCGCTGCCAGCTACATTTAATGAGCTACTTTAATTCTATTGGCTGATTTGAATAGCCAATAGAATAAGAGCTACTGTAATTCTATTGGCTATTCTAATCAGCCAATAGAATTACAGTAGCTCTTATTCTATTGGCTATTCAAATCAGCCAATAGAATTACAGTACAGTTCCTGCATCGCCGGTCTTCAGTACAGTTCCTGCATCGCCGGTCTTCAGTTCCAAAGAGGGCGGTCTTCAGCTCCGCAGTCATCGGTCTTCAACTCCTCCGCTCTGCGCCGGCTGGTTACTGGAAGAAGAAGAGGTCGCCGCCTGGAAGAAGACTTCTCCGCCTGGAACAGGACCTTCTCCGCCGGTCTTCAGGACAGGTAAGGACCACTTGGGGGTTAGACTTAGGTTTTTTTTAAGGGGGGATCAGGTGGGTTTTAGAGTAGGGGTGTGTGGGTGGTGGGTTGTAATGGGGGGGTGGTTCTTTTTTTTACAGGTAAAAGAGCTGATTACTTTGGGGCAATGCCCCACAAAAGGCCCTTTTAAGGGCTGATAATAGAGCTGATTACTTTTGTAATTTAGTTTAGGGTAGGGACATTTTTTTATTTTGGGGGGCTTTTTTATTTTATTAGGGGGCTTAGATTAGGTGTAATTAGCTTAAAATTCTTGTAATCTTTTTTTATTTTTTGTAATTTAGTGTTTGTTTTTTGTAATATAGTTTAGTGCATTTAATTATATTTTAGTTTAGATAATTGTAGTTTATTTAATTAATTTATTGATAGTGTAGGTGTATTTGTAACTTAGGTTAGGATTTATTTTACACATAATTTGGTAATTATTTTAACTAGATAGCTATTAAATAGTTATTAACTATTTAATAGCTATTGTACCTAGTTAAAATAAATACCAAGTTACCTGTAAAATAAATATAAACCTTAAAATAGCTACAATGTAATTATTAATTATATTGTAGCTATCTTAGGGTTTATTTTATAGGTAAGTATTTAGTTTTAAACAGGAATAATTTAGTTAATATTAATATTATTTAGATTTATTTTAATAATAATTAAGTTAGGGGGTGTTAGGGTTAGATTTAGGTTTAGTGGTTAATATAATATAGGTGGCGGCGGTGTAGGGGGATTAGATTAGGGGTTAATAATTTTAATATAGGTGGTGGCGGTGTAGGGGGCTCAGATTAGGGGGTAATACAGTTAATATAGGTGGCGGTGGGGTCCGGGAGTGGCGGTTTAGGGGTTAATATATTTATTGTTAGGAGCGAGAGGGGGGATTGCGGATAGAGGGGTATACATGTCGGGCTATGTTTGGGAGGCGTGTTAGACAGTAACGGGAGTTTTAGTATTTTAGTAAGTTTTTTTAGGCGGCGGCAGTTTCTAAAGTGCCGTAAGTCACTGGCTACTCCAGAAATTTGTACTTACGCTGATTTCTGGACATCGCTAGTTTGTCAGACTTACGGCACTTTAGCAACTGCCGGCGCCGTAAATGAGATAGCTCGCTATGCGAGCTGAAACTACGGGCGACGCAGGTTTCCACGTTTGCGCTGAAACCTGCACCGTATATCGGATCGCACCACGGGAGTCATTTCATTCTATGGTTACATTGTGTGGGAAGTTTATCTCCTATTTTTAGATCACTGTTTTAGAGATTTAAAGGACAGTCTACACTCAAATTGTTATTGTTTAAAAGGATTGATAATGCTCTTACCATCCAAAGCAACATCCCAATACAAGCCTGCAATCTCCCAACATTGCTTCCTGTCACCCCCTCTGCCACTCTCTGCACCCTCCCCCCATCCACTGAGAGTGAAGTGGGTTCCTTATTGTCTTCCTCACAGCTCACTCCGTGCCCACTTGACCCTATTCCTTCACATCTAATACCTTCTCTATCTTCCACCCTCACTCCAGCTCTTACTCACATATTCAACCTATCCCTTTCTACCGCTTCATTCCCATCTTCCTTCAAACATGCAAAGGTCACCCTCATCCTCAAAAAAGCCTCCCTCAACCCTAACTCCCCTGAAAACTATCTCCCCATATCACTGCTTCCACTAGCTTCAAAAGTCCTTGAAAAACTAGTTTTCGATCACCTTATCTACTTCCTCTCCTCCAACTCATTGCTTGACCACCTGCAATCTGGCTTCCGTCCCCAACACTCAACTGAGACTGCCCTCACCAAGGTTACTAACGATCTCCCTTCTGCTAAAAACAGCAGCTACTACTCTATACTCATCTTATTTGACCTCTCTGCTGCCTTTGACACTGTTGACCATCCCCTCCTCCTACAGACTCTCATCTCTCTTGGGCTCTGTGATACAGCCCTCTCCTGGATTCACTCTTATCTCTCTAACAGATCCTTCTCTGTCTCTTTTGCCGGTGACTCCTCCTCTCCATTGACTCTGTCTGTTGGAGTACCTCAAGGCTTTGTTCTGGGCCCTTTACTCTTCTCTATTTACACTTCTTCACTGGGTAAACTTAGCAACAGCTATGGCTTCAACTATCACCTCTATGCTAATGATACCCAGAACTACCTATCCACCCCTGCACTCTCTCCTTCTGTCAATTCTCACATTAGCGACTGCTTATCTGGCATTTACTCCTGGATGGCCTCTCACCACCAAAAATAAACATTTTGACTCAAATCTGTCCTTCATTCCCCACATCTAATTGCTATCTTCATCCTGCCGCAACCACCTACACAATATCTCCAAAATTCATCCATTTCTGAATGCTGAAACTACTAAACAGCTAATCCACTCCCTGGTAATTTCCCGACTTGACTACTGTAATAACCTACTAACTGGCCCCCCTCCTTCAATCCATTCTAAATGCTTCTGCCAGGCTAATCCACCTCTCCCGATGCTCTGTATCAGCTGCACCTCTCTGTGAGTCCCTTCACTGGCTCCCCATTCACAGCAGAGTAAAATGCAAAATTCTCACCCTAACCTACAAAGCTCTCACCAATGCTGCCCCACCCTACCTGTCCTCCCTCATCAACAAATATACTCCAGCCTGCCCCCATAAGATCCAACAATGACCTGCTCCTTGCCTCCTCAACCATCACCTCCTCCCATGCTAGACTATAGGACTTCTCCCATGCAGCACTTCCTAGAGCTGTCAGACTTTCCACTAAGCTGTCCTCCTTTAAATGCTCCCTAAAGACCTTTTTGCTCAGGGAAGCTAATCACCCAACTTACAAACAAATGAATATCACTTAAAGGGACAGTCAAGTCCAAAAAAACCTTTCAAATAGGGCATGTAATTTTAAACAACTTTCCAATTTACTTTTATCACCAATTTTGCTTTGTTCTCTTAGTATTCGTAGTTGAAAGCTAAACCTAGGAGGTTCATATGCTAATTTATTAGACCTTGAAGGCCGCCTCTAATTTAAATGCATTTTTTTTTAATTCTTTTTTTATTGAGAGACAGAGAATAGGTACAGCATACAGTTATACAGTTAGTTCCCCCATAGAAATCTATAATACAGTGTTGTTATTCGCAGATCACTGGGGCAAAGATTAGATGACATAGAGATACTTAAGATTTCTTCTGAAATTAGGCCTGTATCCACATAGAGAAATTCTGTCTACCTATAAAACCATAGAACTAGGTATAATAAGTAGTTTCTAGACCAGGGGGAAAGAACACTTGCGCTTCAATTTTGTATCAAATAAACAACAAACAAACAAAATAAAACATATTAAAACAAAAAGAACAACCATAACATGTTCAACTTGTGGTTCTCATAGATGCTTTTGGCAGTTTTGCAGAAATGGGGCTGAATTAGGCTATGCTTTTATCAGAGGATATAGGTAAAGTTGAGCCATTACGGTCCCAATACTCAGTCGTCAAACCTTAGGGCTGTAAGACTTAGATGCAGGATTTACTACTATTATATAATTATATATAATATAATATATATATATATAATATATAAGAATGGCAGTAAGTCATGTAAAGAGCGACTCACTTGTCTTGTTAGAGAACCCTTTAAAGGTGTACTGTAAGTCACAAGTTGTCTAAATCATTTGACAGGTCTTTGAGGGAAGTAGTGATCTATATAAGCCATCTGCAAGTAGCAGCCTAGAAATGTTGCTTATCTTAAGTATAAGACTTTTCTCTTAACACAAAATGTGATATAAGTTTCAAGGGTAGGAATAATACAAACGTTAACATGCCTAGGTGCGATCGTTACCCTGTGTAGACAGGTACCATCAAATAAATACTTTGAAATAAAAAGAAAAAAGAAACAACCAAGGCCTTACGTTTTTAACACTCTTGTAGCGTAGGTGTGTATCATGCATTTCAGTGTGTATAAGCTGCTTAGGGACTAAGCAAACAGTCAGCCTTTAATGAGGGGAGAACAGCGTTACTAAAGGTTCGAGGCATAGATAAACAATTAGAGTAACATTTGAATTGGATCCCAATCCAAAACAGAGGATAACAGATTTTGCTGATACATTTAAGTCCCAAAGCGATTGCCCAGAGTACCGCCTGACCAGGATGTTAGATATTAGCTCATTATTTGAAGCCATTATAATCAGACATTGTGGGTACCATTATTTTATGTGGGTCAAACATGGTCAAGTGAGCATTAGCTAAGGTACATGGAGAGTAGTAATAGGGATCCTTTAAATCTGAAATGTCAGAGTTAGATTACATTTTCCAGGGATATCCTCACTCAGATAGAAATCTTCTGATTAGTCAAGAAACAGGACTAAAAGCATTGAGGTGATGAAACTGGTGTTAAGAAAACCAGGGAGCTAGGTATAGATGTTTTTATAGGTGAATTATTGTCCCATGTATGAGGTATATATAACTAAGAGCAGAGCTTGTTTCTACTGAGTAGGCAGCAGAATTATAACAGTAGAGTGATAAGAACACGCATACATTTCTTCCTCATAGCGATCGTGAGCTGGGTAATTTAAGCCAATAGCATACAAAAAAAACTAACAAACAACATTTTTGGTGCTCCTATCAAAAATAACATATATCTAAATTCAGGCAATCTGACATGGTAAACTTATATGTAAAGTACACTGAGTATGCAGATTTAAATATAGAAGTAAACATTGTTGGAGTTTTATAGCAATATTCATAACCACAGAAATTAAATATTATTAGTATTTTGCAACAATATACATAAACCTCTTTATTTGAATTAGTGGGGCCTGACTATGCTGATACAGAGGAAATGCTTATTGTTCAGCCAATACCCGTAGCTAAGTGGGCCCTACACTGCTTCCAGCAGCGGTGTATCTTGTAAGTACAGCAACAAAGTGATCTCCACCAGTCCATGTTGTGCTTCTTTTTTGTGAGTCTCTTGTCCACCTTGACATACCTGTCCAGTTCGAGTTTGGTGGCTACTTGTGCAGGCATGATTTTAACATTACATGCATCTTGCGAGCCCCCATGTATAATGAAATACAAATATTGTGAGCTGAGAGATACTTCCTCCGCCACCGCTGGGTTAAAAGTGATGTTGGCGACTTTCTCTTCAATTCTGGACCTGGGGTCCATGTCTAGAGCAGTCACCGGAAAAGACATTGGTACTACGACCGGCTCCAACAGGTTCAAGCATGCGGGAGTCATCCCAGTCTCCGATGACGTCGCCTCCCCCCCACTCTGTGAAGAAGCTAAGGTCATGAGGCCGTTGTCAGTCCCCCAGGTATAAGATCTGGTAGTAGTTGCCAAAGACTGTGCGGTAGGTCCATGCTGACTAGGTACAGAGTTATTGCTCTGGCATCCTCACCATTGTGCAGAGATCCATGCAGTACGATAGAAATCTATCCAGCCTAGGTAAGAGCATGGCTTTTATTTCAGAAAGGATGTAGTTGTCGGCACTTGCTTCTTTGCTGGTGGACAATTCCATTGTGTAGGGTCAGGAAGGAGGATAATAATATGTAGAAACAGAACTATATACAGCATGGCAGCAAAACACACACCACAACGCCAGATGGCCATCTTAGTTTTATAATGCGACGGGGGATAGGGCTGATGGAACGCCCTACCCACTTGTATTGGAGTCGGAATTTGAGGGACGCCATCTTGGATGACGTCACTTAAAGGAACCTTCATTCGTCGGTAGTCGTCGGTAGAAGAGGATGTTCCGCGCCGGAGGTCTTGAAGATGGAGCCGCTACTCGTTGGATGGATGAAGATAGAAGATGCCACTTGGATGAAGATGTTTGCCGGTCCGGATGTCCTCTTCTGCCCGGATAGGATGAAGACTTCTGCCGCTCCGGATGTCTTCTTTTTTCCATTGCTGCTCGGCTGAGTGAAGACGACTCAAGGTAGGGAGATCTTCAGGGGGGTAGTGTTAGGTTTATTTAAGGGGGTTTAGGTTAGAGTAGGGGTATGTGGGTGGTGGGTTGTAATGTTGGAGGGTGGTATTGTGTGTTTTTTACAGGCAAAAGAGCTGATTTCTTTGGGGCATGCCCCGCAAAAAGCCCTTTTAAGGGCTGGTAAGGTAATAGAGCTCTGAGGAAGCGTATGTGAAACGCCGCGTCAGGGGTTTCCTTATTTTAACTTTGCTCTCCTATATGTCCTAAAAAACTAAGTAGCTATTTAACAAACAGTTGGTGGTCTTTAATAGTAAATAATTTCTAATAAACATAACATATAACTGCAGTAATTCTAAGTGGAGTGTTTTAGACTAGCTATGCACAGAAGTGCCATTTAGTTAAACTTGGACAATGGTGGTGATACGTTAAGACAGCAAGCTAGTATAACTAAAGCAGCAAACGCAAACGCTATTGCATGTAAACTGTTACAATACAGTAACTACTAATAGAAGTGACAAGTTAAGCAACACTTTAAGCGATATTATTTGACCTTCTGTTAACACAGCGATCTGAACGGATATTCCTTAGGTCACTTATTTAAAGTAATACCGCTCATATATAAATTAAATTTTGAACAAGTTCAAAAACTTAGAAATGTACAATATATAAAACAAAGCTACTGTGAAAGCATTATTGGCTCCCTCTGGTTACACATCGCAGCCACAAAGTAGATATATATTACCACTGAAATTATACAAACAAAATTAACCTCTCATTGATACAAAGGCTCAGTGAGAGCAAACAGCAAAATAATAAGCTGAATTAAAAAGCTTGAAGTAGAAAACCGTTTTTTATTATTTACTTATATTACCTTTATATACAAACAGATAAATATCTGTAATTTACAAGTATATAAACAGTAAAATATCGGCAATCCACAATTGTATCAATATAAAGTTTGTATCAATGTCAGCAGCGCTGCGCTTATCCTTATCAGGTGAAACCGGAGCATATAGAGGTGCAAGGAAAACGTGTACATGTTAAACTAACAAAGTAACTTGTTACAATTAAGTGGTATTAGGATACAATCTTGATCAATGGTATATTGTAAGATCCGGTCTTAAGTCTAAGCATTGGTCACTGGAAGTGTAATACTAAGCCAAGTAATAGCGTTAATTAGTTTCTAACTTGTTAAGCAGTAAAAATATGCTGCTCTGAACAAAGTGCACAAACACCATATGAAGCACACACCCAAGTATAAGGAAATAGACACTTTGATAACCACAAAAGGTATATCAACATTGAAAGTCATTAGAAAGCTATCCTTTTTTGAAGACCAATACATTAGAACTGTAGGCAATATACAGGAATACCAAACCTGTTAATATACTTGGTGGAAAAATTTAACTCTCAGACAAGCCAAATATAAGGCTACAAATTGTATCAGAGTAACAATAATAACCAACTAAGTACCCCACATAAACCTATAGCTCGCATATGAATATCAACTGGTAAATTCACAAACCATAAATATTGACGTAATGGAGAAGTGTTTTTAACCCTATGTGAGAACAGCAAAACACAAAAATATTGCTGTCTTTTTTAACTATTATTAATAAAAGGTATATTTTATAATTTAACTTCAATATCACACGTGTGTTACAGTGTACAGAAGCATAACCTTTCTGACATTAGACACAATAGTGTGTCTTATGTCTCTTGAGTAAAAAAAAGGTAATAGAGCTGTTAACTATTTTAATTTAGATTAGGGTAGGGAATTTTTTTTATTTTGGGGGGCTTTGTTATTTTATTAGGGGGCTTAGAGTAGGTGTAATTAGCTTAAAATTCTTGTAATCTTTTTTTTTTTTGTAATTTAGTTTATTTATTGATAGTGTAGTGTTAGGTTTAATTGTAACCTAGGTTAGGATTTATTTTACAGGTAATTTTGTACTTATTTTAACTAGGTAGCTATTAAATAGTTAATAACTAATAGCTATTGTACATAGTTAAAATAAATACAAAGTTGCCTGTAAAATAAATATAAATCCTAAAATAGCTACAATATAATTATTCGTATTGTAGCTATATTAGGGTTTATTTTACAGGTAAGTATTTAGCTTTAAATACTTTAATATTATATATATATATATATATATATATATATAAATATATATATACTTTAATACTTTAGTTAATAATATTTAATTTATTTTGTTAGATTAAAATTATATTTAATTTAGGGGGGTGTTAGGGTTAGACTTAGCTTTAGGGGTTAATACATTTATTAGAGTAGCGGCGAGGTCCGGTCGGCAGATTAGTGGTTGATAAGTGTATGTAAGGTAGCGGCGACGTTGGGGGGGGCAGATTAGGGGTTAATAAATATAATATAGGTGTCGGCGATGTTCTGGGCAGCAGATTAGGGGTACATAGGTATAATGTAGGTTGCGGCGGTGTCGGGAGCAGCAGATTAGGGGTTAATAATAAAATGCTGGGGTCAACGATAGCGGGGGCGGCAGATTAGAGGTTAATAAGTGTAAGATTAGGGGTGTTTAGACTCGGGGTACATGTTAGGGTGTTAGGTGCAGACTTAGAAAGTGTTTCCCCTTAGAAAGTGCTTTTTTTGCAGGTGTTAGGTTTTTTTTCAGCCCAAACTGCCCCATTGTTTCCTATGGGGGAATCGTGCACGAACACATTTTTCCAGCTAGCCGCTACCGTAAGCAACCCTGGTATTGAGAGTTGAAGTGGCGGTAAATATGCCTCTACGCTCCCTTTTTGGAGCCTAACGCAGCCCTTCAGAGAACTCTAAATACCAGCGTTATTTAAAAGGTGCGGGGGAAAAAAACACGCGTAGCTAACGCACCCCTTTGGCCGCAAAACTCTAAATCTAGGCGTAAATATTTAGAGAAAAGCCACTTATTTGGCTGATGGTAGCGGAGCTCATGTTGCTTGCTTCCATCCAGAAGTCCCGCCCACCGGAAGTCCTAAATGCATTTTAATAGTTTTTCACCACTAGAGGGCATTAGTTCATGTGTTTCATATAGATAACATTGAGCTCATGCAAGTGAATTTACCATGGAGTCAGCTCTTATTGTCTAAAATGCAAGTCTGTCAAAAGAACTGAAATAAGGGGGCTTATGCAAAACTGGGGAATTGCTAATTAAGGGATTATCTATCTTTTAAAACAACAAAAAATCTGGTGTTGACTGTCCCTTTAACCAACAGTTGTCCTCATATAACTCCTCACTAACATCATTCTCACCTTTGCAGTCCCCACCTCCTGTTTCTCACCCTCCAACCCATCTAGATTGTAAGTTCCCACGGGAACAGGGCCTTCAATCCCCCCTGTATTAGTCTAAAAAATGTTGTCTTATATTGTATTGTTTCACCGTTGTACTTATATCTTCGTACCCATAGACAGCGCTGTGGAATCTGTTGGCGCTTTATAAATAAAGAATAATAATAAAAACAATGCCTTTAATACCCATTCCCCAGCTTTGCACAAACAACATTGTTATATTAATATACTTTAGAACATTTAAAACTCTAAATGTCTGCCGGTTTCTAAGCCTTTATAGACAGCCTCTTATCACATGCTTTTGTATTAGCTTTTCAAAACAGGAGACTGCTAGTTCATGTGAGCCATATAGATAAACATTGTGTTCACGCCTGAGGAGTTATTTAAGAGTTAGCACAACACAGTACTAAATGCAAGTCAATAGATAATAAATAAAAAGTCATGTGATCAGGGAGCTGTCAGAAGATGCTTAGATAAGGTAATCACAGAGATAAAAAGTGTATTAATATACCTGTTGGTTGTGCAAAACTGAGAATTAGGGATTATCTATCTTTTAAAACAAAATCAAATCCAATGGAAGACTGTTACTTTAATGATTCTGTTATTATAGTTTTGGTCCTTCTCAATTAATGAAACACAATAGGTGTCTGCAGTTAATGACAACTGAACCGTAGCCACATGTAGAGTCAATTAGTAATTATGGTAATTATATATAATTCAACTATGGTGTATAGAAGTGAACTAGAATACTCTGTTACTGCAGGAGGAACAGATTTTGCTAAGAAACTCATACATATTTTATATAAAGTTTTTTTTTACAATTAATAGTTTTATGTTGGTATCTTGGCTTTTATAAAGCTTCAGCTGGGGGTTGCAGTGTCCTGGTTGGATTGTCATGCAAGACATTTTTAAATCTGTGAAATATACATAACTGCCTCACTGAGTGTCTAGGCCAGTGCTTTCCAAACAGTCGGCTAGATTACGAGTTTTGCGTTATGAGTGAAAAAGCCTCATAACGTTGCCTTTCCACTACTGCTGCTATTACGACTCTTGTAGGTACAGCTGTACCGCACATTTTTTTGGCCGTCATTCAACTTAACTACCGCACTTTTTAAAAAGTCCTTTTTCAATGGGACTTCCATAGCGCCGTTATTACGAATTTGCCTGTCCGGCCAAAAAGTGAGCAATATAGCCTATAACTACAAGATCCGTACCTTAAACTGAAAGTCAGTAGTTATGGGTTTTACGTTACAGAGCTGTAGCATAAAACTCATAACTAAAGTGTTACAAAGTACACTAACACCCATAAATTTACCTATTAACCCCTAAACCAAGGCCCTACTGCATCGCAAATACTAAAATAAATGTATTAACCCCTAATCTGCCGCTCCGGACATTGCGGCTACTATAATAAACATATTAAACCCTAAACAGCCACACTCCCGCATCGCAAACACTAGTTAAATATTATTAACCCCTAATCTGCTGTCCCTAACATCCCCACAACCTACATTACTGTTATTAACCCCTAATCTGCTGCCCCCAAAATCGCTGCAACCTAACTACACTTATTAACCACTAATCTGCTGCCCCCAATGTCGCCGTCACTATACTAATGTTATTAACCCCTAAACCTCTGACATCCCACATCACTAACACTAAATAAATATATTAACCCCTAAACCTAACCCTAAGTCTAGCCCTAATACCCCTAACTTTAATATAACTAAAATAAATCTAAATACAAATTACTATCATTACCTAAATAAGTCCTATTTAAAACTAAATACTTATCTGTAAAATAAACTCTAAGCTAGCTACAATATAACTAATAGTTACATTGTAGCTAGCTTAGGTTTTATTTTTATTTTACAGCTAAGTTTGTATTTATTTTAACTAGGTAGACTAGTTAGTAAATAGTTATTAACTATTTACTAACTACCTAGTTAAAATAAATACAAATTTACCTGTAAAATAAAACCTTACCTGAATTACACTAACACCTAACATTACACTAAAATTAAATAAATTGAATTAATTAAATACAATTAACTAAATTACAAAAAAAATAAACACTAAATTACACAAAATAAAAAAGAAATTGCATCAGCCAATAGGATTTTTTACCCTTTAATTCCGATTGGCTGATATAATTCTATCAGCCAATCGGAATTCAAGGGTCACCATCTTGGATGACGTAATTTAAAGGAAACTTCACTCTTCAAGATCGAGCAAAAGAAGAGGATGCTCCGCGCCGGATGTCTTGAAGATGCAGCCGCTCCGCATCGGAAGGATGAAGAAAGAAGATGCCGTCAGGATGAAGACTTCTGCCCGCCTAGAGGACGACTTCTTGCCGCTTGGATGAAGACTTCTCCCGGCTTCGTTAAGGACTTCTGCCCGCTTGGATGTAGACTTCTTCCGGCTGGATGAGGATGGATGTCCGGTCTTCAAAAACTGTAAGTGGATCTTCGGGGGTTAGTGTTAGGTTTTATCAAGGGTTTATTGGGTGTGTTTTATTTTTAGATTAGGGGTTTGGGCAATGAAAAAGAGTTAACTGCCCTTTTAAAGGCAATTCCCATCCAAATGCCCTTTTCAGGGCAATGGGGAGCTTAGGTTTATTAGATAGGATTTTATTTAGGAGAGTTGGTTGTGTGGTGGGTGGGTTTTACTGTTGGGGGGTTGTTTGTATTTTTTTTTACAGGTAAAAGAGCTGATTTCTTTGGGGCAATGCCCCGCAAAAGGCCCTTTTAAAGACTATTGGCAGTTTAGTGTAGGCTAGGTTTTTTTTTTATTATTTTGGGAGTGCTTTTTTATTTTGATAGGGCGATTAGATTAGGTGTAATTAGTTTAAATATTTTATCATTCCTTTTTTTATTTTGTGTAATTTAGTGTTTATTTTTTCTAATTTAGTTAATTGTATTTAATTAATGTAATGTATTTAATTTTAGTGTAATGTTAGGTGTTAGTGTAACTCAGGTTAGGTTTTATTTTTACAGGCAAATTTGTATTTATTTTAACTAGGTAGTTAGTAAATAGTTAATAACTATTTACTAACTAGTCTACCTAGTTAAAATAAATACAAACTTAGCTGGGAAATACAAATAAAACCTAAGATAGCTGCAATGTAACTATTAGTTATATTGTATCTAGCTTAGGGTTTATTTTACAGGTAAGTATTTAGTTTTAAATAGGAATTATTTAGGTAATGATAGTAATTTGTATTTAGATTTACTTTAATTATATTAAAGTTGGGGTGTTAGGAATAGGGTTAGACTTAGGGCAAGGGTTAGGTTTAGGGGTTAATATATTAATTTAGTTTTAGTGATGTGGGAGGCCAGAGGTTTAGGGGTTAATAACTTTAGTATAGTGGTGGCAGCGACGTTGGGGGCGGCAGATTAGGCGTTAATAAGTGTAATGTAGGTGTCTGCGATGTCGGGGGCGGCAGATTAGGGGTGTGTAGACTAGGGGTTTATGTTAGGTTTAAACATAAATTTTCTTTCCCCATAGGAATCAATGGGGCTGCGTTATGGAGCTTTACGTTCCTTTATTGCAGTTGTTAGGCTTTTTTTTTCCAGCCCGCTCTACCTATTGATGTCTATGGGGAAATCGTGCACAAGCACGTAAAACCAGCTCAAAGCAGCTCTGGTATTTGTGTGCAGTATGGAGCTTAACGCTGCCATATTGCCCGCTAATGCAGGTTTTTTGCAAACCTGTAATCGCAGCGCTATTAAAGGTTAGCGGTGGAAATAACTTTCCAGTTATTACCGAGCCGCTCATAACGCAAAACTCGTAATCTAGCCGTGTGTGTCGTGACACATTAGTAGGGATGGGTGAATGTGTAAATTTACAAATTCGAATGTTATTACCAAAATTGGAATTACAAATCCGAATGTTGATACGAATGAATATTCTTAAAAATTCTATAATCACATGCTATTTACAGTTTTCGAATGTCACTTTCTAATTAAAATGTTTATAATTAGATCGAATGTCCATATTCGAAATTTTGAATTTAAGATTCTATTTAACAAATACTATTCAGAAGTTCAATAGTTCATCTGGTAGGGAATCTAGTAAATTGATACATAATAGATACAAATAAATCAATTTGAATTTTTCTATTTCGATTGAATATTGCATAATTCGAATATTACATTTAAATAAAGCATTATAGAAATACTATTACAAATATATCAATTCAAAATTTTCAAACAAATATGTTAGAATGTTATGTAAACATTCGAAATTTGATTAGAACGAATGTGTAAAATTTGTTTCATTTTTCAAATGTTGCAAAACATTTGCCCATCCCTACACATTAGTGTGTCGGCGACAGTGTGTAGGTGTGTCCCTGCTTCAGCACAATTTTTTTTTTAATTTAAAATTCTTTTCAATTTTATTTTTGGTTTCCAACTTTCTGCCTGCCTGCTACGCATATCATGTGGTTGACACGTGATTGATACCTAGTGGGTCACAGATCATCTTAACCTATTGGTGCAGGTTAGCCGGAACTGAAACTATTCCCATTGGCGGCACATTGGCTCCTGACTGCACGTGCAGACTCCTCAATCGGCTTGACTACACGTGTAGTCAGTGAGTGGGACAGCAGTGTGTTTGCAGTGTGGGCAATAGTCAGTCGGACTTCCAGAGCTCTGAGGGTAGCAGCTTAAACACTGAGCTGAAGTCAGAAGTCAAAGTGGTTTTTTTTCCCCGCTAGCTCCCAGTAGTGCATTGCTGCTCCTGCTCTTGATATATGGATAGGAAGTGGAAGCTTAAAAATGCTTGATGATGAAATGCGAGTGTCTTTATCTAATATTCCACTAAATATTCAGAAACTGTGTTCATCGCATCAACCTCATACATCCCATTAAAATAGTAAGTAGCGAGCGTGTCCAGGCTATGGCCCAAGATGGCAGCTAATCTGGGAGCTCTGTAATGGGGAAATACATTCCGCCGTGTATCTCAAATCGTGAAAGTCATCTGGTAGGATATGTTATTGTAAGAGATAGCTAAAGGTGTACCGGAGAGAAACATATATATATCTGCAAGATACTGAGCTCCACAGACCGGACCGTTGCGGGCTTTGGCGGCCCAGTGTTTGAGAAAGCCTCCTTGGGAACCGGGGTTTGAGTGAATTACAGCACGCTTCACTCCTTTCAATTGTTGTATCTTTGGAAATCAGAGGTAATACAAGAATCCTGCACAGAACTTTCTTCAACCATGGAGGAGGAACTATATGCCAAACTAAAGGCTTTATTTGCTCTAAGAAGTCTGAGAAGCAAATAAATAGCAAATTTGACTGCCTCATGGCGATAGTGGGAGCACAGTGTATTGAAGGGATCTATCCTGGGCCTGGTAAGGTGAAAGAAATGAAAGGCAAGGCCCTATCGAGTACTGGAGACGTTCCCCATAAATATGCCTCACCTGAAACGAGGCAACTAGAAGGTGGTACCGCTGAGACAAATCCGAAAGAGGCGTGTGGAACATTGGTCTTGCGGGACCGAGAAGTACCGATACCTGGGAAGTATACAAGCTTGGACAGAGGGCCCTACATCAGTGTATGGGATATGGTAGAAACAGCTGATACCAGCTGTGGAGAAGATCGTCAGGCTGGTGTCGCTTGTGGGGTCGCGGTGGGGAGAACGGCCGGCTCCCTGACGCGTAGCCCTGTCGGTGGACAAAAGCTGCAGACGGATTGTTGCTGTACTGCTGTTTATACAGCCTCAGCCATAGACTTGTCTCTACAGGGGATTGTCAAGCCATCAGAAGGCTCCCGGTATTTCAATACCCTCGTGAAAGTCGGTATTGGGTGACACTTTAAGTACAGTGGAAATCTTAGACCTGAGTACTCGATATAGTATCCTGCTTTTGTTTTAGACTTGGGCACTTTAATGAAGATCGTGAGGTTTGAAGTTGAGGCCCAGGACGCTATAAGTTATATAGTTGGACTCCCACACCCTGTACCGGTTTGGCTGCAGTTTTCTTTCTAACTGATATTTCCGGTTCAATTTACATACTTTTGGGAAATGCCCTATATAATTGTATATTAATATATATGAGCCTTTGTTTAGGTGAACATACACGTATAGTTTCCCTCTATAAAAATGTGGATGACTGGTTAGTAATTATTATCACCAATTTACGCTATATAACCTCTAATAATCAGATTACGAATGGTAAAGCATAGTACGCCTTATCATTTCATCTTATCAGTATAGATAATAGGTTAGGTCCTTGCAAGAAACTTGTGTGAACCCCATTGCAGCTTACCCTGATGCGCAAAAGGTCTGATATCCAACTAGATAGTACTTAATTTAGATTGTTATTTTTATAACCTTTAGCTATCCATTTGCTTAAGCTATATGTGAGCTCTAATTATATAACCATATTTGCTACCATTAGCATGTCCACTTTAAACAGTTTTTGTGGAGCCTAGCGTTATTATGTTATGCTCAATAGGAGGTTATCTATTTACATAAATGCATTGTTGGCTTTCTTTACCTAAGATGTGTTTAGTGATTATGCATTCATACGTTATTGTAGTTCTCTTTCTTAGCTATATGTTATACGCTGCAGTTCACCTCTAACACTCTGTAGCTTATTATGTTAGCCTTAATGTGTTAATTTCTGCTTTTCTTATTTTTGCAACCTATTTCATGCATGTTTTGCCGCTCAATAGGCTACCACATAGTCTTTTATTATATAAACTGCAAAGACTAAGCAGTTAATTAGGAAGGTTAAAGCTGATGCAGAAGAGAAGATAGCACAGTCAGTAAAACATGGGGACAAAACATTCTTTAGATATATCAGTGAAAGAAGAAAAAATAAGGTAGGAATAGTAAAATTGAAATCAGTTGATGGTAGAATAATAGGAGATAAGCAGATTGCAGACTGTCTCAATGATTACTTCTGTTCTGTTTTCACTAAAGATTGTGAAGATACAATGTCTACATTAAGGGATGCTATGCAAAATAGAAACAAGCTTAACAGTAATCTTTTTACAGAGGATGAGGTTTTGTTAGCATTATCAAAAATAAATGTTACAAAGGCAGTGGGTCCTGATAATATTCATCCAAGGGTTTTAAAAGAACTTCGTTCAGTGCTAACTGTCCCATTAACTGATCTGTTTAATCAGTCACTATTAACAGGAGCTGTCCCAGATGATTGGAGAATAGCAAATGTAATACCTCTTCATAAAAAGGGCAGTAGAGAAGAATCTGGCAACTACAGGCCAGTTAGTTTAACTTCAGTAGTAGGGAAATTAATGGAAAGCCTCTTAAAGGAAAGAATTATGACTTACATAAAGACAAACAATTTAGAGGACCAAAATCAGCATGGTTTTACTTCAGGGAGATCATGTCAGACTAATCTAATTGACTTCTTTGATTATGTAACAAAAGTATTAGACAAGGGAGGAGCAGTTGATGTAGCATATCTAGATTTCAGCAAAGCATTTGACACCGTCCCACACAATAAACTTATTCACAAACTATATCTCCTTGGTCTAGATTCAAAAATTGTGAACTGGGTGGAATGCTGGCTTAAGGACAGAAAACAAAGTGTCTTAGTAAATGGAGTTCATTCAGCAGAGGGGGCTGTTACTAGTGGTGTTCCTCAGGGGTCAGTTCTGGGGCCTGTTTTGTTTAACATATTTATCTGCGATATCAGCAAAGGGCTACAGGGGAAAGTATGTCTCTTTGCAGATGATACAAAAATTTGCAACAGAGTGGATGTTCCAGGGGGGGTAGACAAAATGAGAAGTGATATACAACAATTGGAGGATTGGACAAACGACTGGGATCTAAAGTTTAACACAGCAAAGTGTAAAATAATGCATTTAGGGAAGAAAAATCCAAATGTTAATTACAGACTCAATGACACTTTACTGACTGTTACAGACGAGGAACAGGACTTGGGAATTATTATTTCAGATGATTTAAAACTTAGTAAACAATGTAGTAAGGCAGCGAGTAAGGCTAGCAGAATGCTTGGATGTATTGGTAGAGGTATTTGCAGCAGAAATAGTAAGGTTCTTATGCCACTTTATAGATCATTAGTTAGGCCTCATCTTGAGTATTGTGTGCAGTTCTGGAGGCCATATCTTCAGAAGGATATTAACAAACTTGAATCTGTGCAAAGGAGGGCTACCAAAATGGTACATGGTCTAAAAAATAAAACTTACCAGGATAGGCTCAAAGACCTAAATATGTATAGCTTAGAGGAGAGAAGGGAAAGAGGTGATATGATAGCAACTTTCAAGTACATTAAAGGGTTTAGTAAAACTGAGGCTGTGGGTATTTTACATAAAATGGAAAATTCAAGAACAAGGGGTCATGAGCTCAAGCTAAAGGGTAGTAGATTCAGGAGTAATTTGAGGAAGCACTTCTTTACAGAAAGAGTGATTGATTTATGGAATAAACTTCCTCAAGAGGTAGTAGCAACAAACACTGTGGGGGACTTTAAAAATGCATGGGACAAGCATAGGGCTATCCTACGAACTAGATAAGTTTATACTGTTAGGTAAGGTGGGGCAGACTTGCTGGGCCTATGGCTCTTATCTGCCGTCAATATCTATGTTTCTATGTTTCTATGACTCATTGGCTGCAATAGTTTAACAGCAGCCTTATTAGTTTTAAAGTTTGGCTGTAAGTATTTAGACATACTCTGTCCTCTTTGCTCATTAGAGGCTACAGCTGATAGGGCTTCCTGCACGATATTTTTATGATAAAGTAATTTTTATTATTTTGTAGCAAGTGCATAATAAAAAAAAGAGATGTGAAACAAGAAATTAACAGATCAAGGAAACAGAAATCCTGGTTCTCCAAGATTACATAGTGAATAAAATAGTTCAGATTACGGATCATTGAATCGTTCAGTCGCTGTATCATAACCTGTAAGGCCACTCTCATAACAAAAAAACAAAAAAAAGGCTTAATAGCACCCAACATTGTGAAACAGTCTTTTGTAGCTGTTTTCTTTTGTAGCTGGGATTAAAGTAACTTTGTACGTAGTTGTGTTGCTTTAAGGCTCAAACTGGTTACATATTACCAGGATAAGGATTAATAAAATAAAGAAAAAGTGAAGGGGGAAAAGAATTAGGTAGAGCAGAGAGAGAGAAAGAGAAGTAAAGTGTAGATGTAAAGATATCTCCTGACCATTCCACTCCGTTTTATTCAGGAGTTTGTTATATGTGGGTTTAGGATGTCTCCTATTGATCCAAATTGTATCTGTCGTGTTTGGGGATTTCAAAATTCAAATAGTAGGACAATCCAGGTGAGGGGCTCTATTGGACTAGATTAGTATGTTAGGACACGTTGTGTAATATCCAGTAGTACCATACTTTCTGAAAGGTTTCTTGAGTATCTAGAAGAAATGCTGCCTGCTCTGACATGTTATAATAAAATTTAAGTTTTAATTTGATTTCTTCCCAGGACGGGGCGCTCTCCCTCCAATGGTGGGCTATACATATCCTTGTGGCTGTACATGTTATTCTTATAAATAAATTAATGTACTTATTGAATTATTTAAGTCTGACGTGGAGTAGGGCTTGTTCCATGGTAAGCTTAATAGGGCTGTCTATGATAGAGCTTAAGAATCGCGACAGCTGGTTCCACACCCTGCGTGTATGTGAGCAGTCCCACCACATGTGTTTATAGTCCCCGACCTCCCCGCAACCTCTATAACAGAGTCTAGATTTATCTTTGGTGGAGTGTGAGGTTATCTGCGGTGTTAGATACCATTGAAAATTGGTCTTAATGCAATTTTCCCACATATCTGCACTTATTAATCCCTTCCCTGCACCAGATATAGTTACATGCCACTCTTGAGTCTCCACCTCCCTATTGATGTCCCTTTCCCACTTAGTTTGTATGGTGGATTTAGTATTGTCTGATGCTAGCTGGATTGCTTGGTATAGCCTGGAGATGGTGTTCTTGGGCCTGGTTGAGGTACTGCAAATGCTCTCTAGCACAGAGGGTAAGTTTTTAGTTATGAGTGGCAAGATTGGGTGAATGATGGAGCTAAGTTGCAGGTATAAAAACCATTCTAATTTGATTGGCTGCAATTTTTCTTGTAGTTGTGTGTAACTCATCAGTTTACCTCCTACTATAAGGTCAGCTATTCTATATAGTCCTCTATTTTCCCACTTTTGGATGATGGGGATCAGTTCATGTCTGACTAAGCTTGTAAGTGTGGCTTTAGCGGAGTGTGCGGGGAGTAGAGTTAGAGAGGTGGTCAGTCTAGACCAATGTTTGATCATGAAGTCTATTACTGGATATTCATGCTGCTTCCTATTGAGGCACTGTTTAGAGTCCCAAAGAATCATGTCCCGTGGGATAATTCCTGCGATATCTGTTTCTAATTGAGTCCAAATAATGTCTTTGTTAGGGTCATTCTGCACGATATTTTTAGGTTATAACATATACTACTCTTTGATATTTTTACCTCACGGTTAAATGAACCCTGCCATATATGACTTTATGCTTTAAGGGGAGCTATTTACTGATACATATGTATTGTTATTCCCCTTATCTAAAATGTTTAGGGATTCTGCAAAAATGAGTCTATTACAGTTTCTCCTCCCAGATATGTAAGGTGTGTTACAGTTTACCTCAAATATACTGTAGCTTAGTGTGTGAGCTTTAATAAGATTATCTCTTTGCAACCCTGAGGCAGGTGCTCATAGCGCGTCTATATCTGAAAGCTGCATGTCATAATTGTGTTGTATATACCGACTATATCTCTATGTGCTCCAAACTCACAACTGTGCTTCAACTATTTAGAAATCACTATTTGATTCCCACATGTCGGCATATTAGCTGCAGCTGTTATTCTGTTTAATATAAGGTCTGTGAGCAGCCTATCAAGTTCTATATGTATGAGAAAAAATGAAGAAAAACAAGGTTCTTCCTCCTATATGGGATCCAAAAGTGGTCCCTCATTTATAATTTGCCTTCCATAAGGTTTAGGTGTAGGAGGGGTCCTAAAGTGGCCCTCATTATCAGCTGGAAGGCATACTATATTATACTGTACTGTAAGATGTAAATAATAACAATGTGGTCCTTGCTATTATCTGTAGTGGGATATGGTGCCCAATGTTTCACATTGTAATATATTTATTCTGTACTGCTTGGTGAACCTTAATAAAAAAAATAAAAAAAAAATAGTAAGTAGCTATTGGTGTTATTAAGCTTTTTTTAAATACATTCCGTTATTATATAATTTATGTATGTGTCCGTATCTCTTAAAACAAGTTAGTTTAACCTCCTTTTTGCTAGTACAACTGAATTACTGTGTCGCAAAATGATGTAGGTCTAAAAAGTGTGTCACCAACATGAAAAGTTTGGAAAGCTCTGGTCTAGGCACTAATATAATGATACATACCAAAGCATAAGGAGAAACAGAAATTATTATGCTTTAAAATAACTAATTGGGAGTCTGCTGAGAACATTTAATCACAAACAATCCAATCCTTTAATTTGAATCAAACATGGCCACATATGCAATGTCCAAACACACACATTGCAAATATATATTGTCCAAATAATGTAAAGAGAAATGAATGGTAGAAAAATAATACAAAGAGAGAAATTAAGTTCCTGCAAGGCATTCCTTGATCATGTGGCTGCTTTGTGTCTCTATTAAGAGATAGAAGTTTTGTCCAATATCCTCACTGAGAATAAAGCACACAAATACAAAACGCCCAATATGCAATATCTTATCATTTTGCAACCGGACGCAGCTTCTGGTCAAACTTACCAAATCAAATGAATCAGTTGTTATGCGTGAAACAGAAAGAAAATAAATTGAAGCTCCTGGCTGCAAATCTTTCTTATCTAAAAGGTCATTGATAAATATTGTAAACTAATATCTTTGGGCCAGATCAAAAGTGATGCGCTATCCTATTTTTCGCTCGCACGCTTGCTATATTCAAAGTAAACATTTAACGTGGGTGGGTTAATATGCGTATAACTAGCTGATAGTAATAGGTTAGAGCGTGAGCGAACCCAGATGCATGCTAACTTCAAGACTACATATATTGCGACCAAGTTAACTTCTTCTCAACACCGACTTCAATGTAGCGTGCTTTAAAAAAAAAAAAAACGTATTGTGCAGGCCGCTAACAGCTACAACACCTTCATCGTCTAAAAAACTTATACAATTTATATACAGTGTAAGAGATAGATCAAAACAATATATTAGTTTTATCAAATTTATTTCTAAATATTAATTTACAAATCAATTCACAAATTAATTAAAGCTTTAAAGGGATGTCTCCCTTTAAAATCAAAATGCTGCAGCAAAAGACTAAAACCAGAATATTCCTTAACAGTCATTTTTCAATGTACTCTGAATGTTCGGTCAAAATAAACTCCAGTTAGGGGCGGAGCTTGCAACCATACTGAGCGGTCGCATACAGCAGGAGCTCTCTCTGCAAAAACTTCCTAAATTATTACTATCCTTTATACCCCGAAGTTATTTGCCCATAATATTACTCCCTATACCCCTTACACTCCAGTCCGGATAATATTGGCCATAACTGGCTGATTTGGAGGATAGATCACGCCGAAATAATCTTAGGATTAGGGGCATTATGGAAGAAATAAAACCAGCTGACCTTAACTACTACTTAAATGGCCTCTTCAAGAATCTCCTGGGCACTGTCACAGACTCAGATCTCCTAATTGACAGAGCTCATAGAGCATTACGCCCCCGTGCAACTCACCCTCTGACGCCCCAAGGGACGTCATTTCACGACTTCATTACTACACAACAAAAGAGAGGATCCTCAAAGCATCTTTTAGCAACAAACCTCTCAATGAACCCTACCACAATTTGCAAATCTTCCCAGATCTGTCTCCGCACACACTAGCCAAAAGGAGATCATTCCAGCAGGTCACGCAAACCCTAAGACACCATAATATAAAATACAGATGGGGGTTCCCGGTTAAGATTTTTCTTCAACATGAGGATCACTCATATGTTATCTCATCTTTGGAACAAGGACTGAAGTTACTACATAACCTGGGCCTTGTGATTCCAGCAGATCCTAACATCAGGCGTAAGAACAACCCCAAGGTACTCAATACCACAGCACCAGAGTGGCATCCTCCAACCGTGGAAACTCCTCACCAAGAAGAAGATTGAATTAGACCATAACCTTATTCCTTAAAGACACTAGCTATGCCTGGACTTACCACTTTCCATCCCAGTCTTCCCAGAATCAATATCCTGCAGAGCTCACATACGGGTACATACCTTACCCTCAATCTTCTCTGCAGCTACTGATTTGTGGGATGAAGACTTTTCCACCAGAAGACCTTCAATCAGGTAGACCTAGAGCTTACATAAGGGTACATACCTTACCTTGCTTTAGCTCTTAGTTTTTTTTTTGTTTTTTTTTATTCCACTTGATTTTTTGTTTTTATATTTCTCTTTTGTGCTTTGTTGTTACCAATGTTTACTAGGTTTGTTTATTGAAGGGCACATCTTTCTCCTTTTGCCCTTTTTGGGCGGTGGGGAGAAAATCAAGACCTTTTACAGGAATTGCTTACACCCTATAAAGTTGTCACTTTCTGAGGATATGGGACACCCCGGACCATATGCATATATCTTTAAATGTTATGTTATGAGTTGTTTATCTTTTTTATTTCCTTACTGAACTTAGCTCAAATACTGTACTTGTTATCTCACATGTATCTATTGTATAGCTTTGCATGTTATGTTATTCAATTGATTACCTGAACAGCTGATATGACGTTCCAATTTTTTAACACATACCATGAATGACACAAAATTCGTTATATCATAACAATAACTTCCACTAAGCACACTTTCTTTCTTTTTTTTCTTTTTTCTTTTTCTACATCCCTCCCCTCTGACATATATCTGGAATAACTTTATCCAACCTGGACCTCCTCCACACCTCCAGAAACATGTATTTCTTCCCATGCCTACCCCAATGCCTATAAACTGGGGGGGGCCTTCACCCTCGGCACCTCTCCCTCTCCTTAGACCTCCCACTCTTATAACCTAGACCACCCTACTCTACATAAATCTAAACTCAAACATTCCCTCATAACCTTCTCTCCTGCTAGACTGCTCAGACATTTCCAAAAATATTTCACATAGTCAAGACTTAACACTTATCTCTCAGCTCTCCCCCCCACCCTTTATCCCCTTTCCCATACATTACATTACAACTTAGGGGACTCACTCCCCTCACCTCCATCTCACAACTATTATCCCTTTTTCTAACCAAAGCGGCTCTGGACCCCTGAACACCCGAACCCCCCTTAAATTGTTTACAGCTTAGTTATAAACAAATATTGTCATAACTGCTATTCCAAATATTTTCTTTTTTTTTCCTGATCCGTTCTCCTGCAGAATCCTGATCCGGGAAGCTACTTACCTTGCCCTCCACCTACCCCCCCCCTTTTTTTTTCTCCTCTACCCCTCATTTAACCCCTCATTGCCTTCCTTTTCCCCTTGCCATAATCATGGATGGTATGCAGTTCCTCACACTGAATGTTTCTCCCACAAAGCGTTTTCAGGAGACACACTGGATCTCTAACTCCGGAATCACACATACCACATGCCCATTCCCCTCAGTAATTGAAGCCACATATTCCTCCAAGGCTCAAGGCGTAGCTGTCTATATTGGTAAAAGTGTTCTGTATGACCCCATTTACATTGAACGCGACCCTCATGCTAGATTTATCATTATAATATGTAAACTTAACAAACAATTAGTCACTCTAATTAATTTATACGCACCTAATTCTAAACAAATAAAATTTCTTAGATCACTTCTCAGGTCACTGTCAGCGGTGAAACATGGGGAATTAATTATGGGAGGGGATTACAACCTAATCTTGGATACTACTCTTGACAGAACAGGGCCAAAAACCTTTCATCATGACAGAAACACACATTCGCTCTCCCAAGCATTTTGGATGCTCATGGCCCAATATGACTTATATGATATAATATAATAATAATAATAATAATAATATATAATATATTTAGATAATTTCACCCACAAGAAAAGGATTTTACATTCTACTCTGCCCCACACAAGTCGCACTCACGCATAGACTACTTCTTTACCTGTTCCAAACTTCTAGATAATATTTCCTACATTAAAATCACTCCAGTCTCCTGGTCTGATCATGATGCCCTCCACTTACGAGTGGGCCCCGTCTCACACCCATTTCACCTCCGCTCTGGCGTTTACAAGATTGGACCGTTACGGACCCCATTCTGAAGATAGAACTCCAAACTAAGATTGTTGATTTTATTAACTTAAATGATGATAACCAAACCACAGTCCAAAACCTTTGGGCCGCATTTAAAGCTGTCATGAGAGGACACCTTATGCAGACTGAATCAGCTGCACGCTTGAAAAATGGCACAACTCTGTCAGCCCTAGCTATTCAATTAAGGGAATTGAAAGCTAAACTTACCCTAACGTACTCTTCATCAGTAAATGATAAAATTATAGAAACTACTAAACAAATTCAAACTTTAGAAATCAAAAGAACTCAAAACATGTTAGAGAAATTCAAGAGAATCTATTACCACCATAGTAATAAAGCCTCTACACTACTAGAAACAAAGCTCAAACATCAAAATGCCCAATCCCGAATCATGCCAATCCATACCTCAAACGGAAAACTTGTATATTCACCCGCAGATATAGGGAATACCTTCAGACAATATTACCAAACCCTATATAACATAGAAGATACCATTGAGTTCCCCCCTCATTCCCCAGAGGACATTTCTTCCTTCCTAGAGGACCTTTGTCTCCCCAGGTTAAATCCAGAAGACACCCACATTCTGACATCTCCGGTAACCATAGAAGAAATCCGTAAAGTCATTGAATCTATGAAATTAGGGAAATCCACAGGCCCTGACGGTTTCACAGCCAGGTTTTACAAAACCTTTCACCACTTGTTAGCCCCCATTCTCTGTAGACTATGTCAGGAGACTATGAGTAAAGGCTCCCTCAAAACAGAATTTTTAGAAGCCATGATAGTCACAATCCTAAAATCAGGCAAACCTCCAGATCACTGTATTAGCTACTACCCAATCTCACTACTTAACATTGACACCAAAATTTATGCCAAACTCCTAGCTAATAGACTCTCAAGAATCATCCCCTCCTTAAATGCAAATGACCAGGTAGGCTTTATACCTCATAGTGAAGGTCCTGATGCAGTCAGGCATATACTAGATCTCCTAAACTTTGCGTCTACGAGAGAGATGCCCCTTCTGGCCCTGTCTCTGGATGCTGAAAATGCGTTTGACAGGGTCAGATGGGAATATTTATGGAAGGTTATGGAAGCCTTCCGAAATCCCTTTATTTTAGCTGTTAAGGCTCTCTACTCACATCCCTCAGCTAGAGTTCGAGGAGTTGGATTTCAGTCTGCCTCATTCTCCATAGCCAACGGTACCAGGCAGGGATACCCACTGTCGCCTCTCCTGTTTGCCTTGGCTATTGAGCCCTTAGATCAAAGCATAAGAAAGGATTCACGAATCACAGGGCTTCGCATTGGAGCACACGTACATACAATTTCATTGTATGCAGACGATATCACCCTTCTCTTAACTTTGCCGAAAGAATCCCTACCTTCAGTTTTCAGGATCATTGAGGAATTCAGCAAACTAAGCTATTATAAACTCAACATTGCAAAGACAGAAGCTCTCCCTATCCACATACCACCTAGCGACCTCACACTATTGCAAAGAAAATACCAGTTTCACTGGAATACATCTTCCCTTAAGGTGTTAGGGATATTCCTCAGCCCCGAAACCCCACCACGGTGGCGCAAAACTACACAGATAGACTCCTAGAGTTTAGGAAACTATTGAATACCTGGGAATTCCGAGAAATTTCTTGGACTGGTCGCATTACTGCGATCAAGATGTCTTTTCTCCCTAAGATATCTTACCTTTTCCGCTCCATACCGTACAATGTCCCTAGGCCTATCCTAAATAGATTACAGAGCCTGGTAACTATCTATGTATGGAAAGATAAGAGACCCAGAACATCTAGTCGAACTCTTGAGAAACCAGTTGAACAAGGAGGCCTGGCCTTACCAAACCTCATTACCTATTATAATTCTGCCAGACTCTCACATTTACTGGGTTGGAATAACATGGCGCGACTCACGGGATGGCACATTGTGGAATCAGCACTACTACCTACTACAATATGCCTCACGGATCTTCTTTGGATCCAATTCTAGGATCAAGAAAGACATAACCCAGCTATATCTCCTCACCCGTCACCTGTGCTTACCGTATCAGGTGCACTCTTCTGCCTACCAGACTCCCACCCTGAGGCATGGCGCAACAGACAGATCCTATCAGTAACAGACTTCTATGATAATGAAAAGTGGCTCTCTCACCCTAATGTCTGTACTAAATTTCAGATTCCACCGAATCTTAGTTTCGAGACATATCGTCTAAACACACGACTACTCACATGGGGCTATCCAAAAAAAGTACTTAGGCAACTATCTCCATGGGAATCTATATGGCAACAAGCCTCTAATATCTCACATCCCCTCTCCCTATAATACAACCTACTCATTAACTTAAAACCCCCCATAAAATTTCACAGCATACTGCCTGGGAGAGAGAATTGGGTTTCACCGTTGACATCAATACCTGGCACTCTAGGATCATGGTAACTAAAAAACTATTACATTGTGCCACCCTTTTGGAACTGCACTATAGAATTCTAATCCGCTGGCATCTAGTCCTGGCTACATTACACAAGATTTACAATACAAACACCCCCGAATGCTGGAGGAAATGCGGACTCACAGGTACAGCACAACACATCTGGTCATCCTGTCCAGTCATTATACCACTTTGGGAAAAAGTCTATGCCCTCCTCGGCTTTCTTGGAATTACTCTACAATTCATACCAGAGGTATCTTTACTTCATATGAAGATGTCAAACCTTAGCCCTCCAAATGAAGCTCTTGCGATCTACATCCTCATGGCCACGAAGCTGGCCATAGCTAGATGTTGGAACAAAGAGAAACCTCCTCCCCTATCTCAAGTATTATCCATGGCTCAGTATATTGGGCAAATGGAGCAATACTCATACAAAGTCCTAGACAAAGTGGATTCCTTCCACGAGATCTGGTCCCCTTGGCTTTCGAAATTCCCGAAATGGGAAACAGACCGCAAAACTAACCTACCCATCTAGACCCCCTTATACCTACAACTTCCCCATATTGCCCCCCCCCCAACTTGTATGATTCCCCATGACTTTTACCCTCCCTTTTTCTTTTTTTATCTTTTTGTCTCTCTCTCTCTCCCCTCCTACCTTCTCTTCCCCTTCCCGGATCACATAACTTAACATCCATACTTATCTGCAAATTGTACGGTTCTTCCACTATTATTTAAATGTTCGCATTTATATTATTGATATAACTACCCATTACGCCTGTACATTATACAATAACCCTTTGTGAAAAGAAAACGAGACTATTTTGACTTATCATATAGACCATTGTCTTTATCCCAGGATGACAGATAGGCACAGATTTCGAATCTTAAACTGATTTGAATATACCCTGTTTGTATTTCATACAATGACTAAATATGTATTGGTTATGCTTGCCACATTTGTTTAGTGGTCTTATTATTGTAATGTTTCTCCTTACGCCTCAATAAAAAAAAAATATTAAAAAAAAATAAAAAAAATAAACTCCAGTTGAATGTAAACCATGATCCCCTTTGTCAAGCTACCAGAAGTTAACCAGTTTCATGTTATACAAATGCACATAACTAATGTTATGGCCATTGAGCAGGTTTATCCCTTACAATACAGGTGTTTGCATATGTACATCTTTAGACATGCATATATACAGTATGTATCTTAATGTTAAAACGGCCTTTGCCTGCCTTTTTTTTCTAACACCTATATTGGAGCCCTTATAACTTTTTTATGAAATATTTTATTTTAATCATTTTTATTAGATGGTGTTATTTTGAGTGGATCTGTACTTTGTAATATATATTTTTTGTGTTTTGTGAGACTTTTTTGTTTTGCGAAACAGTTAAAGGGACTTTATACACTAGATTTTTTCCTTACATAAATATTTTGTAGATGATCCATTTGTATAGCCTACATTTTTTTTTTGTTTAAGAAAAAAGTATAGTTTTGCTTATTTTTAAATAGCATTGCGCTGATTTTCATACTCCTAACCAAGCCCCAGAGTTTTAGAAGAATACTGATGTATAATGGAAAGCAAAAAAAAAGTGCTAAAAAATAGCTAAAAGACACCCATACTGGACCACTTTACGAGTGGAACACTATTTACCACTTTCATTAGAGCGCTAATTGCGCTAGAAGTAAACTTTTTGCACGCGTTGGGTTGCGCTGGTATTATGAGTTGAAAGTAAAAAGTTATCTCGCACTAACATGACACTCGGAAAATGCCAACCTTACAATATCGCGCATGAGATAACCTAATCCCCCATAGAAGCCAATGGAGCAAAAAAAGTGTGTGTGTGTGTGGTGGGGGGGGAAACGCCCTACCTGCGCGCAAACCCCAATCGCGTATTCTAATGTGCATTAACCTGACATGAAAATATGAATATTTCGCATTCCAATGTTTTTAACATAGAAGAATATATTCTATTTATTCATAAATAAATACATATTTTTGTATATATATATATATATATATATATATATATATATATCTAATGGTATTTTGGTACAATATATACTTGTATATAGATGATTATATATAGGTATAGATATATACAGATATATATAGGGATATTTATTTCTCCAACATTGGTGTGTCCGGTCCATGGCGTCATCCTTACTTGTGGGATATTCTCTTCCCCAACAGGAAATGGCAAAGAGTCCCAGCAATGCTGGTCACATGATCCCTCCTAGGCTCCGCCCACCCCAGTCATTCTCTTTGCCGTTGCACAGGCAACATCTCCACGGAGATGGTTAAGAGTTTTTTTGTGTTTAAATGTAGTTTTATTCTTCTATCAAGTGTTTGTTATTTTAAAATAGTGCTGGTATGTACTATTTACTCTGAAACAGAAAAGGATGAAGATTTCTGTTTGTAAGAGGAAGATGATTTTAGCAGACAGTAACTAAAATCGATTGCTGTTTCCACACAGGACTGTTGAGATGAAGTAACTTCAGTTGGGGGAAACAGTTAGCAGTCTTTTCTGCTTAAGGTATGACTAGCCATATTTCTAACAAGACCATGTAATGCTGGAAGGCTGTCATTTCCCCTCATGGGGACCGGTAAGCCATTTTCTTAGTTAAACATAAAAGAATAAAGGGCTTCAAAAAGGGCTTAAAAACTGGTAGACATTTTTCTGGGCTAAAACGATTGCTTTACTAGGCATATTATGCAGATTCTAACTAATTATTGGTATTATAATCTTGGGGAACGTTTAGAAAAACGGCAGGCACTGTGTTGGACACCTTTTTCAGATGGGGGCCTTTCTAGTTATAGACAGAGCCTCGTTCTGGGAGATAGCCCCCGATCCGGGACCGGATCTAGTGGGGGGCAGACTTTCTCTCTTTGCTCAGGCTTGGGCAAGAGATGTTCAGGATCCTTGGGCGCTAGAAATAGTTTCTCAAGGTTATCTCCTGGAATTCAAGGAACTACCCCCAAGGGGAAGGTTCCACAGGTCTCAATTATCTTCAAACCAAATAAAGAGACAGGCATTCTTACATTGTGTAGAAGACCTGTTAAAGATGGGAGTGATACATCCAGTTCCAATAAGAGAACAAGGAATGGGATTTTATTCCAATCTGTTCAAAGTTCCCAAAAAAGAGGGAACATTCAGACCAATTTTGGATCTAAAGATCCTAAACAAATTTCTCAGGGTACCATCGTTCAAAATGGAAACTATTCGAACGATCCTACCTACTATCCAGGAAAATCAATTTATGACTACCGTGGATTTAAAGGATGCGTACCTACATATTCCTATCCACAAGGAACATCATCAGTTCCTAAGGTTCGCTTTTCTGGACAAGCATTACCAGTTTGTGGCACATCCATTTGGATTAGCCACTACTCCAAGGATTTTCACAAAGGTACTAGGGTCCCTTCTAGCGGTTCTAAGACCAAGGGGCATTGCAGTAGTACCTTACTTGGACGACATCCTGATTCAAGCGTCGTCCCTGTCAAAAGCAAAGGCTCATACGGACATCGTCCTAGCCTTTCTCAGATCTCACGGATGGAAGGTGAACAAAGAAAAAAGTTCTCTGTCCCTGTCAACAAGAGTTCCCTTCTTGGGAACAATAATAGATTCCTTAGAAATGAGGATTTTTCTGACAGAGGTCAGAAAATCAAAACTTCTAAGCTCTTGTCAAGTACTTCATTCTGTTCCTCGTCCTTCCATAGCGCAGTGCATGGAAGTAATAGGATTGATGGTTGCAACAATGGACATAGTTCCTTTTGCACGAATTCATCTAAGACCATTACAACTGTGCATGCTCAGACAGTGGAATGGGGATTATACAGACTTGTCTCAGACGATTCAAGTAGATCAAAAGACCAGAGATTCACTCCGTTGGTGGCTGACCCTGGACAATCTGTCACAGGCAATGAGCTTCCGCAGACCAGAGTGGGTCATTGTCACGACCGACGCCAGCCTAGTGGGCTGGGGCGCGGTCTGGGAATCCCTGAAAGCTCAGGGTCTATGGTCTCGGGAAGAGTCTCTTCTCCCGATAAACATTCTGGAACCGAGAGCGATATTCAATGCTCTCAGAGCTTGGCCTCAACTAGCAAAGGCCAAATTCATAAGGTTTCAGTCAGACAACATGACGACCGTTGCATATATCAATCATCAGGGGGGAACAAGGAGTTCCCTGGCGATGAAAGAAGTGACCAAGATAATTCAATGGGCGGAGGATCACTCCTGCCACTTGTCTGCGATCCACATCCCAGGAGTGGAAAATTGGGAAGCGGATTTTCTGAGTCGTCAGACATTCCATCCGGGGGAGTGGGAACTCCATCCGGAAATCTTTGCCCAAATAACTCAATTATGGGGCATTCCAGACATGGATCTGATGGCGTCTCGTCAGAACTTCAAGGTTCCTTGCTACGGGTCCAGATCCAGGGATCCCAAGGCGACCCTAGTAGATGCACTAGTAGCACCTTGGACCTTCAACCTAGCTTATGTATTCCCACCGTTTCCTCTCATCCCCAGGCTGGTAGCCAGGATCAATCAGGAGAGGGCCTCGGTGATCTTGATAGCTCCTGCGTGGCCACGCAGGACTTGGTATGCAGACCTGGTGAATATGTCATCGGCTCCACCATGGAAGCTACCTTTGAGACAGGACCTTCTTGTTCAGGGTCCATTCGAACATCCGAATCTGGTTTCCCTCCAACTGACGGCTTGGAGATTGAACGCTTGATTTTATCAAAGCGTGGGTTTTCAGATTCTGTAATAGATACTCTGATTCAGGCTAGAAAGCCTGTAACTAGAAAAATTTACCATAAAATATGGAAAAAATATATCTGTTGGTGTGAATCTAAAGGATTCCCATGGAACAAGATAAAAATTCCTAAGATTCTATCCTTTCTACAAGAAGGTTTGGAGAAAGGATTATCTGCAAGTTCTCTGAAGGGACAGATCTCTGCTTTATCTGTTTTACTTCACAAAAGACTGGCAGCTGTGCCAGATGTTCAAGCATTTGTTCAGGCTCTGGTTAGGATCAAGCCTGTTTACAGACCTTTGACTCCTCCCTGGAGTCTAACTCTAGTTCTTTCAGTTCTTCAAGGGGTTCCGTTTGAACCCTTACATTCCGTAGATATTAAGTTATTATCTTGGAAAGTTTTGTTTTTGGTTGCAATTTCTTATGCTAGAAGAGTTTCAGAGTTATCTGCTCTGCAGTGTTCTCCGCCCTATCTGGTGTTCCATGCAGATAAGGTGGTTTTGCGTACTAAGCCTGGTTTTCTTCCGAAAGTTGTTTCCAACAAAAATATTAACCAGGAGATAGTTGTACCTTCTTTGTGTCCGAATCCAGTTTCAAAGAAGGAACGTTTGTTACACAATTTGGACGTAGTCCGTGCTCTAAAATTCTATTTAGAGGCTACTAAAGATTTCAGACAAACATCTTCCTTGTTTGTTGTTTATTCTGGAAAAAGGAGAGGTCAAAAAGCGACTTCTACCTCTCTTTCCTTTTGGCTTAAAAGCATTATCCGATTGGCTTATGAGACTGCCGGACGGCAGCCTCCTGAAAGAATCACAGCTCACTCCACTAGGGCTGTGGCTTCCACATGGGCCTTCAAGAACGAGGCTTCTGTTGACCAGATATGTAAGGCAGCGACTTGGTCTTCACTGCACACTTTTGCCAAATTTTACAAATTTGATACTTTTGCTTCTTCGGAGGCTATTTTTGGGAGAAAGGCTTTGCAAGCCGTGGTGCCTTCCATTTAGGTGACCTGATTTGCTCCCTCCCTTCATCCGTGTCCTAAAGCTTTGGTATTGGTTCCCACAAGTAAGGATGACGCCGTGGACCGGACACACCAATGTTGGAGAAAACAGAATTTATGCTTACCTGATAAATTACTTTCTCCAACGGTGTGTCCGGTCCACGGCCCGCCCTGGTTTTTTAATCAGGTCTGATGAATTATTTTCTCTAACTACAGTCACCACGGTATCATATGGTTTCTCCTATATATATTTCCTCCTGTCCGTCGGTCGAATGACTGGGGTGGGCGGAGCCTAGGAGGGATCATGTGACCAGCATTGCTGGGACTCTTTGCCATTTCCTGTTGGGGAAGAGAATATCCCACAAGTAAGGATGACGCCGTGGACCGGACACACCGTTGGAGAAAGTAATTTATCAGGTAAGCATAAATTCTGTTTTACAAATACTTTGAACATGTTCTGATATGTGCAGAACATTGGAATTTGAAATATTTACAGTAAATACACATTATAACAGTTTATTAAATATGAATATTGCATAAAAATGCCTTTGCATGTTTTCATCTGCAAAGGGCTCTAATACACTTATATACATGCCTATATATGTATACATGTGTATTTATGTGTATATACTGTACATCTTTAGACATGCATATATACAGTATGTATCTTAATGTTAAAACGCCCTTTGCCTGCCTTTTTTTTTTTTAACACCTATCTTGGAGCCCTTATAACTTTTTTATGCAATATTTTATTTTAAGAATTTTTATTAGATGGTGTTATTTTGAGTGGATCTGTACTTTGCAATATATTTTTGTTGTGTTTTGTGAGACTTTTTTGTTTTGCGAAACGGTTAAAGGGACTTTATACACTAGATTTTTTCTTTGCATAACTTTTTTGTAGATGATCCATTTATATAGCCTATACAGCTTTTTTTTTTATTTAAAAAAAAAGTATAGTTTTGCTAATTTTTAAATAGCATTGCGCTGATTTTCAGACTCCTAACCAAGCCCCAAAGTTCTAGAAGAATACTGATGTATAATGGAAAGCAAAAAAAAAGTGCTAAAAAATAGCTAAAAGACACCCACTAAGAATCACAAATTAGTTTCTTACTAATAAAATGTAGCACTCACTTTAAAAGTGTCTTAAAAATGAATGCTCTATCTGAATCAAGCAAGTTTAATTTTGACTTTCCTATCCCTTTAAATGGAATTGTTTGGAATTTAAACTATAAGAATGTGAGTGTAACATTTTATTAGTAAGAAACTGATTTGTGATTATTATTGCGTGGGTGTTTTTTAGATATTTTTTATTATTATTATTATTATTATTTATTTATAAAGCGCCAACAGATTCCGCAGCGTTGCCCATGGGTACAAGGATAACAGTACAATGGAGAAACAATACAATAAAAGACAATATTTTTACAGACAAATACAGGGGGAATTGAGGGTCCGTGGGAACTTACAATCTAGACAGGTAGGAGGATTGAAAACAGGAGTTTGGGACTGCAAAGGTAAGAATGATATTAGTGAGGAGATAGAGGGCAACTGTTAGTTAAGTGAAGTTAGTTTGTTAATAAGCTGGGTGATAAGCTTCCCTGAACAGAAAGGTCTTTAGGGAACGTTTAAAGGAGGAGAGGTTACGGGAAAGTCTGACAGCTCGAGGAAGTGCGTTCCAGAGGGTTGGTGCCGCACGAGAGAAGTCCTGTAGTCTAGCATGAGAGGAGGTGATGGTAGAGGACGCAAGAAGCAGGTCGTTGTTGGATCTTAGGGGACGGGCAGGAGTATATTTGTTGATGAGTGAGGACAGGTAGGGTGGGGCAGCATTGGAGGGGGCTTTGTAGGTCAGGGTGAGAATTTTGAATTTAACTCTGTTGTGAATGGGGAGCCAGTGAAGGGACTCACAGAGAGGTGCAGCAGAAACAGAGCATCGAGAGAGATGGATTAGCCTGGCAGGTGCATTTAGGATGGATTGGAGGGGAGAGAGGCGGGAGAGATGGAGGCCAGTTAGTAAGTTTTTACAGTAGTCAAGTCGGGAAATTACCAGGGAGTGGATTAGCTGTTTAATATTTTCATCACTCAGAAATGGACGAATTTTGTAGATATTGTGTAGGTGGTTGCGGCAGGATGAAGAGAGCAGTTGGATGTGGGGAATGAAGGACAGATTTGAGTCAAGCGTGACTCAGAGGCAGCGGACTTGGGGTGATGGGGAGATAGTGGTGCCGCCAACAGTGATAGAAAATTTGGAAACGGGAGTGGACATAGAGGGGGGAATTAGAAGTAGTTCGGTCTTGGACATATTTATTTTTAGGTGGTGAGAGGCCATCCAGGAGGAAATGCCAGATAAGCATTCGCTGATGTGAGAATTGACAGAAGGAGAGAGTGCAGGGGTGGAAAGGTAGATCTGGGTATCGTCAGCATAGAGGTGATAGCTGAAGCCATAGCTGTTGATAAGTTTACCCAGTTTAGCCTATTTATTTTTTGCTTTGAATTTCCGTATTTGAGCTGTTTTCAGAGAACAGCTCCATTTTCATTTGTTTAAACACTCTTTTCCTCCCCTTTATCCTACCTATTGTGAGTTGAAAGAATACTGATATATACGTACTCCAGCTTGCTGCTGTTTGCGTAAAGAGTCTTTTCAGACGCAGGGAAGGGGGAGGGGGGAGTGTCTCCTCTTTTTGCTATAGAACCACTTGCAGTGGGTGTTTCAGCTAACCTTTTCAACAGAGCTAAACTGGGAGCTTCTAAGTAAGTTTTTAAACGGTTTTGTACTGGATTTTTAGATCAGTTTCTGTGCTTATTATTCTTTACAGTAGTGTCTATTAGATGCATGTATGTTGGTGTATACTGTCCTTTTAAACACATTCCTGAGGACATGCTAATCCGATGATTTGATTTGTGCTCAAGCGATCCCGTTTGCTTTCAACTTGTAATACACATGCAATTTTAACCTACGTGCAAACAAACATGAAGCCCCTGTATCACTCTTGCGCAAACATTTGTGCTCCACTTGTAATCTGGCCCACAGTGTGAAATAACAGATAGTAATTTAAATGTGTGGAATTAACCTTTTCATTTCCAAAATAATATCAACTCTTGTAAATTAATTATTTGTATTTTTGAGCTAGGGCATTATGGGTATATAGTACATGTGTGTATGTTGTTTTACTGATATGCATTATAATGTAAAATAGTTTATCATACATTTTTTTTAATTTTTTAAAAATGTTAAATAATTTGGTGACATTTTGGTCTAGAAACAAGACCAATAGTACAGAATATTATTAACTCCCATAAAAAATGGCTACGGCTACAATACTGTGCTTTTAAACATTTCTCACTCTGTAAAATGTGTTTTGTAAAAAGATACAATTTCTACCATTAAAATGAATGACCTGCTCGATTCTGGCAAAGTTCCACTGGCAATCTAGTCGATTGTGCTTTGTCCCATGTTCAGTAGAGAGGCCGAAAAGATAAATTGGTAACTTGAAAATGCTGCAAACTGAATAACACAGCTATTTGATTTGCAGGGTACCTAACTTGCCGTTTATGCCTCTCAAGGGAGTGTGAGACAAGTAGAATTCGTATACAAAAGCAAGAGGCATTTGATGTAATTTTATTATGTTTTTTTTTTTTTTTTTACATTAAAGGATAAAAGGGGACCGTGACCTGTCTAAGCAATGGTTAATATGTTGGATAATGTAATAGCTTGGTCTTATGTAGTAGATAAAACAACAATTCAGAATAAAGCTTGACTATGCTACAGCTATCCATTTTAAAACACATGGCCATTTTAAATTGGTAATCACAGCTTTAGTTTTCAGAAGTTTTCAGAAGGTGATGTAGTCGCTTATGCTAATTATGACAAATTAAACATTTTCAACAATTCTGGCAACCATATACTCAGTGTCAGGTGTATGGGGGTACTATGCATCCCTATTCATTACAACAGCAACTCCAAACATCAAATGATTACCTTTTTTTTTTTACATGTCTGGTTATTTATGCAGATCAACGAGACGTAACAGAGGGAGAAAAAGGTCCTAAGCAAAGACAAGTAAATGATATATCTTCTAAAACAACCCCTACCTAGGGGTAATGAAACAGGAAAAGGGAACATTCTGCTATTTTTGTCTTGTCACTAATTGCCACAGACTCATTCCATTACAAATACATATTCATATTAAAAACCAAGGACTATAAAATGAATTGTGAACTAACAGTATTGAGCGATTGAAAATAGGAATAGACTTGCATAATGGTTTGACCTTCCAGCAAAAAAATGATTCTTAATTACCAGTGGTGTCTGTGTTGGGTGGAAGACAATGAATTTCAGTGTTTCTTTCATATTCTCTCCTATGTGTATTCATACAAATTATTACATTTCTACTGAATGTACTGAATGCCCACAGCTAACAAGTGACTTTGTGTTCCTTTCTGTTATTTGTGTAAAATGGAACATCTGTAAAAATACAGAGTAATTGAATTCTTGTATAAAAAAATATATGCCTAGATTTGCTCTGCTAATCATGATAGTGTTGTCTGAATGGTGACAGATCTTAAACACACATGAGATAGTATAATAATTTTTTGTAAACATTGTTTACATTTCTTTACATTTAAAGGGACAGTGTAGTCAAAATTAAACTGTCATGATTCCAATAGGGCATGCAATATTCCAATTTACTTTTATCATGACATTTTCTTTATTCTCTTGGTATTCTTTGTGGAAAGCTAAACCTAGGTAGGCTAATATGCTAATTTCTAATCAGTTGAACTGTTTTTTTATCTCAGTGTATTTTGACAGACTCTACTAGTTCATGTGTGTCATATTGATAGCATTGCGCTCATTTCATGGAGTTATTTAAGAAGCACAAAAGAGCAGCAGCACCAGTTGCAAAATATTTATTCAGGACAAGAGAAAGAACAAACACAATGTTTCAGGGTTCACCCCTTAATCGTGTGCTGGATTCCTGTCAATATCCTGTGGAGTTATTTAAGAGTCAGCACTGATTGGCTAAAATGTATGTCTGTCATAGAACTAAAATAAGGGGCAGTCTGTAGGGGCTTAGATACAATGTAATCACAGAAGTGAAAGGTTTATTAATATAACCATGTTAGTTATGCAAAATTGGGGAATGCGTAATAAAGGGATTATCTATCTTTTTAAATAATAAAAAATCTGGAGTAGACTGTCCCTTTAAGGGGAAATACAGGAAAAATAGACAAAATAGTGATATTAATAGAAGGATCAAAGATGAGAGTAATTTTAGAACAAGTTGGAGAAATACTAATAGATCAGAGTGGCGAAATACAATTGTTCCATTAAGAGAAGTAAATGTTAATAGAGATAGAAGAAGAGAGAATAGATGGCCCAGTAATCATATGGAAAGGAATAATCCAAGTAGTGAAAGAAAGGTAGGATGGATAATAGGCATGACTATATAATTACTAGAAAAAATCGGAATGTCCCAGTAAAGAATCACTATAATCCACTAACAAAAAAAAAAGAGGATTTCATCATAGATGGGAGTTTTGAAAATATTATAATAATTAGACAAGGTGCATCAAGGGATTTTTTTAGAGAGAGATTTATACAGAAATTAAAGGGACATAAAAACCCAAAATTAGTCTAATAGGGGCATCAGCCCCTGTACAATATTCCTTGGAACTGAATCTTGCACTATATATATATATATATATATATATATATATATATATATATATATATATATATATATATATATATATATACACACACACACACATTTTACATTTACTCATGTGCAGAGAGTCAAGTGCTGAGAGGCAGTGGAGGGAGCGAAGGCTACAAGTAAGGTTGGATACGGTATATCCTGTCTCCACTAAAGCGGTGGGACTGAAAATCCTCTACGAGCCAAGTTGCGGAAGGTAAGACTCCCTATCACATGACAGGCTTTTTTGCAAGCACTTAACAGCAGCTTAACACTAATAACCGCTAACCTGCTATTGCCTAAATGAACGCTAACCTGTTTCTGCTTAATCACACGCTGTATGCATGCTAAGAGATCTGTGAATTAACTGAGATGTGAACTGACAATTCTTTGCATATACAAATGAAACTTGCTCCTGTTTTTTGTGACCTGGATACGTAGGCTTTTTTTCTAACAGTGCACCAGTGCTGGCTCTACATGGGGCGCGATCCAATATATGGCGTAGTTTTCGGTGCAAGCTAAGGAACCCACGCCACCCGTAATTTCACCTCGCACATCGGGGTATTACATATACCCCGCCGGCAGTTCCTAAAGTGCCGTAAGTCGGATAAACTAGCGATGTCGAGAAATGAGCGTAACTACAAATTTCTGGAGTCGCCAGTGACTTACGGCACTTTAGAAACTGCCTGTGCCTAAGAAAACTAACTAAAATGTTAAATCTCCCGTAACTGTCTAACCTGCCTCCCAAAAATAAGCCCGACACGTATATCCCTATATCTGCAAGCCCCCCTCTCACTCCTAATAATAAATGTATTAACCCCTAAACCACCATAGCCCACAATGCAATACACCTATTAAAGTATTAACCCCTAAACCGCCATAGCCCACATAGCCTATTAAATCTATTAACCTCTAATCTGCCGCCGCCAACGTCGCCGCCACTATAATAGTATAATAGTTATTAACCCCTAAACCTAAACCTAACACCCCCTAAATTAATTATTATTTAAATAAATCTAAATAATATTACTATTACTAACTAAAGTATTCCTATTTAAAACTAAATACTTACCTATAAAATAAAGCTACAATATAATTAATAATTACATTGTAGCTATTTTATGATTTATTTTTATTTTACAGGCAACTTTGTATTTATTTTAACTAGGTACAATAGCTATTAAATAGTTAATAACTATTTAATAGCAACCTAGTTAAAATAATTACAAAATTACCTGTAAAATAAATCCTAACCTAAGTTACAAATACACCTAACACTACACTATCAATAAATTAATTAAATAAATTAACTACAATTATCTAAAATTAAATACAATTAAATAAACTAAACTATAGTACAACCCCCCCCATTAAATTATAAAAAAATAAAAAAAATTACAAGAAGTTTAAACTAATTACACCTAATCTAAGCCCCCTAATAAAATAAAAAACCCAAAATAATAAAATGCCCTACCCTATACTAAATTACAAAATAGCCCTTAAAAGGGCCTTTTTGCGGGGTATTGCCCCAAAGTAATCAGCTCTTTTACCTGTAAAAAAAAGAACAATCCCCCCCAACATTACAACCCACCACCCACACACCCCTACTCTAAAACCCACCCAATCCCCCCTTAAAAAAACCTAACACTACCCCATTGAAGATCACCCTACCTTGAGCCATTTTCACCCAGCCGGGGCGAAGTCTTCATCCGATGGGGCAGAAGAGGACATCCAGACCGGCAGAAGCCTTCATCCTATCTAGGCAGAAGAGGACATCCGGACCGGCAGACGTCTTCATCCAAGCGGCATCTTCTATCTTCATCCATCCGACGAGGAACGGCTCCATCTTGAAGACCTCCGGCGCGGAACATCCTTCCAGGCCGACGATTAATGATGAATATTCCTTTAAATGACATCATCCAAGATGGCGTCCCTTGAATTCCGATTGGCTGATAGGATTCTATCAGCCAATCGGAATTAAGGTAGGAAAAATCTGATGGGTTGATTTAATCAGCCAATGTGATTGAAGTTCAATCCGATTGGCTGATTGGATCAGCCAATAGAATGCAAGGTCAATTCTATTGGCTGATCCAATCAGCTAATCGGATTGAACTTCAATGGGGTAGTGTTAGTTTTTTTTTAAGGCGGGATCGGGTGGGTTTTAGAGTAGGGGTGTGTGGGTTGTAATGTTGGGGGGATAGTTCTTTTTTTTTTTACAGGTAAAAGAGCTGATTACTTTGGGGCAATGCCCCGCAAAATTCCCTTTTAAGGGCTATTTTTAATTTAGTATAGGGTAGGGCATTTTATTAGGGGTTAATACATTTAATGTAGGTGGCAGGGGGGTCGGGAGTGGCGGTTTAGTGGTTAAACACTTTATTTAGGTGCGACGGGGGCCGGGAGCGGCAGTTTAGGGGTTAATACATATAATGTAGGTGGCGGTGGGCTCCAGGAGCGGCGGTTTAGGGGTTAATACACTTTATTAGTTATTGCGGTGGGGGATTGCGGTTCACAGGTAGATAGACATTGCACATGCGTTAGGTGTTAGGTTATTTTTGGAAGGCATTTTATGAAGTTACAGTGCTCCCATACTCAGAGCAAGGCCTGCTACGGCTGCAATTTTTGGCGAGGTGAAAATGGAGTAAGATTTCTCCATTTTCGCCACGTAAGGCCTTGCGCTGGATATTGGATACCGATTTACAACGCGGTCCCATGTTAGCCTTTGGGAGTAAGAATTGTGGGCGACGGGTGAAATATACGGGCAGTATATGGTAGCTTAAGTTTGACATATTAACACATGCATATATATATATGTATATAAGCATATACATATATATTTACTGGGAACACACAGTTCCCATAGACCGCAATGTAAAGGCACTTTTCAGTGCCATTTTTTAAATACTTTTTATACTATAAATACTAAAATTAGATGCCAACAATTATATCTACTCTAATAGTTGTCATCTACCATTATGGACTAAAAATATTCCTAAAGGCCAATGTTTAGGTATTCAGAGAAATTGTTCTAAATTGATGACTATATAAGTCAAATTAAGGTATTAGAAGGGAGGTTTACAGAAAGGGTATATGATCCTTTAATAATTAAAGAGGTCATACAACATGGCAAATAAACTAATGTGAGACAGTTTGATTTTATGTTTAAAAAAAATTTATTAAAAGATTTTAATAGAGTTAAAATACAGTTGTTGTTAATAAAATACATTTCCTTTCATGTTAGTTCTTGATCTCCTTTTTATTTGTTAAAGGGACATAATACTCAAAGGCTAAATTACTTGAACTGATGCAGTATAACTGTAAAAAACGGACAGGAAAATATTACCTGAGCGTCTCTATGTAAAAAGGAAGATATTTTACCTCACAATTTCCTCAGCTCACCAGAGTAACAGCTGCTTTCCATCTGCAGGTAAAAAATAATAATCAAGAAATGAACAGCAGCCAATCAGCATCAAAAGTGCTGAGGTCATGAACTCTTTTACTGTGATCTCATGAAATTTCACTTAACTCTCATGAGATTTCATAGTAAACTTCCTTAAACTAAATAGGGAAATAAGATGAGTGTGCATGAAGCACGCTCCCTTGCCTGTCCCGGGACAGACATACTGATTTGCTGCTTAAAGTCCTTTACAATGGGGTGTGAATACTTTTAGATACAGTTTGAGGTAAAATATCTTCCTTTTTTACATAGAGATGTTCAGGTGATATTTTCTAGTCAGCTTTTTGCAGCTATGCTGCATCACTTTCAAGTGTTTCAACATTTGGGTATCATGGCCCTTTAAGTCCATGGAATAGGCGATACAGCTCTTTATTTCAAGAAGAAAGTCTCCTACTATAGTGTCCACTGTTCACCGGTTACTTGTGGTAATTGGTCTTCTAACAAACATTGATTCCCATAAAAAGGTAGAAGCAGAGTGAAGAATATCCTCTCCATTTGAAGGAACAATTGTATATAGTAAAATGTTACATAAAGTAGAAAGGTTAACATCATCCTATTAACAGTGCAACATCAAAAAAAAAACTAATAAAAAAACAATTTTGGATGTTTACAATATTCTTTATATAACTGTGACATCTATAGTGTACCCTATTTAGAATAACCGCACACCACCACAACTATTACCCATGTACAAATATGATTATACTCCTCCTGTCTCTGTTTTGCCCTTAAGAATCCAATATAGCCATATTTTATGGAAAGATTCTCTCGTACCTCATTCCCAAAATGCCAGATCATCCATCATATACAGTATCCCACAAAAGTGAGTATACCCCTCACATTTTTGTAAATATTTTATTATATCTTTTCATGTGACAACACTGAAGAAATGACACTTTACTACAATGTAAAGTAGTGAGTGTACAGCCTGTATAACAGTGTAAATTTGCTGTCCCCTCAAAATAATTCAACACACAGTCATTAATGTCTTAACCGTTGGCAACAAGAGTGAGTACACCCCTAAGTGAAAATGCCCAAATTGGGCCCAAAGTGTCAATATTTTTTGTGGCCACCATTATTTTCCAGTACTGCCTTAACCCTCTTGTGCATGGAGTTCACCAGAGCTTCACAGGTTTCCACTGGAGTCCTCTTCCACGCCTCCATGACGACATCACGGAGATGGTAGAAGTTAGAGACCTTGCACTCCCCCACCTTCCATTTGAGGATGCCCTACAGATGCTTGATGGGGTTTAGATCTGGAGACATGCTTGGCCAGTCCATCACCTTTACCGTCAGCTTCTTTAGCAAGGCAGTGGTCATCTTGGAGGTGTGTTTGGGGTCGTTAGTTATCATGTTGGAATACTGCCCTGCGCCCCAGGGAGGGGATCATGCTCTGCTTCAGTATGTCACAGTACATGTTGGCATTCATGGTTCCCTCAATAAACTGTAGCTCCCCAGTGCTGGCAGCACTTATGCAGGCCTAGACCATGACACTCCCACCACCATGCTTGACTGTAGACAAGGCACACTTGTCTTTATACTCCTCATCTGTTTTTCCGCCACACACGCTTGACACCATCAGAACCAAATAAGTTTATCTTTGTCTCATCAGACCACAGCACATGGTTCCAGTAATCCATGTCCTTAGTCTGCTTGTCTTCAGCAAACTGTTTGCAGGCTGTCTTGTGCATCATCTTTAGAAGAGGCTTCCTTTTGGGACGACAGCCATGCAGACCAATTTGATGCAGTGTGTGATGTATGGTCTGAGCACTGACAGGCTGACCCCCCATCCCTTCAACCTCTGCAGCAATGCAGGCAGCACTAATACGTCTACCTCTGGATATGACGCTGAGCACGTGCACTCAACTTCTTTGGTCGACCATGGCAAGGCCTGTTCTAAGTGGAACCTGTCCTGTGAAACCGCTGTATGGTCTTGCCCACCATGCTGCAGCTCAGTTCCAGGATCTTGGCAATCTTCTTATAGCCTAGGCCATCTTTATGTAGAGCAACAATTCTTTTTTTCAGATCCTCAGAGTTCTTTGCCATGAGGTGCCATGTTGAACTTCCATTGACCAGTACGAGAGAGTGTGAGAGCGATAACACCAAATTAAACAAACCTGCTCCCCATTCACACCTGAGACCTTGTAACACTAATGAGTCACATGACACCGGGGTGGGAAAATGGCTAATTGGGCCCAATGTGGACATTTCCACTTTTGTTGCCAACGGTTTATACATTAATGGCTGTGTGTTGAGTTATTTTGAGGGGACAGCAAATGTGCACTGTTATACAGGCTGTACACTCACTACTTTACATTGTAGCAAAGTGTAATTTCTTTAGTGTTGTCACATGAAAATATGTAATAAAATATTTAAAAAAATGTGAGGGGTGTACTCACTTTTGGGGGATACTGTATGTGGCTTTTATTTTATTTCTTATTTCTATCCAGGGAGGTACCTTGTTTTCCAATATTTCACTATACAGGTTCTTTTGACCGTACATAGTATCCCAATAAAGGTATTGATGGCTTTATTATATTTTGGAAGTTTTATATGTTATACGGCCTGAGATATGGTGAGGTGTATAGTTTAATCTAAAAGTGTACTAATTAGCTTTGATAAAGAGCACCATATAATTTTAACTCCCTCACAATCCCCACCACATATGTCGATAAGTGCCCACTTCCCGACACCCTCCGTAACATAGTCTAGTACCTGTTCGGGACATGTGTAATGTTTTCACTGGAGTGAGATACCAGCGAAAAGCAGTCTTAAAGGAGTTTTATCGTAGGTCAGCACTTAACAGGCCCTTGCTAGTGGAGCTAAATATCTCATCCAATGTTTGTTTCTCTAGAGTTACCTCCAAATCTTTCTCCCATTTAAGCATGAGCAGAGATTTGGTATTATTAGTAGCTGTCTGTATGGCCTGGTAAAGTTTAGATATAGAGTGTTTCAGCCTGGATTTCGAATTATATGTCCCCCTCTACAACAGTAATAGGTTGTGATGGGACTTCTTTTAGATATTTTTGAAGAGATGAGGATAATTGGAGATACATATACCCGTGTATTTTTTAGACTGATTGATTTTTAAAAAAAGAGAGAAAATAGATATTGAAAATAATAAGGTTAAAGTTCCTATTATAACAGATTTTAACTGTGAATATAAAGCAATAGAAAGAATAATAAAGAAACACTGGCACCTGGTGCAGATGGAACCTATTTAAGAAAGTTCAATTACGGAGAAACCACATTTTATTTATAGAAAAGCCAGAAACTTGAGGAATATTCTGGCCCCCAGTGAGATTAAAAATGAAAGACAAATTAAAGAAGTGGATTTCTGAAGAAAATCAATATCTGTTTTTGTTCCATGTTACCGCTGCAAAGCATGTAAACATAGTAAAGGTTAAATCAGTTGTTTCTACACATACAAACAAAACATTTTTAAGATTACAGATTCAATTAGATGTAGTGATGAGGGGGTCATTTACTTATTCCAATGTACATGTAAACTTCAGTATTTAGGTAAAACGACCAGGTGCCTCCACACAAGAATCCATGAACATCTGTGTAATATTGAGGTGACTTAGATACCCACTTATATGAACATTGTAGGGTAGTTCATCAAAATAGGATTAAAGACCTATCTTATTTGGGTATAAAAAAGGTAAAAAAAAGTAATTATGAAAAACGAATCTTAAGAAGCAGAATTAATATATCAAATGGGGACTTTGTTCCCAAAGGTTTAAATATTGAATTATATCTTAACCCTTTTTTACTGGATCGATAACATCGGTTATAGGATAATATGATAATAGTAAAAGATTGAAAGTGGGATTATTGCATTTTGTAGTATGTGCTAAAGAACATATGTATACACTAGAGAAATTTATCTATGTGTTTAGACATTTAGTTATTTTTTTTGGGGGGGGAAATAAAATAACACCTTAAAACTTTTTAGTAAGAGAATCCAGCAACTAAAAATACCACCTAAAAAATTGGCCAAATAGGATTGGTTTAAAAGCTAAGATTTTCTGTGATTGTATTAAGAAAATGAATAAGATACAAGAGAGGGGTATTTAAAAATTAATGGACACACCAATAATCCATCTTGAAAAAGTCTGTAATAGGCAAAATGCAACAATGGTTGTTGGATTATAATACCCTTGGTTTTAGTGTAATTAAACTAAGATACTCGGCGCAGAGTTTACATCACAATCACAGATCACAGCAAATGTGAAGGTATATACAAATGCTATTTTATAACTGCCGTGTTAGTGGGAAGTTGATTGCAAGTTGGCAATCACATGACCATGACCCTTTTCTTCCCCTGCTACTACAGGAGCCACAAGGACATCAGTGGCAGCCCCCACACACCCACAGCATATGTAACGGTGCATCCCCACCATCAATACTGTTAGAGAGAAAGTCAGAGGGGTATGGCGTGTTGGTTCATTCACTGGCTTGGATCAGCAGTGGTGGCGGTGGCACCCCAGCACTCAAAAAGCAGGCTTCCTTTGTTGAATCATTCTCAGCAACAGCCACCAGCTGAGAAAACTAGTGGAACAACTGGCAGTCTTTTGATTATTTGGGTCACGACCTTCAGCTAGTGTTACATGAAAATAATTATTTGTGACTAACAAACTTAAAAAAGTAGCAGCGCAAGTACTACCAGCAGGCTACTATGACAAAACCACTGAATGTCTCTAGCCTCCTCCAGTTCCTCCACAGATCTAAAACCTCTGAGCACTCTGCAATAAGTTAAAAATTGCCCTTTCACTTCCCTGCACCTGAGAATGCTGGTTGACTAGAAATAATCACAGGCTTCCACTGACAGGCCGAGAGAAACTGTCAATCTATTCTGCTGCTCCTTCCTGGTTTGCACTCATAGGATAATGCCTGCTTGCATTGTAAAAACAGCATACACCTTCCAAAGACGAATGCACATGTCTAGGATTTCATTAATGCGCTGAAGATTCTATATATGGTCTAAATCAGTGATGCCACCTTCGTAACACATGGGGCCTCAGATTCATATTTTAAAAGACTGCATATAAGTATATGGCACAGGGCTAGATTTAGGTAAGGTTCCAAGATACACTTTGTTTTTCTTCCCTCCATAGGGATTTTTTGAGTAGTGGTCATCTCAAAGCACACATCTTTAGTGCTTTAGTTTTACTTTTTCCTAGGGCTACAAAAACTATGGCACACATTGCTAATTTGTTTCCCAGGGGCCACAAGAAGTAGTGCAGAGGGTAACATGCAGCCCTTGGGCTGTCGGTTGGCCATCTCTAGTCTAAATTACTCCTCCTGCAAAGAAATGTCCCACACTCCTCGTACCTCCCAGTTATCACAGATATTGTGGGATTGTCATAATAATAATAATAATAACTAGTATTTATATAGCGCCTTTCTCCCATTGGGACTCAAAGCGCTTTTTCAGCGCTCGCTCTCGGAATTCACCAAATCGGTAGCTGAATAGTAATAGTTGTTATTATTACTCATGGGTACTGAGGTCTGCCCGCAGCCTCCACAATCAGGGCTAATGTACTCCTTTTCAGGGACTTACCTGGCATGCCTAGTCCTGCCCACAGAACTTATGTTGCTCCACTCTCTTCTCACAGCCCAACCTATAAAACACTGTCAAGACACTGCCCAAAAGCCCCCTTACCTTCCTGTCCAGAAAGCCGGTGAGAAATGTTGGGAAATATGCAACACCCTAGCTATCAACTGAAACTGTGAAATAGTGGGACACATCATTTGAGGTTTGTCACAGTAAAATCACATTCTGAAATGCAATCTCATTCAATCTTCATTCATAGAATACCTTTGACCAGACATAAGGTGATTTATAAAATATTTCACATATTGCCTATACATTTTATGTAATACCAAATTAGCATTAGGCAATCTATGTAATGAAATACAGAGCTAGCGTCTATGCTACGATGCATTTTGATTCTCTTGTTAAAACTACATTTAAAGAGATAGGGTTCGAGGATCTAAACCTCACCAGATCAAACCTAGTTTTTCAAGCCGACTCTTGCAGGGGCTGCCCTGGTGGATGATAAAAAAGGGGCAAACTCTGCAAGTGGCAAAATGGCTTCTATTGAAAGTAATGGAGCTCAGTGAATAGGGACACTTCGCTCCATAGAGCGAAGTTAGCAGGGGCACACTTTTAAAATTAAATCCTGCAGCAAATATAAATCACATAACGCAGCTTTCAGTGTATAGCATCTTACATTCTATTTTTTCGTATGCATGTGATTTTCTTTTAGAGTATTAAGTATTTGTAGTGTTTTGATAAAAGCTTGCCACCTTTTATTTGGCGAGAAAAAAAATGAGATCTATAGTGCAAAAATCTTTACAGAATTACGCTGGGATTAGAGAGACAATGACATATACGCCGATGGAACTCCCATGTTCTGACTATTTTACTAATAAACAACAATTACGCTTTGCATTTTGTATTTATAAGTACAAATTTCTGTGGGGTTTTCATCCAGTGCACTAAAATTACGATTTACAATGTGCATATTTATTACAATTTATTCCTGTGTAATTGACTTACAAATGTTTACGTTTTTGGTAAAATATGATTTCAGGTGAAGAATTTTGTAACGATTTTTGATGCACCTTAACAATATAAATTTTCTTTGCTTAATTTTGTGTGAATGGTTAAGTTATTTGTTTTGTAAGATGTTTAAAAAATATAAAAATATGAATGTTATTGTTGACTTTTCATGCGAAAATACAGTATACACCCCTTAGCGAGACACCCTGTTTTCAGGGTAAAAAGTGGCTTTAGATAATTCCAACAGGGAAATAGAAGGACTGCAACTTATCTATCTCAATCTGAAAAAAAAGAGAAAATTAAAGAGAGAGAAAAAAGAGTGAGAGAAAATAGAGAGAAAAAAGAGAGAAAAGAGAGAGAAAGAGAGGCAGAGAGAAAAAGAGAGAGGCAGAGAGAAAAAACATAATTTATGTAAGAATTTACCTGATAAATTCATGGGATATACATTCCTACCAGGAGGGGCAAAGTTTCCCAAACCTCAAAATGCCTATAAATACACCCCCCACCAAACCCACAATTCAGTTTGACGAATAGCCAAGAAGTGGGATGATAAGAAAGGAGCAAAAGCATCAACAAGGAATTGGAAAAATTGTGCTTTATACAAAAAAATCATAACCATCATAAAAAGGGTGGGTCTCATGGACTCTTGCCAATATGAATGAAATTAATTTATCAGGTAAATTCTTACATAAATTATGTTTTCTTTCATGTAATTGGCAAGAGTCCATGAGCTAGTGACGTATGGGATAGCAAATACCCAAGATGTGGCACTCCACACAAGAGTCACTAGAGAGGGAGGGATAAAAATAAAGACAGCCAATTCCGCTGAAAAAATAATCCACAACCCAAATCAAAAGTTTTAATCTTATAATGAAAAAAACTGAAATTATAAGCAGAAGAATCAATTTGAAACAGCTGCCTGAAGTACTTTTCTACCAAAAACTGCTTCTGAAGAAGAAAAAACATCAAAATGGTAGAATTTAGTAAAACTATGCAAAGAAGACCAAGTTGCTGCTTTGCAAATCTGATCAACAGAAGCTTCATTCCTAAAAGCCCAGGAAGTAGAAACTGACCTAGTAGAATGAGCCGTAATCCTCTGAGGCGAGGATTTACCCAACTCCAAATAAGCATGATGAATCAAAAGCTTTAACCAAGATGCCAAAGAAATGCCAGAAGCCTTCTGGCCTTTCCTAGAACCAGAAAAGATAACAAATTGACTAAAAGTCTTTCTGAAATCTTTAGTAGCTTCAACATAATATTTCAGAGCTCTTACCACATCCAAAGAATGTAAAGATCTCTCCAGAGAATTCTTAGGATTAGGACACAATGAAGGGACAATAATTTCTCTACTAATGTTGTTGGAATTCACAACCTTAGGTAGAAATTTAAATGAAGTCCGCAAGACCGCCTTATCCTGATGAAAAATCAGAAAAGGAGACTCACAAGAAAGAGCAGATAATTCAGAAACTCTTCTAGCAGAAGAAATGGCCAAAATGAACAATACTTTCCAAGAAAGTAATTTAATGTCCAGAGAATGCATAGGCTCAAACGGAGGAACCTGTAAAGCTTTCAAAACCAAATTAAGACTCCAAGACAACCAAAGCCTGTACAAAACAATGAATATCAGGAAGATTAGCCATTTTTCTGGGAAACAGAACAGAAAGAGCAGAGATTTGTCCTTTCAAGGAACTTGCAGACAAACCCCTATCTAAACAATTTTGAAGAAACTGTAAAATTCTAGGAATTCTAAAATAATACCAAGAGAATTTATGAAAAGAACACCATGAAATGTAAGTCTTACAAACTCGGTAATAAATCTTTCTAGACACAGATTTACGAGCCTGCAACATAGTATTAATCACTGAGTCATAGAAACCTCTATGACTAAGCACTAAGCGTTCAATCTCCATACCTTCAAATTTAATGATTTGAGATCCTGATGGAAAAATTGGCCTTGAGATAGAAGGTCTGGCCTTAATGGAAGTGGCCAAGGTTGGCAACTGGACATCCGAACAAGATCCGCATACCAAAACCTGAGTGGCCATGCTGGAGCCACCAGCAGTGCAAACGAATGCTACATTATGATTTTGGAAATCACTCTTGGAAGAAGAACTAGAGGCGGAAAGATATAAGCAGGTTGATAACTCCAAGGAAGTGTCAACGTATCCACTGCTTCCGCCTGAGGATCCCTGGACCTGGACAGATACCTGGGAAGTTTCCTGTTTAGATGAGAAGCCATCAGATCTATTTCTGGAAGCCCCCACATCTGAACAATCTGAAAAAACACATCTAGGTGAAGAGACCACTCTCCCGGATGTAAAGTCTGGCGACTGAGATAATCCGCTTCCCAATTGTCTATACCTGGGATATGGACCGCAGAAATTAGACAGGAGCTGGATTCCACCCAAGCAAGTATCTGAGATACTTCTTTCATAGCTTGAGGACTGTGAGTCCCACCTTGATGATTGACATACATCACGGTTGTGACATTGTCTGTCTGAAAACAAATAAACGGTTCTCTCTTCAGAAGAGGCCAAAACTGAAGAGCTCTGAGAATCGCACGGAGTTCCAAAATATTGATTGGTAATCTCGCCTCTTGAGATTTCCAATCCCCCTGCGCTGTCAGAGATCCCCAGACAGCTCCCCAACCTGAAAGACTCGCATCTGTTGTGATCACAGTCCAGGTTGGATGAACAAAAGAGGCCCCTTGAACTAAACGATGGTGATCTAGCTACCAAGTCAGAGAAAGTCGAACATTGGGATTTAAGGATATTAATTGTGATATCTTTGTATAATCCCTGCACCATTGATTCAGCCTACAAATCTGAAGAGGTCTCATGTGAAAACGAGCAAAGGGGATCGCATCCGATGCTGCAGTCATGAGACCTAAAACCTCCATGCACATAGCTACTGAAGGGAATGATTGAAACTGAAGGTTCCGACAAGCTGCAACCAATTTCAGACATCTCTTGTCTGTTAGAGACAAAGTCATGGATACTGAATCTATTTGGAAAAATAAAAAGGTTACCCTTGTCTGAGAAGTCAAAGAACTTTTTGGCAAATTGATCCTCCAACCATGTTTCTGAAGAAACAGCACTAGTTGATTCGTGTGAGATTCTGCAGAACGTAAAGACTGAGCAAGTACCAAGATAGCGTCCAAATAAGGAAACACCACAATGCCACGCTCGCTGATTACAGAGAGTAGGGCACCGAGAACCTTTGAAAAGATCCTTGGAGCTGTTGCTAGGCCAAAAGGAAGAGCAACAAATTGGTAATGCTTGTCTAGAAAAGAGAATCTCAGGAACTGATGGTGATATGGATGAATCGGAATATGAAGATATGCATCCTGTAAGTCTATTGTGGACATATAATGAACTTGCTGAACAAAAGGCAGAATAGTCCTTATAGTCACCATTTTGAATGTTGGAATTCTCACATAACGGTTCAAAATTTTTAGATCCAGAACTGGTCTGAAAGGATTCTCCTTCTTTGGGACAATGAACAGATTTGAATAAAAACCCCAGACCCCGTTCCTGAACAGGAACTGGCACAATTACCCCAGATACCTCCAGGTCTGAAACACACTTCAGGAAAGCCTGAGCCTTTTCTGGGTTCACTGGAATGCGTGAGAGAAAGAAATTTCTCACAGGCGGTCTTACTTTGAAACCTATTTTGTACCCTTGAGAAACAATATTCTGAATCCAATGATTTTGGATTGAATTGATCCAAACATCCTTGAAGAATTTTAGTCTGCTTCTAGCTAATATAGCTAAAGACATATATCTGACATCAATTCTGATGATATCAAAAATGGCATCACAAATTAAATTATTAGCATGTTGAATTAACTTAACAATGCTATACACATTATGATCTGATACTTGTTGCACTAGGGTTTCCAACCAAAAAGTTGAAGCAGCTGCAACATCAGCCAAAGAAATAGCAGGCCTAAGAAGATGACCTGAACATAAATAAGCTTTCCTTAGATAAGATTCAAGCTTCTTATCTAAAGGATCTTTAAAAGAAGTACTATCTTCCGTAGGAATAGTAGTACGTTTAGCAAGAGTAGAGATGGCCCCATCAACTTTGGGGATCTTTTCCCAAAACTCCAATCTATCAGTCGGCAAAGGGTACAGTTTCTTAAACCTTGAAGAAGGAGTAAAAGAGGTACCCAGTCTATTCCATTCCCTAGAAATTACATCTTAAATAGCATCAGGAACTGGAAAAACCTCTGGAATAACTACATGAGGTTTAAAAACTGAATTTAAACATTTACTAGTTTTAATATGAAGAGGACTAGTCTCCTCCATATCTAATGCAATCAACACCTCTTTCAATAAGGAATGAATATACTCCATTTTAAATATGACATTTTAAATATGTCAGTGTCAATATCTGAGGCAGAATCTTCTGGACCAGATAGATCCTCATCAGAGATAGATAAATCAGAATGTTGTTGGTCATTTAAAAATTCATCAATTTTATGAGAAGTTTTAAAAGACCTTTTACGTTTATTAGAAGGTGGTATGACAGACAAAGCCTTCTGAATAGAATTAAAAACAAATTCTCTCACATTAACAGGAATATCCTGAGCATTAGATGTTGAAGGAATAACAACAGGTAATGGATTACTACTAATGAAAATATTATCTGCTTGTAAAAGTTTGTCATGACAACTATCACAAATTACAGCCGGTACAGTTACCACAAGTTTACAACAAATGCACTTAGCTTTGGTAGAACCGACATCAGGCAGCAGGATTCCAATAGTGGATTCTGAAACAGGATCAGATTGAGACATCTTCCAATATGTAAGAGAAAAAAATAACATATAAAGCAAAATTATCAATTTCCTTATATGACAGTTTCAGGAATGGGAAAAAATGCAAACAGAATAAGCCTCTGGAAACCAGAAGCAAAAATACATGAAGACTTAAATAATGTCCAAAGTCTGGTGCCAAGTATGACGCCCACAACTGACGAAATATTTTTGGCGCCAAAAATGTCTGCAACAAACACGAGCGTCATAGATGACGCAACTACGTGAAAAATTTCGGCACCAACTAAGACGCCAGAAATGACGAAAATACATCAACAAACATAATTCTCGCTCCAAAAAAGTCTCGCGCCAAGAATGACGCAATAAATTATAGCATTTTGCGCACCCGCAAACCTAACAGCCCACAATTTAGAAGAAAGTCAATTTGAAAATTTAAGGTAAGAATTTTTTTTTTTTATTATATGCATTTCCCAAAATGAAACTGACAGTCTGCAAAAATGAAATATACTGATAAACCTGAAATCATGGCAAATATAAGTACAAACATTATATTTAGAACTTTACATTTAAAGTGCCAAACCATAGCTGAGAGTGTCTTAATAAAGGAAAACATACTTACAAAAAGACACTCATCTACATAAAGTAGATAGCCAAACAAGTACTGAAACGAGAATCAGCAGAGGTAATGGTATATAAGAGTATATCGTGGATCTGAAAAGGAAGGTAGGAGATGAATCTCTACGACCGATAACAGAGAACCTATGAAATAGATCCCCGTTAGGATGACATTGCATTCAATAGGTAATACTCCCTTCACATCCCTCTGTCATTACCTGCACTCTGAGAGGAACCGGGATTCAGCATGCTGAGAAGCGCAGATTAACGTAGAAATCTAGCACAAACTTACTTCACCAACTCCATAGGAGGCAAAGTTTGTAAAACTGAATTGTGGGTGTGGTGGGGGTGTATTTATAGGCATTTTGAGGTTTGGGAAACTTTGCCCCTCCTGGTAGGAATATATATCCCATACGTCACTAGCTCATGGACTCTTGCCAATTACATGAAAGAAAGAGATACCGTGAGAAAGAGAGAGACCGAGAGAAAAAGAGAGAGACCAAGAGAAAAAGAGAGACAGAGAGAAAAAGAGAGAGACCAAGAGAAAAAGAAAGACCGAGAGAAAAAGAGAGAGAGAGACAGAGAGAAAAAGAGTGAGACAGAAAGAAGAATAGGGAAAAAGACAGAGACAGAAAGAGTCTGCCCTTGCCCAGATACCTTAAGTTTTGAAATCTGCCCCTACTGCTGCCGTCCTGGTCTTTTCCCGCTGTTGGTGCTGTCACTGTTTGTGTGTACTTCATTGTGAGTGCAAACAAGTTTGGTGCGCTGAGCAGTCATGCTCCCCCTATGTAATTTGTGCACGGGTCTGCCACACTATTTACAGCACAAGATGTTTGTGGAGCTTTGTCTCGCATGCCAACAGACAGGCCTCTGCGTGCCATTGGTTCGCCATCACTAGTCTACTAGTTAAATTGATTTCTATTTATTATGTTTTTCCTTTTATTTTCCTTAATATTTTGATTGCGATATTTGTGCATCACTCAGTAATAGCGGCACACGCAAATGTTCGCTGGTATTACAATTAAAGTGCAATGCGAACGTGACCACACTTCCATAGCCTCCAATGGGAACCTTGATTCTGATGCCGTTAGACAGGGCACAGAACCTAGCGCAGTGAAGGAGGTAAGTCACACAGAGTTGGGCAGCATATTGGACAGAAGGCTCGCGCGGAAAAAGCAGCATACACTGCATGATAAATCTACCCCTACGTGTAGATGATAGTGAGAGAGTATGTGTTTATAGCCTAGATTCAGAACCCCTCATTTGAAAGCAAATGTGCCTCTCCGGCAATGTCAGGGCCCTTGTGGAATTCAATTTAAAAAGCTGCTTTGGAAATAAAACAGCTTATTTTGGGGTAATTACTCTGTATTTTCCCTGACTGGCGTTTTTTTTTTTAAATTCTTGCATTCCCCTATCTAAGTATAGGTGCGCATGAAAGTGGGTGGATTAAATTAAGGCATTCTTTGAACAGTTTTGGGTTTCTCCTAAGACAAATCACAATGTAGAAAAACGTGGGGCAAGGTCTGTGTCCTTTGATCTTGTAAATCGGCATCACCATATAATGAATCTAAGCCTATGGCATTGAGGGTGTACTAGATTTATAAAGCCTTATTTAAAGTAAATGAGTCTTTAGCTTTGTGAGGGCCTTTGTGGAATTCATTTTAAAAGAGCCATGTGGAAAATAAATGAGCTAGTTTGGGGTCATTGACTGTGTTCTTGTGTGACCAGTATGTTTTTTAAATCCCTGCCTTCCCTGTTCTAATTATAAGTGTACATGCATGTGGGTGACTAGAATAAAGTAATTCTTGGGTTCTGGTTTCTTGTAAGATGACTGAAATGCAAAAAATCTCGCTGCATGGTCTGTGTACTTCCCAAGTCTGTCTTGACATTTCAAAGCTTGCAAAGTTGTACTTAAAAGGACAGTCTACAATAGAATTGTTGTTGTTTCAAAAGATAGATAATCGCTTTATTACCCATTCCCCAGTTTTGCGTAACCGACACTGTTATATTAATATACTTTTTACCTCTTTTTACCTCTATGATTACCTTGCATCTAAGCATCTTCTGACAAACTCCCTGATCACATGATGGTGATTTTTTAAAATCTATTGAGTTGCATTTAGTACTATGTTGTGCTAACACAGACATATATAAACATAAATACATATATACAGAGCATGTAAATGTAGCCACCAATCAGCAAGCGCTACCCAGGGTGCTGAAACAAAAAAACACAGTGATCACCTGAAAATACATATTTTTGTTTAAGAGAGGGACTTGTCTACTATAGAATAAACTTTCGGCTAGATTACGAGTTTTGTGGTATGAGTGAAAAAGCAGCATTTTACACTAACGCTGGTATTACGAGTCTTGCAGATTTAGCTGCACCGCACATTTTTTTGATCGTAACGCAACATAATTACCGCAGCTTCAGAAAAGTCCTTTTTCAATGGGACTTCCATAGCGCCGGTATTACGAGTCTGCCTGGGAGGCCAAAAAGTGAGCGGTACAGCCTATACCGTCAAGATCCATACCGTAAACTGAAAGTCAGTAGTTATGGCTTTTATGTTACAAAGCTGTAACATAAAACTCATAACTAAAGTGCTAAAAAGTACACTAACACCCATAAACTACCTATTAACCCCTAAACCGAGGCCCTCCCGCATCGCAAATAATAGAACAAAATTATTAACCTAATCTGCCACTCCCGACATTGCCGACACCAACATTATACTTATAAACCCCTAATCTGCCGCTCCGGACATCATTGCCACTATAATAAACATATTAACTCCTAAACCGCCATACTCCCGCATCGCAAACACTAGTTAAATATTATTAACCCCTAATCTGCCATCCCTAACATCGCCGCCACCTACCTACATTTATTACCCCTAATCTGCCGCCCCCAATGTTGCCGCCACTATACTAAATTTATTAACCCCTAAACCTAAGTCTAACCCTAACCCCCCCTAACTTAAATATAATTAAAATAAATCGAAATAAAACCTACTATCATTACCTAAATAATTCCTATTTAAAACTAAATACTTACCTATAAAATATACCATAAGCTAGCTACAATATAACTAATAGTTACATTGTAGCTATCTTAGTTTTTATTTTTATTTTAACACGCAAGTTTTTTTTATTTTAACTAGGTAGAATAGTTAGTAAATAGTTATTAACTATTTACTAACTACCTAGCTAAAATAAATACAAATTTACCTGTAAAATAAACCTAACCTGAGTTACACTAACACCTAACCTTACACTACAATTAAATAAATTACATAAATTAAATACAATTACCTAAATTACAAATAAAAACACTAAATTACACAAAATAAAAAAGAAATTATCAGATATTTAAACTAATTACACCTAATCTAATAGCCCTATCAAAATAAAAAAGCCCCCCCCCAAATAAAAAAAACCCTAGCCTAAACTAAACTACCAATAGCCCTTAAAATGGCCTTTTGCGGGGTATTGCCCCAAAGAAATCTGCTCTTTTACCTGTAAACAAAAATACAAACAACCCCCCAGCAGTAAAACCCACCACCCACACAACCAACCCCCCAAATAAAATCCTAACTAAAAAAACCTATGCTCCCTATTGCCCTGAAAAGGGCATTTGGATGGACATTGCCCTTAAAAGGGCATTTAGCTCTTTTTCAAGTGTCCAAATCCCTAATCTAAAAATAAAACCCACCCAATAATCCATTAAAAAAGCCTAACACTAACCCCCGAAGATCCACTTACAGTTTTTGAAGGCCTGACATCCATCCTCAAGAAGCCAGCAGAAGTCCTCAACAAAGCGGCAGAAGTCTTCATCCAACCAGCAGAAGTCTTCATCCAGACGGCATCTTCTATCTTCATCCAGGTTTCCCTTTAAATTACATCATCCAAGACGGCACCCCTTAGATTCCGATTGGCTGATAGAATTCAGCCAATCGGAATTAAGGTTGAAAAAATCCTATTGGCTGTTGCAATCAGCCAATAGGTTTGAGCTTCAATCCTATTGGCTAATCCAATTAGCCAATAGGCTTGAGCTTGCATTCTATTGGCTGATTGGAACCAATTCTATTGGAATAGAATTCTATCAGCCAATTGGAATCTAAGGGACGCCATCTTGGATGACGTCATTTAAAGGGAAACTTTATTCGGAAGAAGACGTCGATTGAAGAGGATGCTCCGCGCCGGATGTCTTGAAGATGGACCCGCTCCGCGCCGGATGGATGAAGATAGAAGATGCCGTCTGGATAAAGACTTCTGCCCAGTTGGATGAAGACTTCTGCCGCTTCGTTGAGAACTTCTCCTGGCTTCTTGAGGATGGATGTCGGGTCTTCAAAAACTGTAAGTGGATCTTCGGTGGTTAGTGTTAAGCTTTTTTAAGGGTTTATTGGGTGGGTTTTATTTTTAGATTAGGGGTTTGGGCACTTGAAAAACAGCTAAATGCCCTTTTTAGGGCAATGCTCATCCAAATGCCCTTTTCAAAGCAATGGGGAGCTAAGGTTTTTTTAGTTAGGATTTTATTTGGGGGATTGGTTGAGTGGGTGGTGAGTTTTACTGTTGGGGGGTTGTTTGTATTTTTGTTTACAGGTAAAAGAGCTGATTTCTTTGGGGCAATTCCCTGCAAAAGGCCCTTTTAAGGGCTTTTGGTAGTTTTGTTTAGGCTAGGGTTTTTTTTTATTTTGCGGGGGCTTTTTTATTTTGATAGGGCCTTTTAGATAAGGTGTAATTAGTTTAAATATCTGATAATTTCTTTTTTTATTTTGTGTAATTTACGGCTAGATTTAGAGTTTTGCGTTAGCCATCAAAAGCAGCGTTAAGGGGTCCTAACGCTGCTTTTTACCGCCCGCTGGTATTTAGAGTCAGCCAGGAAAGGGTCTAACGCTCACTTCCTTTCCGCGACTCCAGGCTACCGCAGATCCCCTTACACCAATTGTGTATCCTATCTTTTTCTATGGGATCTGCCTAACGCTGGTATTTGGAGTCTTGGAAGAAGTGAGCGGTAGACCCTCTACCGACAAGACTCCTACCAACAAAAAAAGTCAGTAGTTAAGAGCTTTATGGGCTAACGCCGGAATATAAAGCTCCTAACTACTGTGCTACAAAGTACACTAACACCCATAAACTACCTATGTACCCCTAAACCGAGGCCCCCCATATCGCAAACACTATAATAAAAAATGTTAACCCCTAATCTGTCGACCGTACACCGCCGCCACCTACATTATCCCTACGAACCCCTAATCTGCTGCCCCTAACATCGCCAACACCTATATTATATTTATTAACCCCTAATCTGCCCCCCCCCCACGTCGCCGCTACCTAACTACAATTATTAACCCCTAATCTGCCGACCGGACCTCGCCGCCACTATAATAAATGTATTAACTCCTAAACCGCCGCACTCCCGCCTCGCAAACACTATAATAAATTTTATTAACCCCTAATCTGCCCTCCCTAACATCGCCGCCACCTACCTACAATTATTAACCCCTAATATCCCGCCCGCAACGTCGCCGCTACTATAATAAATTTATTAACCCCTAAACCTAAGTCTAACCCTAACACCCACCTAACATAAATATAATTTAAATTAAACAAAATAATGTTCCTAAAATTAAATAAATTATTCCTATTTAAAACTAAATACCTATAAAATAAACCCTAATATAGCTACAATATAACTAATAATTACATTGTAGCTATTTTAGGATTTATATTTATTTTACAAGCAACTTTGTATTTATTTTAACTAGGTACAATAGCTATTAAATAGTTAATAACTATGTAATAGCTACCTAGTTAAAATAAGTACAAACTTACCTGTAAAATAAATCCTAACCTAAGTTACAAATACACCTAATACTACACTACAGGGAGTGCAGAATTATTAGGCAAGTTGTATTTTTGAGGATTAATTTTATTATTGAACAACAACCATGTTCTCAATGAACCCAAAAAACTCATTAATATCAAAGCTGAATAGTTTTGGAAGTAGTTTTTAGTTTGTTTTTAGTTATAGCTATTTTAGGGGGATATCTGTGTGTGCAGGTGACTATTACTGTGCATAATTATTAGGCAACTTAACAAAAAACAAATATATACCCATTTCAATTATTTATTTTTACCAGTGAAACCAATATAACATCTCAACATTCACAAATATACATTTCTGACATTCAAAAACAAAACAAAAGCAAATCAGTGACCAATATAGCCACCTTTCTTTGCAAGGACACTCAAAAGCCTGCCATCCATGGATTCTGGCAGTGTTTTGATCTGTTCACCATCAACATTGTGTGCAGCAGCAACCACAGCCTCCCAGACACTGTTCAGAGAGGTGTACTGTTTTCCCTCCTTGTAAATCTCACATTTGATGATGGACCACAGGTTCTCAATGGGGTTCAGATCAGGTGAACAAGGAGGCCATGTCATTAGATTTTCTTCTTTTATACCCTTTCTTGCCAGCCACGCTGTGGAGTACTTGGATGCGTGTGATGGAGCATTGTCCTGCGTGAAAATCATGTTTTTCTTGAAGGATGCAGACTTCTTCCTGTACCACTGCTTGAAGAAGGTGTCTTCCAGAAACTGGCAGTAGGACTGGGAGTTGAGCTTGACTCCATCCTCAACCCGAAAAGGCCCCACAAGCTCATCTTTGATGATACCAGCCCAAACCAGTACTCCACCTCCACCTTGCTGGCGTCTGAGTTGGACTGGAGCTCTCTGCCCTTTACCAATCCAGCCACGGGCCCATCCATCTGGCCCATCAAGACTCACTCTCATTTCATCAGTCCATAAAACCTTAGAAAAATCAGTCTTGAGATATTTCTTGGCCCAGTCTTGACGTTTCAGCTTGTGTGTCTTGTTCAGTGGTGGTCGTCTTTCAGCCTTTCTTACCTTGGCCATGTCTCTGAGTATTGCACACCTTGTGCTTTTGGGCACTCCAGTGATGTTGCAGCTCTGAAATATGGCCAAACTGGTGGCAAGCGGCATCTTGGCAGCTGCACGCTTGACTTTTCTCAGTTCATGGGCAGTTATTTTGCGCCTTGGTTTTTCCACACGCTTCTTGCGACCCTGTTGACTATTTTGAATTAAACGCTTGATTGTTCAATGATCACGCTTCAGAAGCTTTGCAATTTTAAGAGTGCTGCATCCCTCTGCAAGATATCTCACTATTTTTGACTTTTCTGAGCCTGTCAAGTCCTTCTTTTGACCCATTTTGCCAAAGGAAAGGAAGTTGCCTAATAATTATGCACACCTGATATAGGGTGTTGATGTCATTAGATCACACCCCTTCTCATTACAGAGATGCACATCACCTAATATGCTTAATTGGTAGTAGGCTTTCGAGCCTATACAGCTTGGAGTAAGACAACATGCATAAAGAGGATGATGTGGTCAAAATACTTATTTGCCTAATAATTCTGCACTCCCTGTATCATTAAATTAATTAAATAAATAAACTACAATTAGCTAAACTAAAATACAATTAAATAAACTAATCTATAATACAAAAACAAACACTAAATTACAAAAAATAAAAAAATTACAAGAATTTTAAACTAATTACACCTAATCTAAGCCCCCTAATAACATAAAAAATCCCCCCAAAATAAAAAAATGCCCTACCATATCCTAAATTAAAAAGTAATCTGCTCTTTTACCAGCCCTTAAAAGGGCTTTTTGCGGGGCATTGCCCCAAAGTAATCAGCTCTTTTACCTGAAAATAAAAATACAATACCCCCCCAACATTACAACCCACCACCCACATACCCCTACTCTAACCCACCCAAACGCCCCTTAAAAAAACCTATCGCTAACCCCCTGAAGATCATCCTACCTTGAGTCGTCTTCACCCAGCTGAGCCGAATTCTTCATCCAAGGTGCGCAGAGGAGGTCCTTCATCCGGTAGAAGTCTTCATCCAAGCGGGGCAAGAAGAGGTCCTTCATCCGGTAGAAGTCTTCATCCAGGCGGCGTCTTCAATCTTCATCCTCTTCAACCGACGACTTCCCGATGAATGAAGGTTCCTTTAAGGGACATCATCCAAGATGGCGTCCCTTCAATTCCGATTGGCTGATAGGATTCTATCAGCCAATCGGAATTAAGGTAGGAAAAATTTGATTTTCTGATGCAATCAGCCAATCAGATTGAAGTTCAATCCGATTGGCTGATCTAATCAGCCAATCATATAGAACTCGCATTCTATTGGCTGTTCCAATCAGCCAATAGAATGCAAGCTCAATACGATTGGCTGATTGCATCAGCCAATCGGATTGAACTTCAATCTGATTGGCTGATAGCATCAGCCAATCAGATTTTTCCTACCTTAATTCCGATTGGCTGATAGAATCCTATCAGCCAATCGGAATTGAAGGGACGCCATCTTGGATGACGTCCCTTAAAGGAACCTTCATTCGTCGGGAAGTCGTCGGTTGAAGAGGATGGCTCCACGTTGGCTCCTTTGAAGATGGCTCCGCTCCGGATGGATGAAAATTGAAGACGCCGCCTGGATGAAGACTTCTACCGGATGAAGGACCTCTTCTTGCCCCGCTTGGATGAAGACTTCTACCGGATGAAGGACCTCCTCTGCGCACCTTGGATGAAGAATTCGGCTCGGCTGGGTAAAGACGACTCAAGGTAGGATGATCTTCAGGGGGTTAGCGATAGGTTTTTTTAAGGGGGGTTTGGGTGGGTTAGAGTAGGGGTATGTGGGTGGTGGGTTGTAATGTTGGGGGGGTATTGTATTTTTATTTTCAGGTAAAAGAGCTGATTACTTTGGGGCAATGCCCCGCAAAAAGCCCTTTTAAGGGCTGGTAAAAGAGCTGATTACTTTTGTAATTTAGGATAGGGTAGGGCATTTTTTTATTTTGGGGGGATTTTTTAATTTTATTAGGGGGCTTAGATTAGGTGTAATTAGTTTAAACTTCTTGTAATTTTTTTTATTTTTTGTAATTTAGTGTTTGTTTGTTTTTGTATTATAGATCAGTTTATTTAATTGTATAGAGTAGCTGGTAAAAGAGCTGATTACTTTTGTAATTTAGGATAGGGTAGGGCATTTTTTTATTTTGGGGGGATTTTTTAATTTTATTAGGGGGCTTAGATTAGGTGTAATTAGTTTAAACTTCTTGTAATTTTTTTTATTTTTTGTAATTTAGTGTTTGTTTGTTTTTGTATTATAGATCAGTTTATTTAATTGTATTTTAGTTTAGCTAATTGTAGTTATTTATTTAAGTAATTTAATGATAGTGTAGTGTTAGGTGTATTTGTAACTTAGGTTAGGATTTATTTTACAGGTAATTTTGTACTTATTTTAACTAGGCAGCTATTAAATAGTTATTAACTATTTAATAGCTATTGTACCTAGTTAAAATAAATACAAAGTTGCTTGTAAAATAAATATAAATCCTAAAATAGCTACAATGTAATTATTAGTTATATTGTAGCTATATTAGGGTTTATTTGATAGGTAAGTATTTAGTTTTAAATAGGAATAATTTATTTAATTTTAGGAATATTATTTCGTTTAATTTAAATTATATTTATGTTAGGGGGTGTTAGGGTTAGACTTTAGGTTTAGGGGTTAATAATTTTATTATAGTAGCGGCGACGTTGCGGGCGGGAGATTAGGGGTTAATAATTGTAGGCTGCGATGTTAGGGAGGGCAGATTAGGGGTTAATAAAATTTATTATAATGTTTGCGAGGCGGGAGTGCGACGGTTTAGGGGTTAATACATTTATTATAGTGTCGACGAGGTCCGGTCAGCAGATTAGGGGTTAATAAGTGTAGGTAAAGTTGCGGCGATGTTGGGGGGGGCAGATTAGGGGTTAATAAATATAATATAGGTGTCGGCGATTTTAGGGGCAGCAGATTAGGGGTTCATAGGGATAATGTAGGTGGCGGCGGTGTCCGGTCGGAAGATTAGGGTTTAATAATAAAATGCAGGTGTCAGCGATAGCGGGGGCGGCAGATTAGGGGTTAATAAGTGTAAGGTTAGGGGTGTTTAGACTCGGGGTTCATGTTAGGGTGTTAGGTGCAGACTTAGAGAGTGTTTCCCCATAGGAAACAATGGGGCTGAGTTAGGAGCTGAACGCTGCTTTTTTGCAGGTGTTAGGGTTTTTTTCAGCTCAAACTGCCCCATTGTTTCCTAAGGGGATATCGTGCACGAGCACGTTTTGCCAGCTTACCGCTACCGTAAGCTACACTGGTATTGAGGGTTGAAGTGGAGCTAAATTATGCTCAACGCTCCCTTTTCTGAGCCTAACGCAGCCACTCAGACAACTCTCAATACCAGCGTTGTTTAAAGGGTGCGCTGGGAAAAAAAGCAGCGTTAGCTACGCGGGTCTTTACCGACAAATCTCTAAATCTAGGCGATAGTGTTTGTTTGTTTTTGTAATTTAGGTAATTGTATTTAATTTATGTAATTTATTTCATTGTAGTGTAAGGTTAGGTGTTAGTGTAAGACATGTTAGGTTTTATTTTACAGGTAAATTTGTATTTATTTTAGCTAGGTAGCTAGTAAATAATTAATAACTATTTACTAACTATTCTACCTAGTTAAAATAAATACATACTTGCCTGTGAAATAAAAATAAAACCTAATCTAGCTACAATGTAACTATTAGTTATATTGTAGCTAGCTTAAGGTTTATTTTATAGGTAAGTATTTAGTTTTAAATAGGAATTATTTAGTTATTAATAGTAGGTTTTAATTAGGTTTATTTTAATTACATTAAAGTTAGTGGGTGTTAGGGTTTGATTTAGGATTAGCGGTTAATAACTTTAGTATAGTGGTGGCGGCAGATTAGGGGTTAATAAATGTAGGTAGGTGGCGGCGATATTAGGGGTGGCAGATTAGGGGTTAATAATATTTAACTAGTGTTTGCGATGCGGGAGTACAGAGGTTTAGGGGTAAATATGTTTATTATAGTGGCTGCGATGTCCAGAGTGGCAGATTAGGGGTTAATAAGTATAATGTAGGTGTCGCAATGTCGGGGGTGGCAGATTAGGGGTTAATAAGTATAAGATTAGGGGTGTTTAGACTCAGCGTTTATGTTAGGATGTTAGGTGTAAACATAAATTTAGTTTCCCCATAGGAATCAATGGGGCTGCGTTACGGAGCTTTACGCTGCTTTATAGCAGGTGTTAGACTTTTTTTCAGCTGGTTCTCCCCATTGATGTTGTAATCTAGCAGTTTATTAAGGGTCTGTAGAGAGATGATGATTTTTTTTTATTGAGCCTATAAATTCCCATAACCCAGCCACCCCCCCCCCCCATCATGTGTTTTCTTTTTAATTTTTTGTTAAATATTTGGGGGCTTTGACAGACAGTTCTCTTTGAAATGAGGGGTCTTGGAGGTCTGAAGCTTGTAAGAGCGCTAAGATTGATGGTTAGGATCAACCCCTCCCTATTCAGCTCATTTTTACTGCCTGTCACTTTGTGGCATGTCCTCTCTAATGTCACCACTCACATTCATGGTTATATCACCGGCACTTCCATGCAGCTTTGGGAGTGTGGCCCACTTCACCATCAATGATTGTGGCCTGCAAAGGAGGGTAGTCAACAACCATTAGATCAGCGATCCTCCTGCATGACGCTCACAGGCATAGATTTGCATGGTGACTTGTTATCTTCATGCGTATGGAAGAGAGTTGCCAGGTGCCCTGACTGTGCAGTCTGGATATATGTAGGGGAATCATTAACGCCTAGATTTAGAGTTTGGCGTTAGCCTTCAAAACCAGCGTTAGAGACTCCTAACGCTGGTTTTGGGCTACCACTGGTATTTAGAGTCAGTCAGGAAAGGGTCTAATGCTCACTTTGCAGCCGCGACTTTTCCATACCGCAGATCCCCTTACGCCCTTTGCGTATCCTATCTTTTCAATGGGATCTTTCTAACACCGGTATTTAGAGTCGTGGCTGAAGTGAGCGTTAGAAATCTAACGACAAAACTCCAGCCGCAGAAAAAAGCCAGGAGTTAAGAGCTTTCTGGGCTAATGCCGGTTCATAAAGTTCTTAACTACTGTGCTCTAAAGTACACTAACACCCATAAACTACCTATGTACCCCTAAACCGAGGCCCCCCCACATCGCCGCCACTCGATTAAATTTTTTAACCCCTAATCTGCCGACCGCCGCCACCTACATTATCCCTATGTACCCCTAATCTGCTGCCCCTAACACCGCCGACCCCTATATTATATTTATTAACCCCTAATCTGCCGCCCCCAACGTCGCCTCCACCTACTTACAATTTTTAACCCCTAATCTGCCGACCGGACCTCACCGCTACTCTAATAAATGTATTAACCCCTAAAGCTAAGTCTAACCATAACCCTAACACCCCCCTAAGTTAAATATAATTTAAATCTAACAAAATAAATTAACTCTTATTAAATAAATTATTCCTATTTAAAGCTAAATACTTACCTGTAAAATAAATCCTAATATAGCTACAATATAAATTATAATTATATTGTAGCTATTTTAGGATTAATATTTATTTTACAGGCAACTTTGTATTTATTTTAACCAGGTACAATAGCTATTAAATAGTTAATAACTATTTAATAGTTACCTAGTTAAAATAATTACAAAATTACCTGTAAAATAAATACTAACCTAAGTTACAATTAAACCTAACACTACACTATCAATAAATTAATTAAATAAAATACCTACAATTATCTACAATTAAACCTAACACTACACTATCAATAAATTAATAAAATACAATACCTACAAATAAATACAATTAAATAAACTAACTAAAGTACAAAAAATAAAAAAGAACTAAGTTACAAAAAATAAAAAAATATTTACAAACATTAGAAAAATATTACAACAATGTTAAGCTAATTAAACCTACCCTAAGTGCCCTAATAAAATAACAAAGCTCCCCAAAATAAAAAATGCCCTACCCTATTCTAAAATTAAAATAGAAAAGCTCTTTTACCTTACCAGCCCTTAAAAGGGCCTTTTGCGGGGCATGCCCCAAAGAATTCAGCTCTTTTGCCTGGAAAAAAAAACATACAATACCCCCCCCCAACATTACAACTCACCACCCACATACCCCTAATCTAACCCAAACCACCCTTAAATAAACCTAACACTAAGCCCCTGAAGATCTTCCTACCTTATCTTCACCACGCCGGGTATCACCGATCGGTCCAGGCTCCAATGTCTTGATCCAAGCAAAAGCGGGGGCTGAAGACGTCCATCCTCCGGCTGAAGTCTTGATCCAAGCGGCGGCTGAAGAAGTCCATCCTCCGGCTGAAATCTTCATCCTATCCGGGCAGAAGAGGAGATCCGGACCGGTAGACATCTTCATCCAAGCGGCATCTTCTATCTTCTTCCATCCGATGACGAGCGGCTCCATCTTCAAGACCTCCGGCGCGTATCCATCCTCTTCTTCCAACGTCCTAAAACAGAATAAGGTTCCTTTAAGAGATGTCATCCACGATGGCGTCCATCGAATTCCGATTGGCTGATAGGATTTTATCAGCCAATCGGAATTAAGGTAGGAAAATTCTGATTGGCTGATGGAATCAGCCAATCAGATTCAAGTTCAATCCGATTGGCTGATCCAATCAGCCAATCAGATTGAGCTCACATTCTATTGGCTGTTCCGATCAGCCAATAGAATGCGAGCTCAATCTGATTGGCTGATTGGATCAGCCAATCGGATTGAACTTGAATCTGATTGGCTTATTCCATCAGCCAATCAGAATTTTCCTACCTTAATTCCGATTGGCTGATAGAATCCTATCAGCCAATCGGAATTCGAGGGACGCCATCTTGGCTGACGTCCCTTAAAGGAACCTTCATTCTGTTTTAGGACGTCGGAAGAAGAGGATGGATCTTGAAGATGGAGCCGCTCGACATCGGATGGTAGAAGATAGAAGATGCCGCTTGGCTGAAGATGTCTACCCGTCCGGATCTCCTCTTCTGCCCGGATAGGATGAAGATTTCAGCCGGAGGATGGACTTCTTCAGCCGCCGCTTGGATCAAGACTTCAGCCGGAGGATGGACGTCTTCAGCCCCCGCTTTTGCTTGGATCAAGACATTGGAGCCTGGACCGATCGGTGATACCCGGCGTGGTGAAGATAAGGTAGGAAGATCTTCAGGGGCTTAGTGTTAGGTTTATTTAAGGGGGGTTTGGGTTAGATTAGGGGTATGTGGGTGGTGGGTTGTAATGTTGGGGGGGGGGGTATTGTATGTTTTTTTTCCAGGCAAAAGAGCTGAATTCTTTGGGGGGGCATGCCCCGCAAAAGGCCCTTTTAAGGGCTGGTAAGGTAAAAGAGCTTTTCTATTTTAATTTTAGAATAGGGTAGGGCATTTTTTTATTTTGGGGGCTTTGTTATTTTATTAGGGGGCTTAGAGTAGGTGTAATTAGCTTAAAATTGTTGTAATATTTTTCTAATGTTTGTAAATATTTTTTTATTTTTTGTAACTTAGTTTTTTTATTTTTTGTACTTTAGTTAGTTTGTTTAATTGTATTTATTTGTAGGTATTGTATTTAATTAATTTATTGATAGTGTAGTGTTAGGTTTAATTGTAGATAATTGTATGGTATTTTATTTAATTAATTTATTGATAGTGTAGTGTTAGGTTTAATTGTAACTTAGGTTAGGATTTTTTTTACAGGTAATTTTTTAATTATTTTAACTAGGTAACTATTAAATAGTTATTAACTATTTAATAGCTATTGTACCTAGTTAAAATAAATACAAAGTTGCCTGTAAAATAAATATTAATCCTAAAATAGCTACAATATAATTATAATTTATATTGTAGCTATATTAGCATTTATTTTACAGGTAAGTATTTAGCTTTAAATAGGAATAATTTATTTAATAAGAGTTAATTTATTTAGTTAGATTTAAATTATATTTAACTTAGGGGGGTGTTAGGGTTAGGTTAATACATTTATTAGAGTAGCGGCGAGGAGTATGTATATATGACAGTGAGTGTGTGTGAGAGTATGTGTGTGTGATAGAGAATGTGCATGAGAGTATGTGTGTTTGATAGTGAGTGTGTGTGAGAGTATGTGTGTGTGAGTGTGTGTGAGAATATGTGTATATGACAGTGACTGTGTGAGAGTATGTGTTAGGTGTTATTTTCAGGGGGGAGAGTGTCAGTCAGCACTTGGCCTGGAGCACACCATATCAGCTGGAAATGAATGGGTTACTTGATAACGGGATATCCCAGAGAACAGAAATCAGACCACGCAGCAATCAGTCTAACATCTGCTCTGTTTATTAGAAGATGCACAACACTTCTTATAGGCAAAAATTACAGCATATAGGGTTAAAAAGTGACGTATTCATAACTGCATCATCTCACACCATATTTCATGAACAAAAGAAGCTTATTAAAATAATTGGGTGAAAGAAGAGTATTAAGGAGTATTTCTTACAAAAATACATCTGGGCGCATAGCTCAGCCCAAAGCAAGGCCGTTTGGGCATCTTACCTAGATAATGGGTTTCCAGACGCATTGCCAGGAACATTCACAAGGCCAATAAAACGTATACAATTCTTACTAACATCAGCATATTTCTCACAACATAATAAACTTTTCTTAGACAAGATGGATGCCTAAGACAAAATGGCAGCTAAAAACAAGATGGCATCGGTAAGGCTAACATATCCTAACATACCACTCTTTTATTCTAACAGAATAACATAAAATAGAAAAGCACAGAAAATTAGTAGATCCGTTAGCAACAATATAAGCCTAATACTTCGGTAAAACATGAATCTATGTGAAAATACTGTAGAGAAATGTATTCACATTTACTGCTATAATTTTATAGGCCAATAGGACACAATTGGTCACTGCACATAGGTATGGCCCCTCCAATACTCTCCGTCTACCTCCCAGCATCCTCAAACTACCGGTCTATCTGCACAAAGACCCAACCAGCCCCCTATCTACCCCCAAACAATGCCTCATCTTTATTTCTCCCCCTGCATTGCTAGCACCCCCTCCCCAATATTTCTGACAGTTTCTTGCTCTGTAAATTCTCCACAGTGAAGCCTGACATGGGAACAGCACAAGTGTCTCTGGGTGGCCTCTGATCGCTTTTAAGAACAGTCTTTGTCCTCTTAGAGCTCCACCTTCCTCAGACACTCTGCTTCAATACCATAGTCCATTTGCAGTAGGGGTGCTTATCCAGTGTTCTTCTGCAGGTAGATGCTGGAAGTCCGATGGTTTGTTCATGGGGTAGACAAGGAAAGCCAGTGGATCCTCATAGCAAGCAGACACTCGAGTCAGAAGGAGTCTAATAAGGAAACAAAACAGCTGGGCACACATCCGGATACAATCACAATTATGTCCAAATAAAACTTCTTTCACCCTTTTGTAAGCATCACAATTCCTTTAATAGCTTAACTTGCCCTATGTCATTTGAAACCAGGAAAACATTGTGGATATATAATACAAACTAAATACATTGATTATACTTTTACAGAGAATAACTCACAGCTTCTCTATACAATTTAAATGATACTTCATGAATACTGAGCAAGTGAAAACTGCTAGACTTAATCAATAGGCTGAATGGCTATGCTAAGTAATTTAAGCTAAGGCCTGCCCTGCAGCAAAAAATAAAAATAAAACAGTCAATAAAAATATTTTCTTTAAAATTAATTTCTTCACACTTTCTCTTTGAACTGCTAAAAATAAAATAGTGTTCCTTTATTCTGCAAAGCTACTATATGTAATGTTTATAATTCTCCAACTATGATCTTAATAGTCAGCAGTCTCGTCTGATATAAACACTGCTAGTTTACTAATTATTTTATGCAACCTAAATTCTCTCGCACTCCTGTATGAGGAAAGAATACAATCATAACATTATTAAAACTACAAAATCTTATAAAGGTAAACAAATCCTTATGGTAAGATAATTCCTTTCATTGACAAACATTTTCAAAACTCAAATTGCAGATACCATACCAGTTAATAAAAGGGAAAGATACATTTGCTTTCATAACACAAATCCAATAAGAGCCATTGTAGGTAGAAAATATACCATCAATATAACTATAATTATGCTACTCCCAAAAACATGGATGAGCCATCTGTGTTCTACAATAGTGAAGGGTCTAAAATATTCTGATATATTGCATCATTTTCTTTAAACTATAAAGGTGCAAACATATTCTCCTTACTTAGTGGGCCATTCAATAGGTTACAATACTGCAAGGTTTAGAGTTACACTTATCTAGAGGGTTACTTTGTTAAATATATAAACTACAATGTGTACTAATACAAATAAGGCATACTTTTCTGCAGACAAAGCTATATGACTTCTTATAACTAATATGATCTACAAAAATAACACAATTACAAGAGAATACAAAAAAGTGATATAAGTAAACAAGTTAAAACAATACTCCCCTAATTTAACTGTGGATGACTCTGTAACAGTGTAACAGGTCCTCAATTCCAACAGGCAAGGCACAGTCCAGAGAAGGATAGTCTTTATGTTCGGAAGACACACATCATAGGAGACAGTCATAGATTACCCAGAGTCCAGTTCTGGGGCTGGTACCAGCATGCAAAGCAAAGAATTGATCCAAAGATAGTTCAGCAACTTTTACTGCAGTATGGTGGTTAAAACAAACTTGACAAAAGGTATTTTATCTTCATTTTTTCTTTTCTTCACCTAGGCACCAGGCATTTCTTTGTTTAAAAGGTTTACTTGCATTCCATCTTCAATCTTTTGGAGGGTGCACTATGGAATGTTATCTGTACAGATTTTACCTAAATATGAAAAACTCAAAAATAATTTAGTTAGTGTTTTTACCAGGGCCGGACTGGGAAATCAGACCGGCCCTGGAAATTTGTATAGCCCAGCCCTGCCCAGCCCCCCTCTGACTCAACCCTGCCTCATTTCACGTAGTCACACACCCTCAGAGATTAATGTCATTCAGAAACATAGAACAGGTATCTAAATAGTTACGTTTTTTTGTTTCTCACAGATTTATACAGAACACACTATTTCTGATGCAGATTTGATTTCTGGCTAAATCACAGAAGCCAGAATATTATCCATGGGCAGTTATATTATCCTCAACAAAACTCATTAGCATCAGCAAATAGTCTAAGTGGGCTTAGTTGGTTGACAAGGGGTGTAGTTGGCACAATATGGGTGCAAGACTGGGCATTTAAAGGGCAGGGTGTTTTTTTGAATTATGGGAACTCAGTGGGTGGGAAAAAGCAGAATTGCACCCAAATCATAACTAGGAACTAGGTTGGTTTCTGGCTTTGGCAATGTGATTCCAATGTCTCCACCTAGACTAACCACAAACTTAGTAGCTTATTTTAAAGAAATATGGGAAAAGCTGTTGGTAAAATAATAATTGCCATCTTTTTAAAACACTGTCACTGCCAACCAAGCAAAAACATGTATTGTAATGTTTACTTATATAAATATTATATGTAAGCCCCCAGGACTTGTTACCTCGCTCATTCCACTTCATTGTGTGAGTCCTGTCCTGTCCTGACTCTCTGCATGCGCCGCTGAGCGCTCATAACTTCAGCCTGCTTCTTCCACAGTAAGTCCACTACTGCATACTTGAAATTGAGCACGCTGCACGTAAAAGCCCCCCCACTCCCGCACCCGCCCCCCGCCGCGCAGCCCCCCCCAAAAGTACTTTTAAAAAAAAAAAAGTTAAATAATAAAATTAAAAAATAAAAATCCTTTTTTTGTTGCAACTTGCATGATGCTCTGACAGTGACTGCAGCCGCAAGTTCCTCCCGCGCTGTAGTAACTGGCTGGCTCTGCCTTTGTCATCTGTCACTCACTGTCTGGTGTCTGCCTCAAAGCCTCAGCACGCCTTTAAGAGTGAGACATGCTAGCTTACCTTTCAGCAGCACCGTTGGATCTTTCCATTTCCTGTCTCATCTGCTCAGCAGCGCCTTGCCACCTCCCTGTAAGTCTTTTATTGAAGATGGTGGCTGGAGTTCTTTGAATTTTTTGGATATTGAGGAGACTTGGCAGGTCTGTTACTCTGTGCCCCATTGAAAAAATATACAGTTGTGCTGTTTCCATTATCTTGGATATCACCTCCCGGTAACTGCCAGACCCAGACCAGCCCAGTACCTGAGACCCGTCTTCCTCGCAAACTCCGCCCCCTGGCAGGCATCATTTACATGACATGATGACATCAATCATTCACAAACAATCATTCATAGCCTATGAATGATTGTTTGTGAATGATTGAATGTCAATATGTCATGTAAATGACACTGTCTGATGAGCTCATTGAAGTCTGCCTCTGCTGACAACAGTGACACTATGTGCTCTACTGCTAGGTGCTGCTGCTAGCTCTTCTCCTCTACATCACACGCTGCAGCTGCCGGCCCCTGACTGCCCCGGCCCACCAGGATTTTTCCCGGTATCCCGGCGGCCCAATCCGGCCCTGGTTTTTACTCTCTGGATACAGCTTCATGATCTCATCCTGCAAATACAAATATTGTGTTAAGAACAAAATAGAAAAATAAAAAATATTTTAGGTTAATTTTCTTACTTAAAACAAGCACCCAAATCACATAAGGATACTCAACAATACTCATAAATACTTCCCCCTTTGTTTGCGCGAAACACCCTATGTGTCACGCAAATACAATATAACAGCAAACTAAAAGACAATTCATGCACTCTGTAGTATACTATTCTTAAAATCAGGCAAAATCAAATACACCTCAATATTCCATTCATACAGCACCCTTCCAAACACATTCACTAAAAATAAAAACATAACATTCTCTTAGAAAACACTTAAAACCAAATGTCCATTCAACCATAATTAACATGAAATTCAACACATATACTTACATTCACTGAAACAGCATTAGCAAAACACTACAAATAATTAAAATCCTATAACAACCGTCTATGCCCTGGTTCTGCAAATTCTACCATGCACAGTACTATGAGATCACACTAATAATGCAATCACTTCAGAAGATCAATAAACTCCAGTTGCATATTTACAAATAAAATCCCTAACCATAACTTTACACTGGAACACGCAAACACCTAAGTACTATATTCTGGGAAAGGTCAGATAATAATGGTACAGCCACTGTTCTGTATAGCCTCTGCTTGCATGCACAGTGCAAATCTACTGTTAAATAAATCATTTTTGGCACAAATAATTTGTGAAAAGCTCTAGAATCCAGTCTATACTTTTACATAACCAAGATTTTAATAAATACACAATCATTTGATTTAACTTTTTTTTTACATAATTTGATATTCACCATTTTGCAGCTCTCTAACTAAATATGACAATTGTATACAACAAAATGAGCTTTCTAAAAGAATAATAATAACAATTTGCACTAATAGATTAATGATCCACTGTCCTCACTTATAATAAAAATGTATACTGACGTTCATTAAATAGCCTAAGCAAACACAGCCAGCATAAAAAAACACACACTCACAGTGGGGTGCAGGATAGTTAAAGGGACATTTTACGCAAATTAAAAAAATATTTTTTAATTGAAACTGCTGTCATAGTTAAATATACTAGTGCTTGGCATACAATAAACCTCATTTTCTTTCTCTGTAAATATTTCTTTGAAATCTCAGATTTTATATCAGTTTGCCTGTACCCCTTTAAATATTTTCTCTTTTTTTTCACTAGTCTCACAGATCGTAACTAGTGATGTCGCGAACCTTAAAATTTCGGTTCGCGAACGGCGGACTCGGACTTCCGCTACTGTTTGCGAACCGGCGAATCGCGTGAACCGCCATTGACTTCAATAGGCAGGCGAACTTTAAAACCCACAAGGACTCTTTCTGGCCACAATAGTGATGGAAAAGTTGTTTCAAGGGGACTAACACCTGGACTGTGGCATGCCGGATGGGGATCCATGGCAAAACTCCCACGGAAAATTACATAGCTGATGCAGAGTCTGGTTTTAAGCCATAAAGTGCCTTAATCACCTAACATTCCCAATTTTTTTTTGAATAACATGCTTTAAAACATCAGGTATGATGTAGTATCGATCAGGTAGTGTAAGGGTTACGCCCGCTTCACAGTGACAGACCAAACTCCCCGTGTAACGCACCGCAAACAACTGCAAACAGTCCATTTGCACAACCACGAGTAAGATAGATTTGATAGCTAGATACATAGATTACATAGATCAATAGATGCAATATACATATGATAGATACAAATTACATAGATCAATAGATGCAATATACATTTGATGATAGATACGAATTACATATATCAATCTATGCAATATACATTTGATAGATACGAATTACATAGATCAAAAGATGCAATATACATTTGATAGATACGAATTACATCGATCAATAGATGCAATTTATATTTGATAGATACGATTGATAGTTAGATAGATTTGATAGATAGATAAATAGATAGATTTGATAGATATATGATTTCCCTGACAGAGTATAACAATAAGACATGCGGTCTGGGACCCGTGGTGTGTTAAGTAGTATTATTCTTAGCAGTTTACTACCTGTTACTCCCCCTATCAGGGGAGGTCTATATGGGCTGCATTTTTGGAACAGGGAGATGGAAGAAGATGATTGGTCTGTCCTCCTACTTCAAATTTGGCCTAAACACAAGTGGCTGTCTCAAAACAGTCTGGCCATGAGATAGATAAATTTGATAGATAGATAGATAGATATACATAGATTGATAGTTAGATAGAATCTATAGAAGATAAATAGATAGATTTGATAGATATATAATTACTCTGACAAAGTATAATAATAAAACATGCGGTCTGGGACCCATAGTAACTAGGTTGTGTTAAGTAGTACTATTCTTAGCACTTTAATCCCTGTTACTCCCCCTATAGGGGGAGGTCTATATGGCCTGCATGATTACCCTGACAAAATATAATAATAAGACATGCGGTCTGGGACCCATGGTAACTAGGTTGTGTAAAGTAGTACTATTCTTAGCACTTTAATCCCTGTTACTCCCCCTATCAGGGGAGGTCTATATGGCCTGCATGATTACCCTGACAAAATATAATAATAATTTTTTTTAAAAAAATTTACAATAAAGTTAAGCAGATATGAGTAGTGGCTGGCACAGCAATTAACCACAGTATATGCTGTGTAAGCCTGACACACAGGCCTGATAGAAAATGAAATTAGATTACACTAGCAAAATGATTTAAAAGTTTTGTTGTTTAAATTTACAATAATGTTAAGCAGATATGAGTGGTGGCTGGCACAGAGCAATTAACCACAGTATATGCTGTGTGAGCCTGAGACACAGGCCTGATAGAAAATGAAATTAGATTTCCCGTAGCAAAATGATTTAAAAGTTTTTTAAAAAAAATTTAAAATAATGTTAAGCAGATATGAGTGGTGGCTGCTGGCACAGCAATTAACCACAGTAAATGCTGTGTAAGCCTGACACACAGGCCTGATAGAAAATGAAATTAGATTACACTAGCAAAATGATTTAAAAGTTTTGTTGTTAAATTTACACTAATGTTAAGCAGATATCAGTGGTGGCACTAATCACAGTATATGCTGTGAGCCTCACACACAGGCTGAAAGCCAGGCAAATGCAAATAAAATTACAAATAAAAAAAAACAAAAACGACTTAAGTTCTAGCCCTAAAAAGGGCTTTTTGGGGGTGCTGTCCTTACAGCAGAGATTAGATGAGTCCTCCAGGACTGTAGTGGACACTAAATACACTAGCCTAGCTATCCATTTCTCTGTAATGTCAGAGGCAGCAACACTAAAGCTCCTCTCACTAAGAAAGCAAGATCGTAATGAATCTAAAATGGCTGCTGCCCAGGAGCTGGGAGGGTCTGTGAGGGAGTGTCTGCTGCTGATGGGCTCAAATGTGTCAGAAGGCTGTGAGATACAGGGTCAAAGTTTCCTCAATGATGACGAATAGGGGGCGGATTGAACATCGCATATGTTCGCCCGCAGTGGCAAACGCGAACAAGCTATGTTCGCCGGGAACTGTTCTCTGGCGAACTGTTCGCGACATCACTAATCGTAACACAAAGATTGCAGGCAGCTGTCATCAGTTCAGTTTGCCTTACAGAGAGGATTAATTTACACTGAGTAAATGTCTGCAATCTAAACAGCAGAACAAACATAGAAAATCATCCAGGTCTGATGCAAATAGCACTGCCATTTTATCAGGGTGTTCTAGGGACATTGAGCTGAACTTCAAAGAAGGAGGACAAAAAAAATATATTTTACAAACTACTACATTTATGTTTTATCTCCTTTACTTGTTAATACAGTGTTATTGCTGCTCATGAACTCCTTCCCCTGAGTGAACCGGTCCTTTAAGTAATAAAATGACAATTTTCCATTACTCTGTCTAAGCACTGAGCTCCGGTTTTACAGACAAATATAAGATAAGGAACACAATGAGATATGCTTATTATCTGAAATTCAACACATTGCAATAAACTGTGTTTTGAAAGCACAAAACCAGCTACTTCATATATACAAATAAACTTGCAAAGGCAATTTCTCCTACATTTTATACTATGAAGCTTGTATAACAAGTCATTGAAAATACATTAATATAAAAACTATTTTACAGTGTACTGTCCCTTTAAGGACTAACCCTTTATACCATGTATATTAAATTCTCAAACTAGCCATGTTTAAGACACTTGTCCAATTTACCATGAAAACTTTACTTCTTCGCTGTATCATAACCTGCATATTTTAAATAAGAGCCATCACAGCATAAATAAGATTACACACTAATATGTTACCAATTTATATTAAAACTCTACTTACTCTACTTGCAACAGAAACAGACCCAAATACTTTAGATACATTTAATAGCATACAGCGTATAGTCTTTTCTATTCTCCTGTGTTTAACTCCTTGCATGAATCTTACATTACACCCACAACATACTTGAATCAACCTGTTAATCTTTTTCATTTACCAGAACGTGACCAAAAGTCACACAAACATCTGCACATTTACAAATCCCTTAATTAGTTCACTTGCAAAAACAATATATTTATATGCCGCAACAGGTGGACAGTCTTTATTTGCTTAAAACAAATATCACTCAAAACTAAAAAAATGCTATTAATAACACACATAATTAAGAACATAGATATGACTTTAAAATCAAGTTACAACAATAACACTTCAAAATACCTCATGACAACGTCCGATTTCTTAGCTAAGAAACTAACCTGAATAATTACCATTCAGAAAGAAAAAATGCACCAAGGTCATTTTTACAGAGATACACACACAAGCTCATATCAACTTGCATTCCATAAATTTACTCCCAACATTTATTCTAAAGCAATTTCAACATACATCAGACTTTTAGTGACACAGAAAAACACATTAACAGTCTCTTTCTTTCAGGAAAACATATATTTCATAACATACCAAAGACATTTAGGAATACAATAAGATTAACAGTCAATCTTTTACACGTCATACAAGACACAGTGAGAACCGACAGACCAACATTCATTACACAGCACTGGCCTCCCCCTTTCTCTACTCATAACTTTTCTGAATGCAGGAGAAAACATCAGCATGCACAGCTCCCTGCCTTGAAATGAAACTGTTAACCCCTTTGTAGACATTAAATATGTAATAACATTCTCCTCTTCTTTATGCATTATTATCAATATTTTGCTGTGAGCAGACCCCATTTTTTTTAACAACAGAGCAGCAATTACTTTAATATTCTTAAGCACAGCACAGCATAGCACAGTACAGTTATATGGCAGTATCAGCATAAGCAATCAAGCAAAAGCTGCACCAAATACCAATTCAATTACAGTGATAGGTAACAAAACTCTACTACAGGAATGTATAGGGAAAACTTCAACACAGAGATGTCACTCTGCCCGGGGGACTTAAACCGCCCGTCAAGTACATGGTAACTTTTTTTCTGCGTGCTTCACCAGACAGGACTGCACATCTGTCTAGCAGGACTGTAACCTGTCTAGAGGGGTCAATACAAATGCGGGTAGGACTGGAAACTCCGCAAAAACCTGCGCCTCCACCGCAGGAACCCCTTAACCCTTTATATATATTTCTAACACCTATTATAAAAATTTAGATTCAGATTCACAGAGGGAAAAGTAGAGTAAAAAACACTTATCTACTTACCCAGTGCGAATCCCACTTCTGACACCAGAATTGTTAGGTGTTATTTTCAGGGGGGGAGAGTGTCAGTCAGCACTCGGCCTGGAGCACACCGTATCAGCTGGAAATGAATGGGTTACTTGATAACGTGATATCCCAGAGAACAAAAATCAGACCACGTAGCAATCAGTCTAACATCTGCTCTGTTTATTAGAAGATGCACAACACTTCTTATAGGCAATAATTACAGCATATAGGGTTAAAAAGTGACATATTCATAACTACATCATCTCACACCATATTTCATGAACAAAAGAAGTCATCTCACACCATATTTCATGAACAAAAGAAGCAACTTGCATGATGCTCTGACAGTGAATGCAGTCACTGTCAGAGCAGTCTGGATATATGTAGGGGAATCATTAAGTGAGGCCTATGGGCCATATCTCACATTTGCCTGCTTCTGCAAGTGAGCACCTCTTTTGTTTACAAATCCCACTTTTAAAAGTGGATTTCTCACTGGTGAACTGCTTGCAGCATGGCCAGCAAGTGAGACTGCTTGATGTATGTGTGTGTGAGAGTACGTGTATATGACAACGAGTGTGTGAGAGTATGTGTGTATGACAGAGAGTGTACGTGAGAGTATGTGTATTTGATAGTGAGTGTGTCTGAGAGTATGTGTGTATGATAGAGAATATGCTTGAGAGTATGTGTGTTTGATAGTGAGTGTGTGTGTGAGAGTATGTGTGTGTGAGTGTGTGTGAGAATATGTGTATATGACAGTGACTGTGTGAGAGTATGTGTTAGGTGTTATTTTCAGGGGGGAGAGTGTCAGTCAGCACTTGGCCTGGAGCACACCGTATCAGCTGGAAATGAATGGGTTACTTGATAACGGGATATCCCAGAGAACAGAAATCAGACCACGCAGCAATCAGTCTAACATCTGCTCTGTTTATTAGAAGATGCAGAACACTTCTTATAGGCAATAATTACAGCATATAGGGTTAAAAAGTGACATATTAATAACTACATCATCTCACACCATATTTCATGAACAAAAGAAGCTTATTAAAATAATTGGGTGAAAGAAGAGTATTAAGGAGTATTTCTTATAACAATAACAAAAATACATCTGGGCGCATAGCTCAGCCCAAAGCAAGGCCGTTTGGGCATCTTACCTAGATTACAGGTTTCCAGGCGCATTGCCAGAACCTTCTCAAGGCCAATAAAACTTATACAAGTCTTACTAACATCAGCATATTTCTCACTACATAATAAACTTTTCTTAGACAAGATGGATGCCTGAGACAAAATAGCAACTAAAAACAAGATGGCATTGGTAAGGCTAACATATCCTAACAGTATGTGTGTATGATAGAGAGTGTGCGTGAGAGTATGTATATATATATACATATATATATATATATATATAATTATATATAGGTGTGTGTGTGTGTATATATATATATATATATATATACATACATACAGATATAAATAGGAATACCCCCCTCTGTCACAGAGTCTCACCCACTTAAGGTGCAATAGTCCTTTTTCTGCTGAGGGGAGCTAAATAACCCCAGAGCAAGCCACTCAGAAATGTAAGCACCATGTGTTCCACACAGTGTGGGATGATCACACAGCAGGACCGCTATAAGGCTTGTATTTTGAGCAGAATGCTCTCCCCGGCTATTCCCACCTCCTATAACCTCCGATCCAGTACCAGCACATTATTTAGCTTGCCTCAATGCAAAAAGAAAGCAGCTCGATCCTCCTTTTCCTACAGAGCGCCACAGTTATGGAATGACCTCCCGCACACTTTTAAACCTTCCCCAAGCCTAATATCCTTTAAGAGATCCCTCTCTACATATCTCAAAACAGAATGCACCTGTCATGGTTGATTATATATTTCCTACCTGTTCTATGTTAAATTTTTGCATATATTGTGTATTATTATTGTTTTTGTATTTTATTGTACCCTATTGTATCAATTGCAATGTTTTGTGATCCCAGGACATACTTGAAAATGAGAGAAATCTCAATGTATCCTTCATGGTAAAATATTTTATAAATAAATAAATGTAGTGTATTGTAGGAAGTGTTAATGCCCATTACTAGAGGATCTAACTATCCCTCTAACCAGACTGCGCTCTGGTTCCTCCCACCAGCAGCAGTGTTTCCTGAACAGTTTCTCTTCTCTTTCCAGGGGGAACTTTGTTCCACCTGCAAAAATAGTTCAAAAACTCATTTCCCATGCTTTTCCCCTGGACTTGACACCTGCATATTCTGCTATGTGCAGAACATTGGAATGTTAAATATTTACAGTAAATACATAGTTAAAAATTAATATTGCATAAATATGCTTTTCATGTTTTCCTCTACTTAAAGGGACACTGAACCCAATTTTTTCTATCAGACAGAGCATGCAATTTTAAGCAACTTTCTAACTTACTCCTATTATCAAATTATGTTCATTCTCTTGGTATCTTTATTTGAAATGTAAGAATGTAAGTTTAGATGCCGGTCCATTTTTGGTGAACACACTGTGTTGTTCTTGCTGATTGGTGGGTAAATTCACCTACCAATAAACAAGTGCTTTCCATGGTTCTGAACAAAAAAATAGCTTAGATGCCTTCTTTTTTTAAATAAAGAAAGCAAGAGAACAAAAAAAATGATAATAAGAGTAAATTAGAAAGTTGTTTAAAATTGCATGCTCTATCTGAATCACGAAAGATTCGTCCCTTTAAAGGAACAGTATACTCAAAAATGTTCTCCCCTTTAATTTGTTACCAATAATCCTCTTTACCTGCTGGAGTGTATTAAATTGTTAACAAGTATTTCCTTTATCCTTATATTGGTATTTGAAATAGTTGATTTAGCCGGTGGTATCCCCACCTATTCTGAAAGTTTTTGGCCTTAGGTCCAAGCTATAGATAAGCTGTGTAAGCACAGGCAGCAGAAGAAATTATACTCCCAGTGGGGTATAGAAGAGATAAGGTAATAAAATGTTAATTTATGAACAGATATAAGATAAAGAAGCATGTATATGTACACAATGTGATAAAGTAATGAGATCTGATTATACCTTGAAGCTCAACCCATTTTATTAAGTTGTCGCTTCAAAACACAAAACCAGCTAATTCATATACACAAATAAATCTTAAAATGCAAATTCTCATACATTTTATACTCTGCAGCTGGTAAAATAAGTAATTGGAAACACATTAAGGGAAAACAATTTAACAGTATACTATCCCTTTAACTGCAAAGGGCTCCAATGCACTTCTATATATGTGTATATATGTGTACATACAGTTGCAAGAAAAAGTATGTGAACCCTTTGGAATAATATGGATTTCTGCACAAATTGGTCATAAAATGTGATCTGATCATCATCTAAGTCATAACAACAGACAATCACAGTCTGCTTAAACTAATAACACACAAAAAATTAAATGTTGCCATGTTTTTATTGAACACACCATGTAAACATTCACAGTGCAGGTGGAAAAAGTATGTGAACCCCTAGACTAATGACATCTCCAAGAGCTAATTGGAGTGAGATGTCAGCCAACTGGAGTCCAATCAATGAGATGAGATTGGAGGTGTTGGTTACAGCTGCCCTGCCCTATAAAAAACACACACCAGTTCTGGGTTTGCTTTTCACAAGAAGCATTGTCTGATGTGAATGATGCCTCACACAAAAGAGCTCTCAGAAGACCTACGATTAAGAATTGTTGACTTGCATAAAGCTGGAAAGGGTTATAAAAGTATCTCCAAAAGCCTTGCTGTTCATCAGTCCACGGTAAGACAAATTGTCTATTAATGGAGAAAGTTCAGCACTGCTGCTACTCTCCCTAGAAGTGGCCGTCCTGTAAAGATGACTGCAAGAGCACAGTGCAGACTGCTCAATGAGGTGAAGAAGAATCCTAGAGTGTCAGCTAAAGACTTACAAAAGTCATTGGCAAATGCTAACATCCCTGTTAGCGAATCTACAATACGTAAAACACTAAACAAGAATGGATTTCATGGGAGGATACCACAGAGTAAGCCACTGCTGTCCAAACAAAACATTGCTGCACCTTTACAGTTTGCACAAGAGCACCTGGATGTTTCACAGCAGTACTGGCAAAATATTCTGTGGACAGATGAAACAAAAGTTGAGTTGTTTGGAAGAAACACAAAACACTATGTGTGGCGAAAAAGAGGCACAGCACACCAACATCAAAACCTCATCCCATACTGTGAAGTATGGTGGTGGGGCCATCATGGTTTGGGGCTGCTTTGCTGCGTCAGGGCCTGGACGGATTGCTATCATCGAAGGAAAAATGAATTCCCAAGTTTATCAAGACATTTTGCAGGAGAACTTAAGGCCATCTGTCTACCAGCTGAAGCTCAACAGAAGATGGGTGTTGCAACAGGACAATGACCCAAAGCATAGAAGTAAATCAACAACAGAATGGCTTAAACAGAAGAAAATACTCCTTCTGAAGTGGCGCAGTCAGAGTCCTGACCTCAACCCGATTGAGATGCTGTGGCATGACCTCAAGAAAGCGATTAACACCAGACATCCCAAGAATATTGCTGAACTGAAACAGTTCTGTAAAGAGGAATGGTCAAGAATTACTCCTGACCGTTGTGCACGTCTTATCTGCAACTACAGGAAACCTTTGGTTGAAGTTATTGCTGCCAAAGGAGATTCAACCAGTTATTAAATCCAAGGGTTCACATACTTTTTCCACCTGCACTGTGAATGTTTACATGGTGTATTCAATAAAAACATGGCAACATTTCATTCTTTGTCTGTTATTAGTTTAAGCAGACTGTGATTGTCTATTGTCGTGACTTAGATGATGATCAGATGACATTTTATGACCAATTTGTGCAGAAATCCATATCATTCCAAAGGGTTCACATACTTTTTTTGCAACTGTATATAAACATATAAACACATAAATACATGTCTGTAAATACATATATATATACACACACAAATATATATATATATATATATATATATATATATATATATATATACACTGTATATACTGTATATATATATATATATATATATATATATATATATATATATATATATATATATATATATACAGTGGATATAAAAAGTCTACACACCCCTGTTAAAATGTCAGGTTTATGTGATGTAAAAAAATTAGACAAAGATTAATCATTTCAGAACTTTTTCCACCTTTAATGTGACCTATAAACTGTACAACTCAATTGAAAAACAAACTGAAATCTTTTAGGTAAAGGGAAATAAAATTAAAAAACTAAAATAATATGGTTGCTTAAGTGTGGACACCCTTTTATAACTGGGGATGTAGCTGTGTTCAGAATTAAGCAATCACATTAAAAAGCATGTTAAATAGGAGTCAGTATACACCTGCCATCATTTAAAGTGCCTCTGATTAACCCCAAATAAAGTTCAGCTGTTCTAGTAGGTCTTTCCTGACATTTTGTTAGTTGCATCTTACAGCAAACGCCATGGTCCGCAGAGAGCTAATAAAGCATCAGAGGGATCTCATTGTTTAAAGGTATCAGTCAGGAGAAGGGTACAAAAGAATTTCCAAGGCATTAGATATACCATGGAACACAGTGAAGACAGTCAACATCAAGTGAAGAAAATATGGTGCAACAGTGACATTACCAAGAACTGGATGTCCCCAAGCCCGGATAAATTTAGCAAAAACACATCTGAAGTTTCCCAAAAGCATGTTGCAAAAGGTGTTCTGGTCTGATGAAACCAAAGTTGAACTTTTTGTCCATAATTCCAAAAGATATGTTTGGCGCAAAAACAACACTGCATATCACCAAAAGAACACCATACCCACAGCGAAGCATGGTGGTGTCAGCATCATGCTTTGGGGCTGTTTCTTTTCTTCAGCTGAAACTGGGGCCTTAGTCAAGGTAGAGGGAATAATGAACAGTTCCAAATACCAGACAATATTGGCACAAAACCTTCAGGCTTCTGCTAGATCAGTGATTTTTAACCTTTTTTTTTTTTGCCGTGGCACACTTTTTTACATTAAAAAATCCTGTGGCACACCACCATCCCAAAATTTAAAAAAAATCACACATTGTAGCCTAATACAGCATATATATATATACACATACACACAAACACACACATACTGTATGTATTGTGCTGTTATGCCATGCCTCCTACAAACTACCCCTGCACTGGGAGTAAAAAACAAGCAAAGTTTAAAAAATATGTCACACTGTTGTCAGTCTGCCGCGGCACACCTGAGGATCTCTCACGGCACACTAGTGTGCTAGAGCACACTGGTTGAAAAACACTGTGCAAGATAGTTGAACATGAAGAGGAACTTCATCTTTCAGCATGACAACGACCCAAAGCATACATCCAAATCAACAAAGGAATGGCTTCACCAGAAGGAGATTGAAGTTTTTGGATGGCCCAGCCAGAGCCCAGACCTAAATACAATTAAAAATCTGTGGGGTGATCTGAAGAGGGCTATGCACAGGAGATGCCCTCGCATTCTGACAGATTTAGAGTGTTTTTGCAAAGAAGAGTGGGCAAATCTTGCCAAGTCAAGATGTGCCATGTTGAAAAACTCATACCCAAAAAGACTGAGTGCTGTAATAAAATCAAAAGGTGCTTCAATAAAGTATTAGTTTAAGGGTGTTCACACTTATGCAACCATATTATTTTAGTTTTTTATTTTTATTGTCCTTTACCTAAAAGATTTCAGTTTGTTTTTCAATTGAGTTGTACAGTTTATAGGTCACATTAAAGGTGGAAAAAGTTCTGAAATGATTTATCTTTGTCCCATTTTTTTACATCACAGAAACCTGACATTTTAACAGGGGTGTATAGACGTTTTATATCCACTGTATGTACACACACACACACCTTTAGAGATGTATATTTATGTATCTCAATGTTAAAAGATTACTGAATTGTGTGTGTATGTATAACTAATATAAATACAGTATTGTGATGATTATACTTATTAAATTCACTCACTTTTACTGTCCAACAATGTCTGTAACATAGTAAAAAAGGATTTTATAATACTAATAATTACGTAATTCTAGCCAACCCACTAATATGGACTGTACAATTGTCCTTTTCATAATCCAATCGGCTGACGTTTCCATGAATATAATTAAAATAAATTTTCGTCAGTCCGGCAATATCACACACACGCAGTTTGTTATTTGAAGCCGCTGCTGCCAGAAACCTTTTATTAATGATTGATTTAAATAACAATAATAACTTACTCGTTAAAACTAGGGAGATTCTCAAAGTGCGCCGCACTTACCTTGACAGTGCAGCTCCCTCTTATGCTCTTCTTTCAATCGAGAGCATCAGTGACGTAGTTGATGCTTGCGCGGGCACATCGCGGCTATATGCCGCCATATTTGTAAATGGGTTGTCAGCCCGTATAGGATTACTGGAACATTACCCCCAGAGGGGGTTTGGAAAATTAAAAATAATCAAATAACGATTGCAGCAAAACGGTAAATATTTGAAACAAAGAGTGCATTAACAAGTGTATTGTTTAGCCGCATTTATTTGATAAATGCAAAGTTTTTTTTTTCTCTTCAGTGTCCCTTTAAAGTCCTTTGCCTGTTTTTTTCCCTTAACATCCTTAAATAATTCTTATTAGTGTTATTATGAGTGTAACTGTACTTTGCAATATATTTTTTATGTGTTTTGTGCAAATTTTTAGCTTGGCAAAACAGTTAACCATAGCTCTGAAGCCGTGGTAATCATTCTAACGTAAATTGCGATTGTGCTCAAGCGATTGCATTAACTTTCAACTTGTAATATGAGCGATAACCCTCAACAAGCGCAAACCTCCACGATAAACCTCTTATCGCTCACAAACATTTGTGCTCCCCTCGTAATCTAGCCCACAGCCGTGATTTCACGCATAGGGCAAAATTTATCAAGCTGCGGATATCGCGAACTGGCTGTGCAGCAAATAGTTAAGAAGCAAAGGTCATCAGACTGCTGCTTCCTAACCTATACTCCAGCTCTGAGCTGGGTGATTAAAATCAACAGAGGCAAGTCCAACCAGGGTGATTGACAGCCACTTGTGCAATGTTAAATGCGGGCAGCGTATTTCTGTCCACTGGCCGCAATGCCCGGCGGACAGGTTTGAGAATGCGAACCTTGTCAGTCCGGCCATTCTTAAATGTTGCCAGTGCCTTTAACATCCACTATAAAATATATACCTTTATTAATTTTATACCATTAAAACGATCCAGGTTTAGAAAAATAATTTAGATTCTCAGCCAATAGGGTATATCTGAAAATGAATAGATTGATTAAATTTAACCACAATAACTGCAATTATGAATATAATGGTAACCCGGACACCACATATATATATATATATATATATATATATATATATATATATATATATAAACTAAACTGCGGAGGAAAATATGATTATTTAAAATCCTAAACCAGTTAGCTCACAGTGATGCACTTTCCATGTACGCCAGGTCGATAATCAGGATACCTCGGCATCGGTCTGAAAGTGTATATGTGGCTTCCTGGCACTAATTACAGACAAATAAACATAAATTTACACAAATGCATTTCGACCCGTAAACGGGCCTTTATCAATGTAAAGTTGTCTTGAATTTGACAATACCTGAATTTATCCTTGTTCCCTATTGATGCCTATTGATAAATTTGTTTGTTCTAGTCAATGATATCCATCTGTTTGCTTGGAAATTTCTTTTGAGAAAACACTTTGATAATAATTCTTGCAATAATCAACAAGCTATAGACAACTTAGTGTCACTATAAGAGGATTCTGAGGTAAAAATTAATAATGATGAAAAGGATAATTGGAGAACAATATTATGAAAGAAATCCAATTTTGTACCCCCATCCCATATTTCACCTCAGGTCTCCATCCTTCTAAATTTGGTTGTCTTGAATTTGACCTGAATGCTAGGTTTGATTCCTCGCTATTTAAGCTCTAAAAGTCACACCTACTTTAAGGTGTCATCACTTCTAACCCTATCATATGACTAATCGTAAAATTATTCCTTTATTTTCTATTAACCAATGATTATTAGGGAAATGGATATAGTGGGTGTGTGATTAACTCCACCTCTATCCCAGTGCTGTCATTGATAAAGGCCTGTTTTTACGGGCCGAAATGCATTTGTGTAAATTTATGTTTGTTTGTCTGTAATTAGTGCCAGGAAGCCACATATACACTTCCAGGCCGACGCCGAGGTATCCTGATTATCGTCCGGGCATATATGGAATGTGCATCACTGTGAGCTAACTGGTTTAGGATTTTAAATAATCGTATTTTCCTCTGCAGTTTAGTATATATATATAGGGTGTCAGGGTTACCATTATATTCATAATTGCAGTTATTGTGGTTAAATTTAATCAATATATTCATTTTCGGATATACCCCATTGGCTGAGAATCTAAATTATTTTTCTAAACCTGGATCATTTTAATTGTATAAAATTAATAAAGGTATATATTGTATAGTGGATGATAGTGCCCTTAAAAGCTCTATTCTATTTCTTCCCTCTTATCCCTTTTCCCTTGTATTTGATATCTGTAAGAATTAGAGCTAGGGTGCCCCTAATTTATATGTCCTATGTAGGGATCTTTATTAGTTTAATTCCACCCTAACTTGCACAGTGCCAGTTTATACATTTGTCTATTAGTGCCTGTAACATATCACTAAGCAAAGCAAGCATTCTCAGTGTATATCTATCTTTCTATCTATCTATCTATCTATCTATTTCTTAACTATTACAATGAAATTATTTTTCACAGAAATACATGATGTGCTCCTGAAGTATAGCAAAAAAAAGTCTATATTTTTGCTCCTGGATAAAAAACAATCGGACAGATTACGAGTTTTGCGTTATGAGCGGCTCGGTCATAACTTGCAAGTTATTTCCACCGCTCATCTTTAATAGCGCTGCTATTAAAGGTTTGCAAAAATCTGGCGTTAGCAGGCAATATGGCAGCGTTGAGCTCCATACCACACACAAATACCAACGCTGCTTTGAGCTGGTTTTACGTGCTCATGCATGATTTCCCCATAGACATCAATGGGGAGAGCTGGCTAAAAAAAAAACCTAACACCTCCAGTAATGGAGCTTAAATTAATGCAGCCCCATTGATTCCTAACACCCTAACATACACCCTGAGTCTAAACACCCCTAATCTGCCGCCCCCGACATCGCCGACACCTACATTACACTTATTGACCCCTAATCTGCCACCCCCGACATCGCTGACACCCACCTACACTTATTAACCCCTAATCTGCTGCCCCTAATGTCGTTGCTACCTACATACATTTATTAACCCCTAATCTGCTGCCCCCAATATCGCTACACTTATTAACCCTAATCTGCTGCCCCCAACATCGCCGACACCTACATTACACTTATTAACCCCTAATCTGCTGCCCCCAACATCGCCGCCACCTACCGTGACTTATTAACCCCTAATCTGCCACCCCCAACGCCGCCGCTGCCACTATACTAAAGTTATTAACCTCTAAACCTCTGGCTTCTCACTTCACTAACACTAAATAAATATATTAACCCCTAAACCTAACCCTAAGTCTAACCCTAACACCCCTAACTATAATATAATTAAAATAAATCTAAATAAAACTTACTATTATTAACTAAATAATTCCTATTTAAAACTAAATACTTACCTGTAAAATAAACCCTAAGCTAGCTACAATATAACTAATAGTTACATTGTAGCTATCTTAGGTTTTATTTTTATTTCACAGCTAAGTTTGTATTTATTTTAACTAAGTAGACTAGTTAGTAAATAGTTATTAACTATTTACTACCTATCTAGTTAAAATAAATAAAAATGTACCTGTAAAATAAACCTAACCAGCTTCACACTAACACCTAACCTTACACTAAAATTAAATAAATTACATTAATTAAATACAATTAACTAAATTACAAAAAATAAAAAACACTAAATTACACACAATAAAAAATAAATTATCAAATATTTAAACTAATTACACCTAATCTAATAGCCCTATCAAAATAAAAAAGCCCCCCCAAATAAAAAAAAACCTAGCCTAAACTAAACTGCCAATAGCAGTAAAACCCACCACCCACACAACCAACCCCCCCCCCCGAAAAAAAACTATTTACTAACTATCTAGTTAAAATAAATACAAATTTACCTGTAAAATAAACCTAAGCTGCCTCACACTAACACCTAACATTACACTAAAATTAAATACATTACATTAATTAAATACAATTAACTAAATTACACAAAATAAAAAAAAACTAAATTACACAAAATAAAAAAGAAATTATCAAATATTTAAACTAATTACACCTAATCTAATAGCCCTATCAAAATAAAAAAGCCCCCCAAAATAAAAAATACCCTAACCTAAACTCAACTGCCAATAGCCCTTAAAAGGGCCTTTTGCGGGGCATTGCCCCAAAGAAATCAGCTCTTTTACCTGTAAAAAAATACAAACAACCCCCCAACAGTAAAACCCACCACCCACACAACCAAACCCCCCAAAAAATAAAATCTAAATAAACCTAAGCTCCCCATTGCCCTGAAAAGGGCATTTGGATGGACATTGCCCTTAAAAGGGAATTTAGCTCTTTTTCCTTGCCCAAACCCCTAATCTAAAAATAAAACCCACCCAATAAACCCTTAAAAAAACTAACACTAACCCCCAAAGATCCACTTACAGTTTTTGAAGACATCCATCCTCAACGAAGCCGGGAGAAGTCTTCATCCAAGCGGCAAGAAGTCATCAGCGAAGCTGGGAGAAGTCTTCATCCAAGCAGCAAGAAGTCGTCCTCCAGGCGGGCAGAAGTCTTCATCCAGGCGGCATCTTCTATCTTCATCCTTACGACACGGAGCGGGTCCATCTTCAAGACATCCGGCGCGGAGCATCCTATTTTTTTGCTGTCTACTGAAGAATGAAGGTTCCTTTAAATGACATCATCCAAGATGGCATCCCTTGAACTCCGATTGGCTGATAGAATTCTATCAGCCAATCGGAATTAAAGGTGAAAAAATCCTATTGGCTGATGCAATCAGCCAATAGGATTGAGCTTCAATCCTATTGTCTGATTCAATCAGCCAATAGGATTGAGCTCACATTCTATTGGCTGTTCCAATCAGCCACTCCGCGTCGAAAGGATGAAGATAGAAGATGCCGTCTGGATGAAGACTTCTGCCCGTCTGGATGACGACTTCTTGCCGCTTGGATGAAGACTTTTCCCGGCTTCGTTGAGGATGGATGTCTGGTCTTTATTTATTTTTAGATTAGGGGTTTGGGCAAGTAAAACAAACTAAATGCCCTTTTAAGGGCAATGCCCATCCAAATGCCCTTTTCAGGGCAATGGGGAGCTTAGGTTTATTTAGATTTTTTTTTTTTGGGGGGGGTTTGGTTGTGTGGGTGCTGGGTTTTACTGTTGGGGGGGTTGTTTGTATTTTTTTACAGGTAAAAGAGCTGATTTCTTTGGGGCAATGCCCCGCAAAGGCCCTTTTAAGGGCAATTGGCAGTTGAGTTTAGGTTAGGGTATTTTTTATTTTGGGGGGCTTTTATATTTTGATAGGGCTATTAGATTAGGTGTAATTAGTTTAAATATTTGATCATTTCTTTTTTATTTTGTGTAATTTAGTTTTTTTTATTTTGTGTAATTTAGTTAATTGTATTTAATTAATGTAATGTATTTAATTTTAGTATAATGTTAGGTGTTAGTGTGAGGCAGGTTAGGTTTATTTTACAGGTAAATTTGTATTTATTTTAACTAGATAGTTAGTAAATAGTTAATAACTATTTACTAACTAGTCTACCTAGTTAAAATAAATACAAACTTAGCTGTGAAATAACAATAAAACCTAAGATAGCTACAATGTAAGTATTAGTTATATTGTAGCTAGCTTAAGGTTTATTTTACAGGTAAGTATTTAGTTTTAAATAGGAATTATTTAGATAATCATAGTAATTTTTATCTAGATTTATTTTAATTATATTAAAATTAGGGTTAGGGTTAGACTTAGAGTTAGGTTTAGGGGTTAATATTTTTATTTAATGTTAGTGATGTGAGAGGCCAGAGGTTTAGGGGTTAATAGCTTTAGTATAGTGGTGGAGGTGACGTTGCGGACGGTTAGGGGTTAATAATATTTGTGCTTACGATGCGGGAGTGCGGCGGTTTAGGGGTTAAAATGTTTATTATAGTGGTGGCAATGTCCGGAGCGGCAGATTAGGGGTTAATAATTTTATTTTAGTGTTTGCGATGAGGGAGGGCCTCGGTTTAAGGGTTAATAGGTCGTTTATGGGTGTTAGTGTACTTTGTAGCACTTTAGTTATGAGTTTTAAGCTACAGCTTTGTAGCGCAAACCCCCTAACTACTGACTTTAGATGGCGGAAGGAATCTTGTCGGTATAGGCTGTACCGCTCACTTTTTGGCCTCCCAGGCAAAATTCCTAATACCAGCACCATGGAAGTCCCATTGAAAAAGGACTTTTTGAAAGGTGCGGTAGTTACATTGCGTTACGGCCAAAAAAATGTGCGGTACAGCTATACCTGCAAGACTCGTAATAACAAAGAAATATATGTGGTATACCGAGCGCTAGTAATAGGGTGCCTTGAGCTCACTGACAAGAGCCCCCTAGTGGGCTTGGGATAAAAACTAACTAAAATATATGAGTGAGCGCTAACAGCTTAAAAGGCTAAGTGATCAATTTAATACAAGGATATAAAACAATCTAGATAATACAATAATTCAGTCAAATCAATTTTAAAACCTACATGGATCCATGGGGGACATTTAAAAACATAAAAAATACAATGTGCGTTCAATACTGTATAAAAGAATGAATAATCACAGCGTAATACAAACAAGTCTCACAGTAAATTGATAATACTTGTGTGCCGATTGAGACCTAGTTAGTGGTCACAAATCCATCAATCATCTCTAAATGGGAGGTAATCACATAAGTAAATATAATAAACATAAACAGGTGATACAGCGTGTAGAAAATGCGTGAAAAAATGCGCAAATAATGTGATAAAAATGATGTCACTTGCTGTCCAAAATTAGTGTCCAAACATGATAAGTTCCAAATAAAATTTATCCAGTGTTGGTAGTAAACATAAGGTGCCAGAAAACCAGTTCTTTGAAGCAAAAAATGAGAAAAAATTGTGGAAAAAAAGGGGAATGTGGAAAAAGCTAAAGTGTGTAAACGATGATTCAAAGAAATATAAACAAGATCCAAAATATCTTCTGAACCATTATTTGGATTGTATAAACGTTATTGCACTATTATTTCTTCATTTTTCCACAGGTTCAGAAGATATTTTGGATCTTGTTTATATATCTTTGAATCATCGTTTACACACTTTTGCTTTTTCCACATTCCCCTTTTTTTCCACAATTTTTTCTCATTTTTTGCTTCAAAGAACTGGTTTTCTGGCACCTTATGTTTACTACCAACACTGGATAAATTTTATTTGGAACTTATCATGTTTGGACACTAATTTTGGACAGCAAGTGACATCATTTTTATCACATTATTTGCGCATTTTTTCACGCATTTTCTACACGCTGTATCACCTGTTTATGTTTATTATATTTACTTATGTGATTACCTCCCATTTAGAGATGATTGATGGATTTGTGACCACTAACTAGGTCTCAATCGGCACACAAGTATTATCAATTTACTGTGAGACTTGTTTGTATTACGCTGTGATTATTCATTCTTTTATACAGTATTGAACGCACATTGTATTTTTTATGTTTTTAAATGTCCCCCATGGATCCATGTAGGTTTTAAAATTGATTTGACTGAATTATTGTATTATCTAGATTGTTTTATATCCTTGTATTAAATTGATCACTTAGACTCGTAATAACAGCAGTAGTGAAAAAGCAGCGTTATGAGCCATAACGCAAAGCTCGTAATCTAGCCGAATAAAAGTATATGTCTCTCTATCTATATCTCTCTCTTTTTTAAACCTAAATTTATCATAAAAATTTTAAAAGCAAATGTATTTTTTATATAAATAGTTCAAAAACTAAGTATGCTAAAAATGTATTTGGATTGAAAGAATCTACAGAAATTCACTTTGTCAAAGAGCAATGACAAAGATCAAACAAAGCTACTAAAAGCCAGAATAAAAAAATGTAAATCAACAGGGTATGAAGGAAATATAAACTGTTCTAGTCTACAGAAGAAAATCAAAAGAAAATCAAGCATCTAAAAGTCAATTTGTTAATTTGAATTTTGAGATCAGCTTTAAAATATCTGAGAAAAGAATTGCTTGTTTACAAAAACAAATTATCCACAGATAACATGAAAACCACAGTTAAAGGGCCAGTCAACTCAAACATATTTATTGTTTTAAAAGATAGATAATCCCTTTATTACCCATTCCCCAGTTTTGCACAGAAAATATGGTTATATTAATATACATTTTACCTCTGTGATTACCTTGTATCTAAGCATCTTCTGACTGCCCCCTGATCACATGACTTCATCTGTTGACTTACATGTAAGCCAATTAGTGCTCTGCTGTTAGAAACCACAGGTGTGTCAGCACAATGTTATCTTTATGGATCACATGAACTAGCTTCCCCTGATGTGAAAAGAAAATACAAAAGCATGTGATCATGGGGCTGTCTTTAGGGTCTTAGAAACAGACAGCAATTTAGAATTTTAAAGGTTATAAAGTATGTTAATATAACCATGTTTTTTGTGAAAAGCTGGGGAATGGGTAGTAAAGGCATTATCTATCTTTTTAAACAATAACATTTTTTGTGTTGACTGTCTCTTTTATCACTTACCGGCCAATACAATAGATTGCTAAGCAAAGCGCTGCAACAACCTATACAACTAAATATATAGAACAGTCACATTTAAGTCTGTCCATTGAGGCCAACCGACATAAGAGAAATCTCTATTTGGGCATTACAGTATTAGTCATGTTTATTGACTTTTATCAAACAAGTTGCATGTATTGCTTTTGTACATGAGGGTCTTTTGTGGTCCTAAATAAACAGATTTGTACACTTTTGTTGCAGAAGATGTAATCATTGTTGAGAAACACTATGGGGGATATCTATCAAGCCGTCAACTTTGTTGCATTCGTCGGCACCAATACGCTGGCCTAACATTGCCTAGCATTGCGGCCGAGTATCTCAATACGCTCTCCATATTTATAAAAAAGCCATCAAAAAGACGTGCACCAAGTACCGGACGACGAACATTGGACTGTTGTTAACTAGCAGTCATCGATCTTGCATCTATTTGGCATTTTACGCATTGGCATTGTTAAGGAAGAACAACTTAAGGTCCATGGTTTCTGAGATGTGGATAACATAATTTTCCTGGCGCCGTCTTTGCGAAACCTTTTATATTTGTAGTAGAAGGACTTTTAAAATGTCTGAATATTCAAAACTAGGTCCTTTTTTGCATGAGTACAGAAAGTGTGTAATTAGTAGGCTAGTAACACATAAGAAAATTGCTGTGAGATGGTAGGATAACAGTGAATTTTAGTACCTTTCCAATGGAAATGTTTTAGTGTGGACTCGTCACTTTTCTCTGACTGTCCCTTTTATCACTTACTGGCCAATACAATAGATTGCTAAGCAAAGCACTGCAACAACCTATACAACTAAATATATAGAACAGTCACATTTAAGTCTGTCCATTGAAGCCAACCGACATAAGAAAATTCTCTATTTGGGCATTACAGTATTAGTCATGTTTATTGACTTTTATCAAACAAGTTGCATGGATTGCTTTTGTACATGAGGGTCTTTTGTGGTCCTAAATAAACAGATTTGTACACTTTTGTTGCAGAAGATGTAATCATTGTTGAAAAACACTATGGGGGATATCTATCAAGCCATCAACTTTGTTGCATTCGTCGGCACCAATACGCTCGCCTAACATTGCCTAGCATTGCGGCCGAGTATCTCAATACGCTCTCCATATTTATAAAAAAGCCATCAAAAAGACGCGCACCAAGTACCGGACGACGGACATTGGACTGTTGTTAACTAGCAGTCATCGATCTTGCATCTATTTGGCATTTTACGAACTTTATTTATACCCTGTCACTAAACGCCTGATTCCTATTGGCTGATTGAAATCAGCCAATAGGAATGCCAATAGGAATGCAATAGCAATGCAAGGGATGCCAATCTTGGATGACGTCACTTGCATTTGAGTTCCAGTTTACGGCGGCGACTGTATGAAGAGGATGCTCCACGCTGGATGTCTTCAGGATGGACCCGCTCCGCGCCGGATGGATGAAGATAGAGATGCCGTCTAGATGAAGACTTCTCCGGCTGGATGAAGATGGAAGAGGCCGTCCGGATGAAGACTTCTTGCCGCCTGAATGATGACTTCGCCGGCTGGATGGATCCTTCAAGCGGGACTTCAATAACTGTAAGGGGATCATCAGAGGTTAGTGTTAGGTTTATTTAAGGATTTTTTTGGGTGGGTTTTATTTTTAGATTAGAGTCTGGGCATTTTAAGGGAAATGCCCATACAAATGCCCTTTTCAGGGCAATGGGGAGCTTAGGTTATTTTAAATAGGTTTTTTATTTGGGAGGTTGGTTGGTTGGGTGGTGGGTTTTACTGTTGGGGGGTGTTTGTATTTTTCTTTTTTACATGTAAAAGAGCTGATTTCTTTGGGGCAATGCCCCACAAAAGACCCTTTTAAGGGACATTGGTAGTTTATTGTAGGGTAGGGTTTTTTTATTTTGGGGGTGCTTTTTTATTTTGATAAGGTTATTAGATTAGGTGTAATTCTTATTTATTTTTGATAATGTGTTTTTTTATTTTTCGCAAGTTAGTGTTTTTGTTTTTTGTAATTTTGTAATTTTAATAAGGTTTAATAGCATATTTAAATAATTTTAGTAGGGTTAAGTTTTTATAATATGTAATTTAGTTTATTTAATTGCTAGTTTAATTTAATTGTATTTTAATAGTTAGGTTAAGTTAATTAATAGTTTACAATTAGTTTAATTTAATTCTGCAGGTAAGTTTTAATTTAGATTAAGATAGGGATGTTGTCATTTTAATTTAAAGTTAGTGGGTTGTTAGGTTTAGGGGTTAATAGCTTAATTTAGTTTATGGCAATGTGGGGGTCTGACGGTTTGGAAAGTGCAGGGCTGCAGATTAGCCAGAAACGGCTTAAGGGTTAAGGAAGCAGGGAGGAGGAGTGTATGTGGGTTGTGTGAGTGAGACTGGCAACAATGTTGCAGGCTAAGGGAGGGATCTGGACTTACCAATAAAAAGGGGCTTCTGGGAGTTTTAGGCCCTCTTTTTCTGTTCCTGGCCATCACAGATCTTCTTGTGTTAGCTGTCTTGCTGAATTGCAGAGATGAATCGGTCACGCAGGTCTTCTTTGCCTCCTCTCCGGTTCAGGGACGTGGGCCCTCAACGTGGACGCAAGGAACCTGCAGAAAAAGAGATGAGTGATGTTGATATTGTCCCCCCTTCCCCAGGGTCCCAGGGACCAACCCTTAGGCTGGGCCATAACACTTTGCAAGGGATTAGCTCAAGGGGGGGGAGCGGGGGGAGAAAATGCACTCCCAGCAGAGGCCTCTGCAAGGGTTGAGGAGGGGCATAGGGAGAGTGGTGGGATGGGAGTAGGTGAAAGGGGGGAGCAGCTGGGTGGGACTAGCTCTGAGGTGGGTAGGGTTCAGGGATCAGTCGAGGATGGGGCCTATGAGGAAGGTAGGTGGAGTGTGGAGCTAGTGGGGCAGATTGGGCACCTGGATGTGGGTGCTATTCCCCAGGGACAGCTAGCGACCGTGTGGTCGCTAGTGCAGTCCCTTTCTAATGCCTTGGGCCCAGTTTTTGGAGCGCAAGGGGCTACCCCCTTGTCCACCGCTTCATTCCAAATTCAGCCTAGCGGGGGCCGTCCGCGTCCGGGGGGGGGCTTTCTCACTCATGCGGTGGTCCCATCTACCGCCACACTACAAGGGCCTAGTAACGGGCCGACACGTGGCCCATCTGCTAGCAGGGATGGGCCCGTGTCGGCCGCAGGGCCTTCTACCGCCACACTACCTGGGCCCAGTACCGGCGCACCACGCGGCCCATCCGCCTGCTTGGAGGGGCCCGTGGCGGTCGCCGGATCGTTTACCGCCAAACCACCTCGGTTGACAACCCGACCGCCGCGTGGTCCATCCTCTTGCTTGGATGGACCCGTGGTGGCTACCGGCTCTACTACCGCCACACCACCTGCACTCACCACCGGGCCATCGCATGGCCCATCCGCCATCCTGGATGGTCCCGCGTCGGCGTCCTCCGGTGGTTTAGAGGCCAATTGTACCCGCCGGGCATTGGTGGAAGCGCCCGCCGGGTACGGGCCTGGACCTTCAGGCCTCACTAGGCCTCCGCAGGCCTTGGAGCCTGCATTGCGGCCCATACCTGCGCCCGGAGCCCCGCCCCTGATGTACTTCTGGTGGATGGGACTTCCGGTCGCGGCCGCAGTAGGACTCTGAACGTGGCCAGGAGAGGAGCGAAAAGGACAGCTCTCTCCGCATCCCTCTCCCCGGAAGGTAGGAGGGGGTTGCCGGCTGCGGGGGCTTGGGGGGTGCGCGGCAAGGGGCTAATGCGCGCGGGGAGCCAATCTATAATGCTGTGGGGAATAGGGGGAGGCCCTTTGGGGGATGGGGAATGATAGGAGGGCATTCCTCAATAGGGGTGGCACATTTGGGGAAAGGGGGGACGATACTGTATACCACAATATGAGCCCTGGGCAGCTAGGCCCATGGGACAGGGGTACGTTTTGTTATGAGCAAGGCAGGTAAGGGGCAAATTTGCCCAATGCATGGAGGATGCAGCAAGGAAGGGAGCAGCAGGCTGAGTTTGGGCCAGAGCCCCGCAATTGGGGGGGAGTAGGGAACATGCAAGATGGGGTTCAGCATTTGATGCACGGGGGGCAGCTGCAGAGGGCTGATGATATGGCGTGCAGAATGAATGCTGGAAGCATGAATGTACCCTTGCCTCCCCAGTCAGCCGGAACTCCTCTCCTGTCTTTCTTCCCACAGGTGCAGTCGCAGCAGGTGGTGGTACAGGGGCCAGGAATGCCTTCCACCACTTCCATGTTGGCAGCAAAAACATTGGCGCCGCAGGCACTGCCGGCCAAAAGGGGACAAGGAAGCGCAGAGGCAGGTGAGCAATACCTTGCACCACAGACACTAGAGGAAGGGGACACCAGTTCGACAGAGTCAGGGTCTGAGAGTGACACTGAGTTAGGTTTACACAAGAAAGGGGAGAAGCATATGTACAGGATGCTAAGGACACTGATGGCAGATAGAAAGAAAACGCGCAGCCAGGGCTCAGTGCCTCAAACCGAGCAAGGGGGTAGTGAGGATGCGGGCGCGGCCTGGGACCGTGGGGTCACCCAGGAGGGTAATAGAAAATTGGCTCTGGAAGGGGATTCGGTCACGGTCAAGGTGCACTGCTTGCACGAGCACCTGAAGTCCAAAACGGTTAAGAAAATACATAGTAGAAAATATGTTAACATATTTGAGCTCTCGGCTGAGGCTCAAAAACAAAAGGAAATGGTGGAGGATGGGACAGGCCCTAAGAAGCTGAAAAGGCTGGACACCTACGAAGAGTGGGTGAGCTGTTTTAGGGTGCTGGGGTCTTGTTATTTGGCCAAATGCCCTACGCAGGGGGCAGATATCCTAAAATATCAGAGCACGATAGAGAGGATCTATAAATGCCATAAGGAAGGAATATTGAGGGATTATGATATTGCGTATCGCAGAAAGATGGCGGCAGATCCTTCCCTGTCGTTTGGGTCCATTGAGTTATTACTATGGAACAAACTAGGGCCTGAGGTGCAGGCATCACCTGCAGGGCTGTCGGGTAGCCAGTCCTTTCAGGCAGGCGCGCGGGCACGGCGAAAAGGGTGGGAATGCTGGAAATTTCAAGAGAAATAGTGTGACAGGGGGCAAAGTTGTTCCTTTCGGCACGTGTGCCGCTACTGCGGCGGCCAGCACCCAGGGGTCGAATGCACCAGAAGGCGCGAGCAGGCAGGGGATTGCAGTGGGGGCAAGTTGCCGCCAGCTGGAAAGGGCAACCACCCCACTGAGGGTGGACGCCCTTGAGAGATGGCTCGCAGTGTACCCAGACCGGGAGGCGGCAGGCTTACTGCTGTCCGGTCTGAGGGAGGGGTTCGTCATTCCCACTCAGGGAGTGGTAACGGGGTCCATAATTCGGAGGAACTTGAAATCGGCGAATCCGTTCCCGGGGGTCGTTCGTGAGAAAATTATGAAGGAGGTTAGTTTGGGGCGCATGGCAGGCCCATTCAAAAAGCCGCCCGTTGAGGGACTAATTGTGTCCCCGCTGGGTGTGGTGCCTAAAAAAGTAAGCGGAAAATTTTGCCTTATACAGCACCTTTCGTTCCCGTGAATGATGCCATTTCACCGGAGCTCAGCATTCCGGCTACTCCCCATTAACCCGGTTTCATTCCGGTTAATGGGCTGTTACTTCGAGGGCAGCTATTATGTAGATAGGTGCCTCCTGATGGGTTGCTCTATTTCATGCGCCTACTTCGAAGCGTTCAGCACGTTTCTGCATTGGGCGCTGGCAAGGTTTGCGCGATCAGAACGGATCGCCCATTATCTGGACGATTTCTTACTTGTGTGGGGAACCGGGTTCCCCCCAGTGTGGGGAATTAATGCGGAGCATGACCTCCTTAATGGAGGCGTTCTGGGTTCCTTTGGCATCCGATAAAACGGAGTCCCCCTGCACACGCCTCACTTTCTTAGGGATTGAAATAGATTCCATGGCGAAGCTATGTAGGCTTCCGGAGGACAAGCTGAGCCGCCTGCTAGACATGGTGTGCGGCACCAGGAAAGCTAAATCGGTTAAGGTGAAGGAGCTGCAATTATTGCTTGGTCTCCTGAACTTTGCGGGGTGGGTCATCCCGATGGGCCGCATTTTTAATCGCAGATTGGAGGCACAGCTGGGGGGTGGTAAGCCTCAGCAGGCAAGGATATCTATCTCAGAAGGGATGCACAAGGACTTGTGGGTTTGGGAGTTCCTCACAAACTTCAACGGAGTCTGTATATGGAGAACACCTGCGGAGTCCAATCAATCCATGCATCTATTCACCGATGTAGCGGGCTCCGTGGGGTACGGAGCAATGCTGGGCATGGAGTGGAGCGCAGAAGCGTGGCCTACTTCATGGTTTCAGGCGGGTTTGACAAAGAACCTGTGTTTCCTTGAGCTATTCCCCATAATAGTAGCCGTGGAATTATGGGCACAGAGGTTGGCGAATCGAATGGTTATCTTTTGGTGCGACAATCAGAGTGTGGTTTTCTCTATTAACCACTTGTCAGCAACCTCGACGGTAGTAGTCAGGCTCCTTAGGCAGCTGGTACTCAGATGCCTCCAGCATAATATCAAGTTTTCAGCCAAGCATGTGCCAGGGGTTAAGATTATCATGGCTGACGCGCTGTCTAGAGGGAAATGGGAGGTGTTCAGGAGGGTTGCCCCTTGTGCCTCACCTCACGGCCTGCCATGCCCATCTTATCTCTGGCAGCTGGCGTTCCCTGGGAGTTCATGTTCCCCTTAGTTAAGGCGTCATTGGCTCCGGCGACCTGGACATCATATGTGAGGTACTGGAACGAATGGCAGGAGTTCTGCGGGAGAAGGAGGTTATCTTACTGTGACACTTCTCAGGTAACCCTGTTTGAGTGGTTAAGGGACCTTCAGAGTAAGGGTGCCAGAAAATTGCTAGTGCAGGGTAAGCTGGCAGCCCTATCTTTCTTTAGTAAGCTGTTTAGGGTGCGAGATTTCATGGGTACTTTCCTCGTTAAACAAACATTGTGAGGTTGGGGTTGAAGGGAGCCACCTAGGACGGACAGGAGGGAACCCATTATGGTGTCTCGGTTGGTGGATCTGATGCACGCCTTAGAGGCAGTGTGCGCAGGGCAATACGAGGTTGTGCTGTTTAAGGCGGCATTCGCGCTGGCATTTCACGGGGCGCTGCGAGTGAGCGAACTGGTGCCGCCATCCAAAAATTGCCCGCTATTGGGTATTCAGGGGCACCACGTTAGATGGGCCAGGAATGCGGTTTTGTTGCTTATTCCAAGGTCCAAGACGGACCAGGAAGGGAAAGGGGTATTGCTACACCTACCAAGGTTAGGGGATGCCAGAATTTGTCCCTCAAGGGACAGGCCCGTATCTGATCCATCAGGACGGGTCGGTGCTGTCCAGATTCCAATTTTGTAGGGTTTTGGCGATGGCGGCGGAGCGGGCCAGTTTGGATGCGTCACGCATAGCGCCGCATTCTTTTCAGGTGGGCACAGCAACCAGAGTGGCGGCGTTGGGTTGGTCGGCAGACAGAATCAAGGCGCTGGGTCGGTGGAATTTGAAGCGCTATAAAACGTACGTTAGACCTTCTAAGGAACCGGTAGATTGAGTGAGAAAGGGGTGCGGTGTCTTGGGGGGGGGTTTACTCTCTGACCAGGATAGGGGGTTATTGGGGAGATCAGTTGTTGGTTTGCATAGTTTAACAGAGTTTTGTGTTTTTTCAGGAAGGTGCAGAGGTTCTTGTAAAATCTGGATTGTCGGCCACTCTTTCATACACTGGGCCTCCTCCTCCCGGGCGTCCGTCAGGTGGCTCGGCCGCAGAGGCCTCTGTTGGCACGAAATGCCTGCATTGATACAGGAGGCCTATCAAAGGTGGGGTCGTCCTGATATGATAGTCATACATCTGGGGGGCAATTACCTAGGGGCGATTCCTACCCTAGAGTTAATTCAGATTATGTGCGCTGACGTTAGGTGGTTGCACGCATGGTTGCCTGGGGTAAGAGTAGGGTGGTCACAGGTGATTCCCAGGTTGCATTGGCGGCATATGGTCTTCCATAAGGCCGCTTTTTGAGCAAGAAAGAAAGTTAACAGGGACGTAGGGAAGGTCATCAGAGAATTGTGAGGTTTTGTGGTGAGGCACCCCGACATCTCGGCAGGGGACAGGAGCTTGTATAGGCAGGATGGGGTCCATCTAACGGACCTGGGGTTAGACAGGTTTATAGAGAACATTAGGAAAGGGTTAGTAGCTGTAGTTCTGTAAGTTATAGGGTAGTTAGTCATAGGTTTTGGCGGCAAGAATCAGGTAGTTGGTGTTTCTTGTGGTGGGCGGTAGTGAGCCAGGCGTCAGATAGAAAGCGGGGAGGAGTGACGGCCATTGCAGGAGGAGTGATGTAGCCAGGCTCGTGCCTGGGGAAAGCTTCTCCTGGTTTGCGGTGGGCCGAACAGCTCGAGTAAAACCTTCTATCAGTTATGCGTTGTAGCCGGGCTCCACTTTGTGTCAGCTGCCTGGGCCTGCTTCCCGCTTCATGTGAGTTAGGTAGTTAGGTTATGCCGCTTAATGTTCTTTTCAAGTTAAAGTTATAGCATTTGCATGTAACCATGTAAATGAGTCAGAGTTGAATTAGGTAAAACGCCCTGATGTTTTTCGTTAAATAAACATCCAGGGGTGCCTCGAGTTAATAAATGACCCAAGGGTCTTTAAATCCCAATTGTTGTTGTGTCTTTATTTATTAGTTTAAGTAGATGGTTAAGTGGGGAAGGGGTTTTTTCTTACAGGGTCGCACGACATTGCTCCTTTAATCACTTAGGAAAGTGCAGGGCTGCAGATTAGCCAGAAACGGCTTAAGGGTTAAGGAAGCAGGGAGGAGGAGTGTATGTGGGTTGTGTGAGTGAGACTGGCAACAATGTTGCAGGCTAAGGGAGGGATCTGGACTTACCAATAAAAAGGGGCTTCTGGGAGTTTTAGGCCCTCTTTTTTTGTTCCTGGCCATCACAGATCTTCGACCACCCCTCCCACCCTGATAGCGGCTTTTGGTTTAAAGTTGTAGAGTTAGGCTCCCCCTAGCTCCGGGCAGAGTTAGTCGACTCATAGTCCGTTGGTAAGTCCAGGGCGTTAAGTTTCCAGCTCCTTTCGGAAATCGTTTGGTGCTCGCCTGGCGATTCCGGAGGATCACTAAGGTTTGAGCGGTGTTGACAGTCTAACGGGCGGGCGGTAGCGACCCAGGAGTCAGATAGAAAGCGGGGAGGAGTGACGGCCACCATTGCAGGAGGAGTGACGTAGCCAGGCGCGTGCCTCGGGAAAGCTTCTCCTGGTTTGCGGTGGGCCGAACAGCTCGAGTAAAACCCTCTATCCGTTATGCGTTGTAGCCGGGCTCCGCTTTGTGTCAGCTGCCTGGGCCTGCTTCCCGCTTCATGTGAGTTAGGTAGTTAGGTTATGCCGCTTAATGTTCTTTTCAAGTTAAAGTTATAGCATTTGCATGTAACCATGTAAATGAGTCAGAGTTGAATTAGGTAAAACGCCCTGATGTTTTTCGTTAAATAAACATCCAGGGGTGCCTCGAGTTAATAAATGACCCAAGGGTCTTTAAATCCCAATTGTTGTTGTGTCTTTATTTATTAGTTTAAGTAGATGGTTAAGTGGGGAAGGGGTTTTTTCTTACAGGGTCGCACGACATTGCTCCTTTAATCCCTTAAGCGGTCCATAGGTTTAGTTAGTGGTAGTGATGTGGGAGTCCAGAGGTTTAGGGGTTAATACTTTTATTTAGGTTGCGGTGGGGTCGGGGAGTGGTGGAATAGGGGTTAATACATTTATTTAGGTTGTGGCGGGGTCGGGGAGCGGCTGGATAGGGGTTAATAACTTTTATTTAGGTGGCGGCAATGTCGGGGGCGGCAGATTAGGGGTGTTTAGACTCGGGGCTTATGTTAGGGTGTATATGTAACTTGTTTTAAACCATAGAAATCAATGGGATATCTGGCAGCATCGAACATAAGCTTTCGGTACTTTGAGACTCACATTGATTCCTATGGCATCTGCGGCCTCCAGGGTGGCAGATTGAAAACCAGGTATGCTGGGCCAGAATAGTCGCGAGCGTACCTGTTAGAAATTTGATAACTTTGAAAAAGTGTCAGATAGAACTGAATGTGCATTTGGAACATCTGTAATGATGTAAACATTGATCTGCATTGGATTGAGACCGGCGGATCCTATGTTACGTCACAAATTTCAACATTTGCCGGTCTGTAGGCTTTGATAATTAGCTTGCAGCAATTACGCTGCAGAATTCCGGCGTATTTGCGGTTGACGGCTTGATACATATCCCCATATGGCTTGCATTGTATCACTTCAAACAGCTGTCCCCAGTTATTTCTTGTTTAAAGGCGTTTTCTATTCATGGAAGGTAATGTTAAGGTGGGGATTCTATGTAAGCAAAAAGGTGGGGAAGCTAAATTAAAGAGGTAGTAAACACCAAAAATGTTATTGTTTTAAAAGATAGATAACCCCTTTTTCTCCTGTTAAGTGTGGTCAGTCCACGGGTCATCATTACTTCTGGGATATTAACTCCTCCCCAACAGGAAGTGCAAGAGGATTCACCCAGCAGAGCTGCTATATAGCTCCTCCCCTCTACGTCACCTCCAGTCATTCTCTTGCACCCAACGAATAGATAGGATGTGTGAGAGGACTGTGGTGATTATATTTAGTTTCATACCTTCAATCAAAAGTTTGTTATTTTATAATAGCACCGGAGTGTGTTATTCCTTCTCTGGTAGAGTTTGAAGAAGAATCTACCTGAGTTTTTTCTATGATTTTAGCCGGCGTAGTTAAGATCATATTGCTGTTTCTCGGCCATCTGAGGAGAGGTAAACTTCAGATCAGGGGACAGCGGGCAGATTAATCTGCAAAGAGGTATGTAGCAGCTTATTATTTTCTGACAATGGAATTGATGAGAAAATTCTGCCATACCGATATAATGTAAACTCAGCCTTAAATGCAGTAGCAGCAACTGGTATCAGGCTGTCATGTATGTATATTTTACACTTCAGTATTCTGGGGAATGGCACTTCACTGGAATTATACTGTATGCTTAAGACTTTAGCCTAATTTGCAGGGACTAGCAACAGGCTTTTTAATAACACTTAATTTATTTAATGTTAAACGTTTTTTGCTGGCATGTAAAATCGTTTAATTTTCTGAGGTACTGGGTGAAAAAATGTTTGGGCACTATTTTTTTCCACTTGGCAGTCGTTTTATTTAATTTATGACAGTTTACTGATCTCTCTCACTGTTGTGTGTGAGGGGGAGGGGCCTTTTTTTGGCGCTTTTGCTACGCATCAAAAAATTCAGTCAGAAGTTTATTGTCTTCCCTGCATGATCCGGTTCATCTCTACAGAACTCAGGGGTCTTCAAAACTTGTTTTGAGGGAGGTAATCACTCACAGCAGAGCTGTGAGATTGTAGTTGACTGTGATAAAAAACGTTTATTTCTGTATTTTTTTTCTGCTATCAGGGTTAGTTATCCTTTGCTAATGGGAGCAATCCTTTGCTAAAATTGTGTTTTTACAAAGATTTGATGCTATAACTTTTCAGTTTATTATTTTTCAACTGTCATAACTTTTTCTGTGCTTCTTATAGGCACAGTACGTTTTCATATTATAGTAAATTACTTGAAAAGTATTTCCAAGTTGCTAGTTTATTTGCTAGTGTGTTAAGCATGTCTGATTCAGAGGAAGATATCTGTGCTATATGTGCTAAAGCCAAAGTGGAGCCCAATAGAAATTTATGTACTAACTGCATTGATGCTACTTTAAATAAAAGTCAATCTGTACAAATTGAACATATTTCACCAAACAACGAGGGGAGAGTTACGCCGACTAACTCGCCTCACGTGTCAGTACCTGCATCTCCCGCTCGGGAGGTGCGTGATATTGTAGCGCCGAGTACATCTGGGCGGCCATTACAAATCACATTACAGGATATGGCTACTGTTATGACTGAAGTTTTGGCTAAATTACCAGAACTAAGAGGTAAGCGTGATCACTCTGGGGTGAGAACAGAGTGCGCTGATAATATTAGGGCCATGTCAGACACTGCGTCACAATTTGCAGAACATGAGGACGGAGAGCTTCATTCTGCGGGTGACGGTTCTGATCCAAACAAACTGGATTCAGACATTTCAAATTTTAAATTTAAGCTGGAAAACCTCCGTGTATTACTAGGGGAGGTGTTAGCGGCTTTGAATGATTGTAACACAGTTGCAATACCAGAGAAAATGTGTAGGTTGGATAAATATTTTGCGGTACCGTCGAGTACTGACGTTTTTCCTATACCTAAGAGACTTACTGAAATTGTTACTAAGGAGTGGGATAGACCCGGTGTGCCGTTCTCACCCCCTCCGATATTTAGAAAGATGTTTCCAATAGACGCCACCACACGGGACTTATGGCAAACGGTCCCTAAGGTGGAGGGAGCAGTTTCTACTTTAGCTAAGCGTACCACTATCCCGGTGGAGGATAGCTGTGCCTTTTCAGATCCAATGGATAAAAAGTTAGAGGGTTACCTTAAGAAAATGTTTGTTCAACAAGGTTTTATATTGCAACCTCTTGCATGCATTGCGCCTGTCACGGCTGCAGCAGCATTTTGGTTTGAGTCTCTGGAAGAGACACTTGAATCAGCTACATTAGATGAGATTACACACAAGCTTAAAGCCCTTAAGTTAGCTAACTCATTTATTTCGGATGCCGTAGTACATTTAACTAAACTTACGGCTAAGAATTCCGGATTCGCCATTCAGGCGCGCAGAGCACTGTGGCTAAAATCCTGGTCAGCTGACGTTACTTCTAAATCTAAATTGCTTAATATACCTTTCAAAGGGCAGACCTTATTCGGGCCCGGGTTGAAAGAAATTATCGCTGACATTACAGGAGGTAAAGGCCATGCCCTGCCTCAAGACAGAGCCAAACCTAAGGCTAGACAGTCTAATTTTCGTTCCTTTCGTAATTTCAAAGCAGGAGCAGCATCAACTTCCTCTGCACCAAAACAGGAAGGAGCTGCTGCTCGCTACAGACAAGGCTGGAGACCTAACCAGTCCTGGAACAAGGGCAAGCAGGCCAGGAAACCTGCTGCTGCCCCTAAGACAGCATAAATTGAGGGCCCCCGATCCGGGAACGGATCTAGTGGGGGGCAGACTTTCTCTCTTCGCCCAGGCTTGGGCAAGAGATGTCCAGGATCCCTGGGCGTTAGAGATCATATCTCAGGGATACCTTCTGGACTTCAAATCCTCTCCCCCAAGAGGGAGATTTCATCTGTCAAGGTTGTCAACAAACCAAATAAAGAAAGAGGCGTTTCTACGCTGCGTACAAGATCTTTTATTAATGGGAGTGATCCATCCGGTTCCGCGGTCGGAACAAGGACAAGGGTTTTACTCAAATCTGTTTGTGGTTCCCAAAAAAGAGGGAACTTTCAGGCCAATCTTGGATTTAAAGATCCTAAACAAATTCCTAAGAGTTCCATCGTTCAAAATGGAAACTATTCGGACAATTTTACCCATGATCCAAAAGGGTCAGTACATGACCACAGTGGATTTAAAGGATGCTTACCTTCACATACCGATTCACAAAGATCATTACCGGTATCTAAGGTTTGCCTTTCTAGACAGGTATTACCAGTTTGTAGCTCTTCCATTCGGATTGGCTACGGCTCCAAGAATCTTCACAAAGGTTCTGGGTGCTCTTCTGGCGGTACTAAGACCGCGAGGAATTTCGGTAGCTCCGTACCTAGACGACATTCTGATACAAGCTTCAAGCTTTCAAACTGCCAAGTCTCATACAGAGTTAGTACTGGCATTTCTAAGGTCTCATGGATGGAAGGTGAACGAAAAGAAGAGTTCTCTCTTTCCACTCACAAGAGTTCCCTTCTTGGGGACTCTTATAGATTCTGTAGAAATGAAGATTTACCTGACAGAAGACAGGTTAACAAAGCTTCAAGATGCATGCCGTGTCCTTCATTCCATTCAACACCCGTCAGTAGCTCAATGCATGGAGGTGATCGGCTTAATGGTAGCGGCAATGGACATAGTACCCTTTGCACGCCTACATCTCAGACCGCTGCAATTGTGCATGCTAAGTCAGTGGAATGGGGATTACTCAGACTTGTCCCCTACTCTGAATCTGGATCAAGAGACCAGAAATTCTCTTCTATGGTGGCTTTCTCGGCCACATCTGTCCAGGGGGATGCCATTCAGCAGGCCGGACTGGACAATTGTAACAACAGACGCCAGCCTACTAGGGGGGGAATTCTCTGAAGGCTCAGGGACAATGGAATCAGGAGGAGAGTCTCCTACCAATAAACATTCTGGAATTGAGAGCAGTTCTCAATGCCCTTCTGGCTTGGCCCCAGTTAACAACTCGGGGGTTCATCAGGTTTCAGTCGGACAACATCACGACTGTAGCTTACATCAACCATCAGGGAGGGACAAGAAGCTCTAAAAGGGGTGTTTTCATCACAAGTAAGCATCCGATGAGGCCCTAAAGTCAGCCCACTAAGGGGAGGGGCGAAACGCGTCATGTCTGACGTTTTGTGAAGCGGCAACTGTTTGAAGTGGAGTACTAAATCCCTGGCAGCTGATTAAAAGCATACCGTGTTACCTTGATGTGGTTCTGACAATTGAAAAGCATGCAGCAGTCTTGAAGAGGAGTTCCAGTTTATAATACAAGGAGGTACTGAAACCGTTATGGAGCTTTCAACACACATTGCTTTGCTTGGAGAATTACCAGGATCCGGCATGAGAAAAATGCAGAGTCTGGAGTGATCAAGTGGTAACTATACAAGCTAGTGTTGAAGCGAATACTGGAACTCTGTACCGCGAATGTGGTGAGACTGTTTGCTCAGTAATCTATAACAGTTGACCTTCCAATCAGTAACGCAGGAACTGCTTCTTTGTAACATATTTCAATTGCAGAGCGTGTGATTCACACTAAGTGCTCTGTTAAACGGACATTTGTTAATCTGTGTCTCCTTTGGATATTGTTGCAAAAGTGTATCTTTCACACATTTTTTGTTTGTTTGTAACAGTGCATAGTTTATATATGTCATATACTTCGAACAATCATTTGCATTAACCGTAGTTTTACGGTAGTGTGTTAGATAAAGCACAAACCAGGCCTGGGTTTATTAGTCACTCCTTTTTAGTTTAATTAAGGGTTTTGGGAATTGTTTTTGGCATGTGCAGGTTTACCAAATAAACCACTTGTTATTTATGCAATTTGAGTGCTGCCTTGTCATTCTTTTTCACAGCAAGTACTTTGCAGCTGTGACTACTCTTTTATTTATTTAGTTACTATTGCATTGTGACTGCTAGCACCAAAATTGTTTTGTTTGTAGTCTAGATAGAGTGCACACATTTTTATAATTTATAAATTTTGACATACACAGCTGATTTAATGCTGTTTCAGTTGAGCACCTATCTTTGATTACGAACCGAGTGGAACTTATTTATTGTTTGGTATCCTTCATATTGTCAGGAACTATTTTGTTTTTCGTTCTGGGGTGGTAAAATGGCATTTAAAATTACTGATGAGAGATGGCAGAGTGATGTGAGTGAAGCTTTTAAAGCCACAATTATCATTGATGAGCAAAATATTGATGAAAAAAGTGAGGATGTGTTCACAGCGTTCAAATTATATAAAGCTAAAGCCATTAAAGAATTGAAACTTAAATGGGAGATTGCTAGTCTTGAGAACTATGTTAGAGAAAAACTAATACCAAGAGGTCTAAGGATTAAACTGGACCCTGGTATTAGTTTAAGAGGACCTAATGCTGATAATGAATTTATTGCAAAATGGAATGCAATTCTAACAAAATGCACAATTGAACTGATGGAATTAATGATATCAGAGGATAAAATTAAGTTAGAAGAAAGTAAGATTGAAGTAGAAAAGGCATATCTAGCTGTGAATATTTTTTCTGTAGATCCAGCTTTCGAAAAACTAAACAAAGAGATTCAAAGGAATCTAGATAAATTACAAAATGAAGTGAAATTTAGAAAGAGGAAAAAATTAATGAGAGATCAGGATGATGAAAGGAAAAATAAGATCTACATCTACAGAAATAGTAACAACAGTAGGTTTTCATATGACTCAGGGACTGACAACTCAGATAATGAACAAAATGAAATTGTGGCTGGCTCTTCTTCAGACCTGCTCCCTTTAGGCGGAAAACAAGGAGGGGGGGCAGGAGAAAGAGAGGGAGGTGGACGCTCTTCAAACAAGAGAAGAGGTGGTGGGAGGTACAAGAACAACAGAGGCACACGGATGTTAACCAGGAATCAGAGGGTATGAGCTCTATTCTTGGCTCACATGGATCTGGGGGTGTTGACACCCTCAGGGTTGTGAACTTGTCTTCCGTCCCCCTGTCCCTCACACAAATGTCACTGCTAAGTAAAGGTTTGTCGTTCTGCCCATCGGCACATCTGGACAAATTTGAATTCATAAAAGACCTAAATTTATTTGCCAGGAAACTGGTACTTAAAAAAGTTATGAATAGAAAAATGGGTCCGGATGTGCCTCTGGACAGAAGTGACAAACCTGCTCTGGATGACTTACTGTCACTTTTAGAGGAGCAAAATGAGGATGTTGATATTACTCAACACCCTAAAAAATCCAATTTAAGACCGACTTCCAAATATATGCCCCCACTCTCAACAGCTCCAGAGATTCAAAACTTTGTAAGATGCGTTGAAAGAGAGATTGGGGATTTACAAGGATGTGAAGTCGTTCAGGATAATTTGAGTTTAGATGAGAGAAAGTCTCTCAAAGAATTACTCAGTAGGAAGGGACTCATTTTTAAATCATCCGATAAGGGTGGTAACTTGGTGGTCATGAATGATAATGACTATGTGACAGAAATCCAGAGGCAGTTATCCAATACTACACAGTATGAATTGACAAATAGAATTGCATTTGATACATCTTGTAATGAGCTTTTGTTCATTCTCAATGATGCTTTGAGAGAAGGGCTAATAACAACCAAAGAACATGCATTCATGTTCAAAAAGTTTCCTATTGTGCCAACTTTTTACTGCATTCCCAAGCTTCATAAAAGCATGAGCAAACCGCCGGGACGACCAATTATCTCGGGCATAGGGGGGCCTATGGAAGGAGCGAGTAGATATATAGACTATTTTATGAGACCGTTTCTAAGTTCACTGCCCTCCTATGTCCAAGATACTTCAGATGTCCTCAGGAAATTAGATGGCATTGAGGTTGATGAAGACACATGGTTAGTGACCCTCGATGTCGAGTCGTTATACTCCTCGATCCCCCATAATGTGGGAATCAGAGCAACTAGATATTTTCTAGAACAGAGAGGGCATGATTTTCAAAAGCATACTGATTTTGTAATCTCTTTGTTACAACTCATTTTGAATAATAATATATTCCAATTTGATGGAAGATATTATAGACAGCTTCAAGGCACAGCCATGGGTGCCACATGTGCACCCACATATGCCTGTTTACATCTAGGCTTATGGGAGGCACGAGAGGTTTTTTCGTGTTTTGAGTCCCTAGTGGAGGCACATGTGGCACTCTGGCTCCGCTATGTGGATGATATTCTACTCCTGTGGCGGGGCAGTAAAGAGTTGTTTGAAAATTTCTTGAGTATACTAAACTCTGACAATGGGTACAACATCTTTCTTACATGTGACATGAGTAAAGATGAAGCAACTTTCTTAGATCTATCAATTAGGAAAGAAGGTAGACACTTAACCACTAGGGTCCATCGAAAATCAACGGCCACTAATAGCCTTTTACATGCTACTAGCCACCATCCTGAATGCCTAAAAACTGGCATTCCAGTTGGCCAATTCCTTCGGTTGAGAAGGAATTGTTCCGACTTAGAGGAGTTTGAATCACAGGCCAAAGACATGTCGTCTAGGTTCCTTGAAAGGGGATATTCTAAGAGACAGGTAAAAAGGGCCTGGACAAGGGCTAGGAACTGTACAAGAAATGAACTGCTCTATAAACAGAATGTAGTTAAAAGGAATGGTGATAAAGTACGCCTCATAACTAAATATAACGCACACTGGGGCAAACTTAGAGACATCATGAATAAATATTGGCACATGCTGACTATTGATACTGAACTAAAAGACTATGTAGGAGACTTTCCATTGTTGACAGCACGCAGAGCTGACAGTCTTAAGGATAAGCTTGTTAGAAGTGAATATACAAGAGAACCGAAAACCAATTGGTTAAGCACAAGAGGCAAATGGCAAGGTTGTAGTCCTTGTGGGCATTGTGTGTATTGCAGGTTTATACAAAAAACATGTAAATTTGAAACTTTAACAGGTAGACAATATAATATAAAACAATGGATAACCTGCAACACTACAGGTGTCATTTACCTCTTGCACTGCTCATGCCCCCTATTCTATATAGGGAAAACTAAACGTGATCTAAAAGATCGAGTCAGAGAGCATAGGGATGACATTAAGAATAAAGAGCAGGATAGCCCAGTGGCTAGACACTTTGAATTATATCATAATTCTGATTTTACCATAATGAAAGTAACTGGCATCCAGCACATAAAACAGCACCGCCGAGGGGGTGATGTGGATAATATGTTATTAAGGAATGAATCTCGATGGATTTATCGATTAAACACTCTGGCTCCAAATGGCCTTAATGAAAAAATAGATTTCTCATGCTTTCTGTAGAATTAACCCTAGTAGGGGACAATTGTAAAAGAACCTGTTGGACTCTTCTTACATACATTATTTTGGTTGTGTATATAATAGTCATTTGTTTAGCCTTAATGATAAGTAAAGGTTTTGAGATGTAGTAAATTGCAAAGGTAGAAAAATGGTGTAGCTTCGATTTTGCCATCCCAGAATGAAAAAGTAAAACCCAAGTATATGTTGCATAACATGTAACTATTTAACAAATATGATGTTTGTGCAATAATAAGTTTTTGTTTACCTTCGAATATAAGGTTGCAATATGGTGCTAAAACTGTCAATCAAATATTTAAATTAGCTATAGTGCTATAAAAGGGGTGTTTTCATCACAAGTAAGCATCCGATGAGGCCCTAAAGTCAGCCCACTAAGGGGAGGGGCGAAACGCGTCATGTCTGACGTTTTGTGAAGCGGCAACTGTTTGAAGTGGAGTACTAAATCCCTGGCAGCTGATTAAAAGCATACCGTGTTACCTTGATGTGGTTCTGACAACTGAAAAGCATGCAGCAGTCTTGAAGAGGAGTTCCAGTTTATAATACAAGGAGGTACTGAAACCGTTATGGAGCTTTCAACACACATTGCTTTGCTTGGAGAATTACCAGGATCCGGCATGAGAAAAATGCAGAGTCTGGAGTGATCAAGTGGTAACTATACAAGCTAGTGTTGAAGCGAATACTGGAACTCTGTACCGCGAATGTGGTGAGACTGTTTGCTCAGTAATCTATAACAGTTGACCTTCCAATCAGTAACGCAGGAACTGCTTCTTTGTAACATATTTCAATTGCAGAGCGTGTGATTCACACTAAGTGCTCTGTTAAACGGACATTTGTTAATCTGTGTCTCCTTTGGATATTGTTGCAAAAGTGTATCTTTCACACATTTTTTGTTTGTTTGTAACAGTGCATAGTTTATATATGTCATATACTTCGAACAATCATTTGCATTAACCGTAGTTTTACGGTAGTGTGTTAGATAAAGCACAAACCAGGCCTGGGTTTATTAGTCACTCCTTTTTAGTTTAATTAAGGGTTTTGGGAATTGTTTTTGGCATGTGCAGGTTTACCAAATAAACCACTTGTTATTTATGCAATTTGAGTGCTGCCTTGTCATTCTTTTTCACAGCAAGTACTTTGTAGCTGTGACTACTCTTTTATTTATTTAGTTACTATTGCATTGTGACTGCTAGCACCAAAATTGTTTTGTTTGTAGTCTAGATAGAGTGCACACATTTTTATAATTTATAAAAAAGGGACAAGAAGCTCCCTAGCAATGATGGAAGTATCAAAGATAATTCGCTGGGCAGAGTCTCACTCTTGCCACCTGTCAGCAATCCACATCCCGGGAGTGGAGAACTGGGAGGCGGATTTCCTAAGTCGTCAGACATTTTTTATCCGGGGGAGTGGGAACTTCATCCGGAGGTCTTTGCCCAAATACTTCGACGTTGGGGCAAACCAGAGATAGATCTCATGGCGTCTCGACAGAACGCCAAGCTTCCTCGTTACGGGTCCAGATCCAGGGATCCGGGAGCGGTTCTGATAGATGCTTTGACAGCACCTTGGACCTTCGGGATGGCTTATGTGTTTCCACCCTTCCCGATGCTTCCTCGATTGATTGCCAGAATCAAACAGGAGAGAGCATCCGTGATTCTAATAGCGCCTGCATGGCCACGCAGGACTTGGTATGCAGATCTAGTGGACATGTCATCCTGTCCACCTTGGTCTCTACCTCTGAAACAGGACCTTCTGATCCAGGGTCCCTTCAAACATCAAAATCTAATTTCTCTGAAGCTGACTGCTTGGAATTTGAACACTTGATTTTATCAAAACGTGGTTTTTCTGAGTCAGTTATTGATACCTTAATACAGGCTAGGAAGCCTGTTACCAGAAAGATTTACCATAAGATATGGCGCAAATACTTATATTGGTGCGAATCCAAGAGTTACTCATGGAGTAAGGTTAGGATTCCGAGGATATTGTCTTTTCTACAAGAAGGTTTAGAAAAGGGTTTATCCGCTAGTTCCTTAAAGGGACAGATTTCAGCTCTGTCCATTCTTTTACACAAACGTCTGTCAGAAGTTCCGGACGTTCAAGCTTTTTGTCAGGCTTTAGCTAGGATCAAGCCTGTGTTTAAAACTGTTGCTCCACCATGGAGTTTGAACTTAGTTCTTAATGTTTTACAGGGTGTTCCGTTTGAACCCCTTCATTCCATTGATATCAAGCTGTTATCTTGGAAAGTTCTGTTTTTAATGGCGATTTCCTCGGCTCGAAGAGTCTCTGAGTTATCTGCCTTACATTGTGATTCTCCTTATCTGATTTTTCATTCAGACAAGGTAGTTCTGCGTACTAAACCTGGGTTCCTACCTAAGGTGGTCACTAACAGGAATATCAATCAAGAGATTGTGGTTCCATCTTTGTGTCCTAATCCTTCTTCGAAGAAGGAACGTCTGCTACACAATCTAGATGTAGTCCGTGCCCTGAAATTTTATCTACAGGCAACTAAGGATTTTCGACAAACGTCTTCCCTGTTTGTCGTTTATTCTGGTCAGAGGAGAGGTCAAAAAGCTTCGGCTACCTCTCTCTCTTTTTGGCTTCGTAGCATAATACGGTTAGCCTATGAGACTGCTGGACAGCAGCCTCCTGAAAGAATTACAGCACATTCTACTAGAGCTGTGGCTTCCACTTGGGCCTTTAAGAATGAGGCTTCTGTTGAACAGATTTGCAAGGCTGCAACTTGGTCTTCTCTTCATACTTTTTCCAATTTTTACAAATTTGACACTTTTGCTTCTTCGGAGGCTGTTTTTGGGAGAAAGGTTCTTCAGGCAGTGGTTCCTTCCGTATAAAGAGCCTGCCTGTCCCTCCCGTCATCCGTGTACTTTAGCTTTGGTATTGGTATCCCAGAAGTAATGATGACCCGTGGACTGACCACACTTAACAGGAGAAAACAAAATTTATGCTTACCTGATAAATTCCTTTCTCCTGTAGTGTGGTCAGTCCACGGCCCGCCCTGTTTTTTATGGCAGGTAAAAAAAATTTGAATTATACTCCAGTCACCACTACACCATTTGGCTTCTCCTTTCTCGTTGGTCCTTGGTCGAATGACTGGAGGTGACGTAGAGGGGAGGAGCTATATAGCAGCTCTGCTGGGTGAATCCTCTTGCACTTCCTGTTGGGGAGGAATTAATATCCCAGAAGTAATGATGAACCGTGGACTGACCACACTACAGGAGAAAGGAATTTATCAGGTAAGCATAAATTTTGTTATTTACCATTCCCCAGTTTTGCATAACCAACACTGTTATAGAAATATACGTTTTACCTCTGTAATTACCTTGTATCTAAGCTTCTGCTGACTGCCTCCTTATCTCAGATCTTTTGACAGACTTCCATTTCAGGCAATTAGTACTGACTGTGCATGAGCACAGTCTTATGTATATGAAACACATGAACTAATACCCTCTAGCTGTAAAAAAAACCTGTAAAATGCAGAGGCAGCCTTCAAGGGCTTAGAAATTAGCATATGAGTCTTCCAAGCTTTAGCTTTCAGTTAAGAATAACAAGAGAATAAAGCAAATTTGATGATAAAAGTTGTTTAAAATTGCAAACCCTATCTGAATCATGAAAGTTTAATTTGGATTTTACAATCCCTTTAAGAATGGAATAGGACTAATCTAAGGCTGATGTTTTATCCTTAAAGTAAGAGGTTCCAATGAGGTTTAGCAGACCATCAAACAAAGGTAAATAAAGCAAGCAGATGGGTGTGTAACAGCCCAAAATCAGAGCAGGCAGAACTGGTTTGTGAGTTAATATTTAGTAGGTAGGCAGCACAGGCTCACAGATAAGTAGAAAAAGGGTTAGATCAGCAGAGGTCAAACAGACATCAGCCAACACATAAACAAAACAATGAAGCAGAAGAAGATGGGGGTGTTTTGTCTGAATAGGGCTCTTGTCTACCTGTGCAAAACAGATGCTACCTAGATACAGCCCACCCATACTAAACCTTATAGTCTTCTGGAAGAGTCATCTTCCACATATCAAACTTCTATGTATACACCCTTGGACTGATCTGTTCTTTATAAAAGTTGTGAGCTTTCTCCATACTTTCTACAATTAGTTCATGCAATATTTACTTGAGATTAAGGGACACAAGTATACTGTGTGTAGTTGCTTTATATGTTCAGTAGATTTGTAATTACTGCAGGTAAACTCACTATTGTCTATTCCATCAGCTTCTAAGCACTTTTTGTATTAAGGTGTCATACTCCTGTAATCTCTTCTCTTTCTCTCAATTAGAGACAGGACTATAATACCAGTAAAAAGTAGCTGAATACTTGCCTACATTAGCACATTTTTGGGTATTTTTTATTTTTATGGGGAAATTTTATTTTGCTTTGGTGTATTATATTTTTTAAGCAAAACCATGTTCCAGTGATCTCTTTTTATTCAATACTACATTAAGACAGTAGAATCAATCCAAGTCGCAAAATTATTTTTATAAATAGCTCTTAAAATCAATCTTACATCAAAGTTATTATCAAACATAATGTTGCTACCTGAAGGAAAATTAAAAAAAAGGCTGTGAAATTATAATAAAAAATTAAGTAAATATGCAAAACAAACCCATATTTAATAGATCCTTATAGCATTAAGATGCATTAATACATATCAGACCAGAGAAAAAAATACATATCAGACCAGCAATCGTATCTCCTGGCACCCTCAAAGTCCATTATGTTGGGATATACGAAATTATAAATAAAATTTTAAAAAAAGAATATTAGGGCTAGGGCAACAAGACTTACAGAGATAAAATAAAATATGCACTCACTTCCTATATGTATTTGTTTATGCAATTAGCATAAAATGGGATTATAAGGGTCTTAAATATTTATGAGCTACACTTATGTAAATAGATGCAATGTATATTCTTCCTGGGGACTGCCTAATTAATATTACAAGGTTAACTAAACAGGTTTGAATGGGGAATTATTTTTATTAGGTTTCATATATAACTACAGTATATGACCATAGCTGGAAATTATAAAGATTCCATTGCCTCTGTTTAGTATCTCTTCTCACAGTTGTGTCTTGCTGTTTCAAAGCCAAAGAGGTTGTTATGTTTTCATGTTTCATGTTGTGCAACTGAAGACATCTTTGTGATGCCAGTATTGAATTTGTTACATGCAGCAAGAAAAGAACAATTGCAAGAGAGATGAGGCTCCACGATAAATTATAATTGGGTAGAACCTGCAACTTGCAACTATATTGAGGAGTGGATAAAATCTCTTTGAAGTCTGCAAATTTTGAGCTGTGATATTACAGGTTGGAAAATACTGGAGGGCCAAATTGTGGTGCCAGCATTTGATTGGACATTACTGCTTTAGCTATCAAGGAAACACAGGTAGATATATAGCTGTAGAGAGGGGCATAATTGCAGCTTAATCTACAAGAATTAAAATAAAATGGACATGATTTTCAATGGAATTGAGGCACACATAGATGCTTTTTCCCCTTTACAAAATAAATGTTAGTATAAAAAAAAGTTTCCTCACTATTGGGGATATCTATCTAACAAAAGGCCTTGATCACAATCCATGGGCTGATATTTACTGTGGGTTTTTGGCAATCGGTATGTACTTTTTGAATTTTATCCAATGATAATTCCAGGTTTTGAGTGGTTTTTACGGATAAAAAATACAGTCCTCTTTTAGTTATCACAATCCAGTGTCTTAAAACTTGAAAAAACAGGTTTTTGGGACCATATTTTAATTATCGAATATGACACCTAAATGGATTTGATTAAGTGCAAAACTGGCCTTTTCAACATATTTTCGAGCATTCCGAGACAATGGCAATACACATGTGCAACACACTCTTATGTAGCCAGACACCATTTTAGATGTTAACTTATAAAACCTATTTAGTATTAGGAAGAAAGAAAATGCAAGTTAGCACAAATTATTGTTTGAATTCTTATCAATTAAATACAAGCTTTAAAACATGACTTTTATTAATATTATTTAAAAAGGACAGCACCTTGTTTAGAGATTAAAATATATATCATCATAGTAATACAGTGCCCTCCACTAATAATTGCACCCTTGGTAAATATGAGCAAAGAAGGCTGTGAAAATTGTCTTTATTGTTTAACCTTTTGATCATTTGTTTAAAAAATACACAAAAATACTCTTCTCTTATGGACATCGAACAGATTTATCCCCCCCAAAAAAATTGTTAAATATATGTGTGGCTCAATTATTGGCACCCTTTTAGGCAATACTTTGTGCTACCTCTCTTTTCCAAGATTACAGCTCTGAGTCTCCTCCTACCTGATGAGGTTGTAGAATACAGTACATGCGGACATTCCTCTGTACAGAATCTCTCCAGCTCCATCAAATTTTGAGGTTGACGCTGATGGACTCTTCTCTTCAGTTCACCCCACAGGTTTTCTATGGGGTTAAAGTCAAGGGACTGGGATGGCCATTGCAGGACCTTTATTTTTTTGGTCAGTAAATAATTTTTGTGTTAATTTTGACGTATGTTTTGGATCATTGTCCTGCTGGAAGATGCAATTACGTCCCATTTTAAGCTTCCATAATGTCATGTATCCTAACAAAATGTCCAGGTCCTTTGGCAGAAAAACAGTCCCAAAACATTAAAGAGCCACCACCATATTTAACTGTGGGCATGAGGTACTTTTCCATATGGTTACCTCTCTGCGTGCGCCAAACCTATCTCTGGTGTTTATTTAAAAAAATATCTATTTTGGTTTCATCTGACCATAGAACCCAATCCCATTTTTAGTTCCAGTAGTGCCTGACAAACTGAAGATGCTTGAGTTTGTTTTTGGATGAGAGTAGAGGCTTATTTCTTTAAAACCTTATATACAACTTGTGGTTATGTAGGTGACATGGGATTGTAGTTTTTGAGACTTTCTGACTCCAAGACGCAGCTAACAGCTGCAATTCACCAGCTGTGATCTATGGAGATATTTTGACCATTCAAACCATCCTTTTCACAGTGCATTGAAACAATACAGGCACACGTCCTCTTCCAGGTTGATTCATAACTTTTACAGTTGACTGGAACTTCTTAATTATTGCCCTGATGACCACTTTCCATTTTGTGAAGCTCAACAACCTTTTGACAGACATCACAGCTATATTCCTTGGTTTTACCCATTTTGATGAATGACTAAGGGAATTTGGCCTATGTTACCTCATATTTATACCCCTGTTAAACAGGAAGTCATGGTTGAACAATCTTTCTGTTCCTAGTCACCCAGGTGTACTAAAACATGTAAAATATCAATGGGAATATACTTAAAATATATTTTTCTCATATGAATTCATAGGGGTGTGAATAATTGTGCCACACATATATTTAACAAAGATTTTTTTGAGATAAGCCTGTGTTGTGTTTGCAATAGTTTGATATCCAGGAGAGCAGAGTTAAACAATAAAGACAATTTTTCACAGCCTTCTTTGCTTATATTTACCAAGGGTGCCAATATTAGTGGATGGCACTGTAGATCTTTAAATTACAGAAGAAATAAAAAAAACTATATAGATATATATAGATTATTGTATATATATATGAGTTGTGTAACTATCAAATAATTATAATAAGAATGACGCTGTATTTAAATGGTCAGAGTTACAATATAATTCCCCCTACCTTATCCCATTTCTGTTCAATGAATAATGTGTATAATTCATCAAATCTTACAAATTGCTCAATTAGCTATAGTATTTATTAGGATACATTTACTTTATAAATTCAGTTATTAGCTCAAACAGTGAGCAGATTAAAAAATAGCAGAGAACCCCTGAGGTGGTCAAGTTTCACATTATGCACCCCTCTGAGGAAGAGTAATGTGGGGTTCTCTGTTATTTTTTTAATCTGCTCACTGTTTGTGTTATAAGGTAAATTTATCTTAATAAGCTAAGTGACTTCAAGTGAAGTCGGCCATGTTAAACTTCCTCTGGTTAACATGCTTTACCATGGACTTGTAATATCAAAGTCGCACGCTAATGTTAGCGAGGTCCAGCAGTATTGCGTATTGCGCCACTTAGCCCTTAAAATATTACTTTTCTTACACACTGTACAAAGAGATCAATTCAACGTCCAGTAATGCAATGCTTAGTGGTGTAAAATGCGTATTGCATTTAACAGTTTCGATTCCCAATTTCAAATCTTTCTAGCAACTTAACCATAAACATGTTTTGGAGAAGTTTTTTAATCGTAGACTCTTTTTGCAACTGAGGCCTTTCATTGGCCATATCCATTTGGCATTGTGATTACTCCAAACACACTTCAAATAGTATCTGAAAACTGAATATCAGGTGGCAAAATAAGAAAGATGGTGATCAAGACCAAAATGTGTTAGTTATGTTTTAGAATACATCTGATCTAGTGATCAACAGATAGAACTGACAGAACAATTATAACATCTTAGTTCTGATATAGTTGTATAATGTTATTAGTTTTGCAGCTGAGGATGATGGACTTTAACAGTTTTCAGTGTTTTTTCCTTTTGAACTTCATATTGAACTCTCTTGTACCCGCTACTCTATGTTTATTATATGATGTTGTTACAACAATTTTTTTTTTTTTTTTTTTTTAAATATTACTGTATGTATCAAATTTGAAAAATAAAAATAAAGGACATAAAATAAATATATCTGTACATGTAGCAAATGTTATATACTGGCTGTACTGATGCAATTAAAGATTAGTTTGGGAAAGTTTTTTCTTATTTTAAATTGACATATAAACTTTTTAAATGCAAACATGCTCAATGAAATCCATAATATAAAATGTGTCATAAGAGCAATATAAAGTTATTAAAGTTAATGAAAATATATCTTGAGCTCAATAAAAGAGCTACCTTATCCAAGTCTATTGTCAATTCTGATTGAAATGTTTTTCTTCCTAAATATATCAAAACCTAGAAGATTATACCATTGAAATAAAAATTAGAAGTAAAAGAATATTTGCTTTCATGAAGTAATTGTTAAGGCCTATTTATCTCATGCATATTTTGTAGTTCATATATGGAATGTCTATATATAGACTGCCTCACAGTAATATATAACTACAGGCTATTTTGAAGGTCTGTTAATTCACATCCAGAGAGTTTATTGATTTTGTATTTACAGAAAACAATAACAATTTACAAAATAAACGTTAGTCTCAGTGCTACGTTGGTTAATGACATGTTTATACCAAGAAACAGCAGACCGTACAGATTGTAACATATAATTAGGTGAGCAATTCGAGCACTAACAACCGTTTAAAGTGTTGGTTGAGATAATCACTAGACTATACTTTACAGACTTTCTTTACAGTTATATATGATAGATAGGGGCTTAATATGTCACTTCAGAGATGTTCAATAAAATAACTTACTTTTCATGGTAAAATTATACTATTTAAAAACCTTCACATTTAATAGTCTATATAAGCACTTATAGGGTACAGTTTATTTGAACAAGTGCAAGAACAACTAACTACTCAGCACCTGCCAAAACATATATAATGATACAGATTACTTTTAGCAACCTGTAGTCACTAATAGTAAATATTTACACCTGAAATGCTCTGTGTAAGAGCTCTAAGCGTGGCTGAAGCTGTGCTATACTCACAAGTAGAATATTGCAGCGTGGGGGGAGTCTAGCTGTGTGTGAAGATGGCTGGGCTTTGCAGTTTGCTAGGAGACACACTATTAAGAGTCCTGGATTGCCAGACACACTGGAGGGCTTAAGACTGTTTGTCAGGGTGCCAGGAATCAGACTGAGACAAGAAGTGCAAAAATAATCACACCTTTATTAATAGCAAAAAATAATAAAAACGTCCACAAGTCAAATAACAAGCCAGGAGTCAAAACCAGAGCTGGTAGTCAGACGAGCCGAGTCAGGAGCCAAAGCGAATAGTCAGATGAGCCGGAATCAGGAACAAGGAAAACAGCAGAGTTAGGAACAAGCCAGTGATCAGGAACCAGGAAGCACGTCAGGCAGCCAGGTAATACACAGGAGCTCTCACAAACAGGTCTGAGACAACGCAAAGGCAAAGCATACTGAACAGAAGCCCTTTAAATAATAAGTGATGACATCACAATTCTGAGACTGCATCCAGTCTCACACAGATGATGCACACCAGTCTGGTCATAAAAGGAAGTGCAGGAAATGAGCAGCATCCCCCACAATGCAACATAGTCAGGAAGAGAGGTGAGTAAAATGGCTGCCAGCAGCACATGGCAAACACAACAGGGAAAAAACCCTGACAGTACCCTCCCCTCAACGACCCCTCCCCCACGGGAGGACAAAAGGCTTATTGGGGAAACTGGCATGGAAGGCACGGAGGAGGGCAGGAGCATGAACATCAGAGGAGGGAAACAAATAACGCTCCTCTGGACCATAGCCCCTCCAGTGAACCAAATACTGTACACGGCCCCTGGACATACGAGAGTCAATAATGCTACTGACCTCATACTCCTCATGGTTGTCAACAAAGATAGGACTGGGACAAGGCAACACAGTGGTAAACCGATTACAAACCAATGGTTTCAAGAGGGAGAAATAAAAAACATTGGAGATGCGCATAGCAGGAGGAAGGTCAAGAGCGTAGGCCACAGGATTAATCCGTCGGAGTATTCGAAAAGGACCAACATAACGGGGAGCCAATTTATTGGAAGGCACATGAAGGTTCAAGTTGCGGGAGGACAGCCAAAGTCTCTCACCAACCTGGTAGGAAGGTGCGGGCAGACGCCTACGATCAGCCTGGAACTTTTGGTGCTGCATAGAACGATGAAGGCAATCCTGAATCTGCACCCACGTGGAACGGAGTTGCCGGAGATGCTCCTCCAAAGCCGGAATACCCTGAAACATGAATAAATCGGGCAACAAGGATGGTTGAAACCCATAATTCGCCATGAACGGGGATAACTTGGAGGAAGCATTAATAGCACTATTACGAGCAAACTCTGCCCAAGGTAACAGATCAGACCAATTATTTTGGTGATCTGAGACATAGCAATGGAGGAACTGTTCCAGAGCTTGATTAGACCATTCTGCAGTCCCATTGGATTGAGGGTGATATGCCGAGGAGAAGGAAAGCTGGATCCCCATTTGAGCACAAAAGGAACGCCAAAATCTGGAGACAAACGGGCTACCCCGATCCGACACTATCTACTTAGGTAACCCATGTAAATGGAAGACCTCTCGGGCAAAAATTGGTTTGTGCAGCCAGGATCTCCTCCCCCAAGGGAGAAGTCAAATTAGTATGTATGGTAGCCAAAATATGGTCAGGTGGTATAACAGGAGTAGGTACAGACTCCTCATTGGACAGAGGCAAAAACTGTAGAGAGAGAGCATCAGCAGTAAACTAACATTCTTACTACCAGGCTTGTAGGAGACCACATAATTAAACCGAGACAAAAATAGTGCCCATCTGGCCTGTCGACATGACAAACGTTTTGCTTCAGATAGATAAGTTAAATTTTTGTGGTCAGTAAGAATGAGCACTGGCACGCTAGTACCCTCGAGAAGATGCCTCCATTCCTTAAGTGCCAAAATTATGGCTAGTAATTCCCTGTCGCCAATTTCATAATTGCTCTCCGCTGGAGACAATTTCTTAGAGAAGAAACCACACTGATGCAAGAAACCATCAGGCGTAGGACGTTGAGACAAGAGGGCACCTACTCCAGTCTCAGATGCATCGACCTCAAGAATGAAAGGCAGGACAGGGTTAGGATGAGCCAGAACTGGAGCAGCAACAAAGGCAGTCTTAAGACTATCAAAGGCCTTAATGGCAGTAGGTGACCAATGGAGTGAATTATTCTCTTTACGGGTCATGTCTGTGATAGGTTTGACCAAGGAAGAAAAGTTTTTAATAAACTTTCTATAGTAATTGGCGAACCCCAAGAAACATTGAATAGACCGAAGACCAACTGGGTGAGGCCACTGCAGATCTGCAGATAACTTGTCAGGATCCATGGAGAACCCTGCAACAGAGATTACATAACCTAGGAAGGTTACTTGAGTCTTATGGAACTCACATTTCTCGAGTTTACAAAACAAGCCGTTCTCACGTAGTCTCTGAAGAACCCGTGTAACATCAGAACGATGAGCCTCAAGTGTGGGTGAGTGTATGAGGATGTCGTCTAAGTACACCACAACACACTGTTGCAACATATCTCGTAGGACATCATTAATAAATTCCTGAAAAACAGCAGGAGCATGACATAGGCCAAAGGGCATTACAAGATGCTCATAATGCCTGCTCCTGGTGTTAAATGCTGTTTTCCATTTGTGGCCCTCCTGAATCCTAACAAGATTGTACGCTCCTCTCAAATCGAGTTTAGTAAAGACTGTAGCTCCCTTGAGGCGGTCAAAGAGTTCCATAATAAACGGAATAGAGTAAGCATTCTTAATGGTAAGATGATTAAGACCCCTATAATCGATACATGGTCTTAACTCGCCACCCTTTTTCTTACAAAGAAGAAGCCAGCCCCTGCAGGAGAGTAGGATTTGTGGATAATCCCCCATGACAGAGCATCGGCAACATACTCCTCCATAGCACAATTCTCTGCAACAGACAGAGGGTACACCCGGCCCCGAGGAGGAATGGCTCCGGGTTGCAGGTCTATAGTACAATCGTAAGACCGGAGAGGAGGCAACGTACTGGCACGCACCTTGTCAGACACGTCTAGGAACTCTTGGTACTCCTCTGGCAATTGAGATACCGAAGAAGTGCACAAGACTATAACTGGTTTGCGAAGACAAGTGGAAATACATTGCGGGGACCACGACAAAATTTCGGACCTTCGCCAATCGAGACTGGGATTGTGCTTTTGGAGCCAGGGATAAGCCAGAACAACCAGAAAATATGGAGAGTTTATCACCTGGAACTGGAGGGTTTCAAAATGGAGAGCCACCAACAGCAATGGACAATGGAGCAGTTTTGTGAGTAACGAGTGTGGGCTGAAGGGGCCTGCCATCAATGACCTCAATAGCAAGCGAAAAGGGCTGAGGCAAAACAGGAATGGCAGGGCCGCCACTAGAAATTTTGGGGCCCCTGACTTAACCATTTATCAGGGCCCCCCCCCCCTCCTTTGACATGTGCAATTTTTGACCAAGTGACTAAAACGTATATGAACTTTATTCTTGTGTTTATTTAAACTTGGAAATGTTGTAAAGGTAGTAACATACACTGAAACACACACACACACTCACACATAAGGATTCACATATAGACACTCTAGCAAACACGCAAAGAAACTCAGACACAGACACCCAAACAGACACTTAGCACTGGTTTACATTGACCTGACAAGTAATGAGGTAAACTACAGTTTTGTAAAAAAAAGGAGATTTAGAAAACAAAATATGGAGTTCTGGTTATCTTTTTGTAAAGGAAGATGCCAACTAAATGATGACAACAGCATGCAGTGGCTGAATGGAAGGGCCCTGAACTGCCTAAACAATAATTTAAAGGTTAAATGGTAGATTGGTGACTTCCGGAAAGGTCTCATTAGTCTCAGTCTGTAGAAAGATTTGAATAATCAGTAGTAAGGTCAAAATGTCCTAAAAAGGAACAGATAATGGACACACACACAAACTCAAACTTGTACATACACCCAAGGAAACACCAACAGAGACCGCCTCAGAAAACACACAAAGACATACACACACACAGAGACACCCACAGAAAATACAGAAAGACATACATACACACCCTCACTGAGACATCCACAGAAAACACACAAAGACATACACACCCCCCTCACAGGAACACCCACAGAAAATACACACCCTCACAGAGACATCCACAGAAAACACAGACATACACACACACACCATCACATAAACATCCACAGAAAACACAGACATACACACTCACCCTCACAGAGGCATCCAGAGAAAATACACAAAGACAAACACACGCCCACCCTCACAGAGACACCCATAGAAAAAGCTCAAAGACATATGCACACACCCTCACAGACATCCACAGAAAATGCACAAATACATACACACCCACAGAGATACCAAGAGAAAAAAATACATACACACTCATAGAGACATAAACCAAAGCACAAAGACATAAACACAGACACCCACAGAAACACTCACAGGAGGAAACATTGATGCACCTTGCATCCCCTAAATCAACAGTGTGTGACATGCATGATAAAAAAAAATGCAGAAATTAAGAGATCACTTTTTAAAGAATCATATTTGTAAATGTGCAAACAAAAATAATTCTGTGCATTCAAAATTGTATATTAATGATCTGGGTAGATGGCTAGATGAAGAAAAGTACTTTTAAAGGGTTGACATATGTTTGTTTGATATTTTCCCCATTTTCCCAAACCAAGAGCACCACTTCAAATATAGTGTACAAATGTTCCCATCTGTCAGCTGTACTTGTGGATTTTGAAAATGCTGTACTCTATATGGTCTTGGTGGAACCATAAGCTGTGGTACTCATTCCATTATATCTGGTTAAATGCAGGATTTAAGCTTGTTGGTATGCATTTCAAAATTAAGTCAGCTGTAGAGTAAACTGAACAGTTTTAAGTTAACCTGTCTAATTTCCAACACTGAACAATCTTAGTCTGAGAGTATAACATGTTATGCAGGTGTAAAAATCTTGGATAAAATGCCTCCTTGTATCTGGAAAGTCCTTGCATAAAGGGGCAGTAAACTGGAATGTAATATATATCATTTGTGTATTGAGGAGGAAACATTTCTGCATGGTTTTCAATATAGAATTTCTACAGCATTGTCAAATAATCATAAATACACTGCTGTTAAAAAAATGTGTTTTTATGGACCCCTGGCTTCACCAAACAACTACTACCACACTGAAGTTACAATCTTAAATTGCACAAAGAAATAAAAAACATTTGCAAAGTAATTCCTACCTCCTCTGCAAATGAAAGTGATCAGCCGTCTGACTCAGGCACACACTCTACAAACAAAGTGCCAAGTCTGTCTCACACTGTGCATAGTGGTTTAGTGCACACTCAGAAATCATCTCAAATGCTAATACTTTACTCCTTGTAATAACATTGCCCATGCTCAATTAGCACTCTGCTGTCGTACCCACTGGTGGCTGTAGTTCTTGTCTCATGGGGCCCCCCTAGCCCATTGGGCCCCTGACAGGAGTCACCCCTGTCACCCCCTGATGGCGGCCCTGAGGAATGGAGTGCTTTGATACAAAAGCACTGTCAATGAAATAGCCTGCAGCACCGGAGTCAACAAGAGCCTGAGAGACTATGGAGGAGTCCACCCAGGAATGGACAACCGTGACCAAAGGTTTCTCCTTAAGGGGTTCCGGGGACGAGGATAAACCATCCAAGGTCTGCCCCGGACAGGACCTTAGGTGTGAGCGTTTCTCGGCCGTATAGGAAAAGACTTCAATTGGTGGCCCTGTAACCCACAATAGAGGCAGAGCCCCTGCCTCCTCCTAAAGGCCCTCTCCACTGCGGAGAGATGTGTGAATCCCAACTGCATCGGCTCAGCAGTACCTGGTGACTCGGGACCAGGAGGCATGGGAGGAGAGGGAGGCATGGGTGGGAACGAACACGTAGGATACAACGGAACAGGAGGCGTCCGCAAGCGCTCCTTGAAAGAGGGCCTCTCTCCGAGTCTGATGTCAATTAGGATCAAAAAAGACACAAATGCCTCTCTGGCAGCAACTTTGTCTTTAATCGCATCAGAGAGTCCATGAAAAAGGTGGCAACAAGGTCTTCATTGTTCCAACCTACCTCTGCGGCAAGAGTACGGAACTCAATAGCATACTGAGCAACAGATCTTGTACCTTTAGCAGCAGAGGAGGAGCGAGCCGGAACATCAAATACCCTTTGAAAGGAGGCCACAAATTCAGGGTAATTTGAAATCACAGGTTTATTAGTCTCCCACAAAGGATTAGCCCAGGCAAAAGCTGTGTCAGAGAGTAACGAGATGAGAAATCCCACCTTAGCTTTGTCAGAGGGAAACGCCTGAGGTAACATCTCAAAGTAAATGCCCACCTGGTTCAAAAACCCTCTGCACTGAATAGGATCGCCTCCATATCGCTGAGGTAGAGGTGCAGAACCAGACATGCTCCTGGTAGACATAGGTGCAGCAGCGGAAACAGGAGCAACCATAACTTGCGGGACACTTTGGTCCAAATGTGCAGTGCGAGTCAGCAGGGTTTGCAGTGCTAGTGCAAATTGATCCAAGCAGTGATCCTGTACATCCATCCTGGAAATGATGGCAGGTAAAGGTGGATAATTAGCAGCATTAGGAATCATGGCCTTTGCGTAATGTCAGGGTGCCAGGAATCAGACTGAGACAAGAAGTGCATAAATAATCACACCTTTATTAATAGCAAAAAATAATAAAAAGGTCCACAAGTCAAATAACAAGCCAGGAGTCAAAACCAGAGCTGGTAGTCAGACGTGCTGAGTCAGGAGCCAAAGCGAATAGTCAGATGAGCCGGAATCAGGAACAAGGAAAACAGCAGAGTCAGGAACAAGCCAGGGATCAGGAACCAGGAAGGACATCAGGCAGCCAGGTAATACACAGGACCTTTCACAAACAGGTCTGAGACAACGCAAAGGCAAAGCTTACTGAACAGAGGCCCTTTAAATAATAAGTGATAACATCCCAATTCTGAGACTGCATCCTGTCTCACACAGATGATGCACACCAGTCTGGCAATAAAAGGAAGTGCAGGAAATGAGCAGCATCCCCCACAATGCACCATAGTCAGGAAGAGAGGTGAGTAAAATGGCTGCCAGCAGCACATGGCAAACACAACAGGGAAAAAACTCTGACACTGTTGCTGATAGCCTTAGATTTATGCAACCGGCTCCTTGAATGTCATTTATGTCTGGCGTGAACTTTTATTAAAGAACTGGGCACTAATATAATGCTCCTTGTATTTCATCTTGTTGGAATGACCTCTGGCATTGTCTTTGGTGCCAAGACTAAATGGGAGGTTAAAATATCATCTCAGATTCCCATTTAGTGATTGCTTGGTTGTCTTCTTATGGAAACCAAAACATTCTTGTTTCTGGCTTGTTACCTTGATCTTGATCCTGGCAATGTTTCTGGATTATGCTATCTGTTTCACCCTTCTATTGAGATACATTTTCTGAGGATGAACTTACTGGTTTCTCTTCAGTTTAAAGCTAAGTTTTGGACTGACCTTATTTTGAACCTAGGCCTGTTCATGGATTTTTTTTTCTACAAACTTGACAACTACTGGCCGCTCAATCTCTTCCCTTCTGGCTTTTGCCTACAACCCTGGTAATTTGCATATTACCTTACACTCTGTAAGATATGCTGCTTTACAGGGTTCAGACATTTTTATGGTACACAAACTTCCTTCAAATACAGTGTCATATCTATGTTATAATGTGATAAAGAGAATTATACACTGGTGCACCCAAAGATAGTTTTATTTGATAAGTGATATTAAAAATTCAGTCACCATAGTATTGTAAAATTGCAGTCAATTAAGAAGGGACACTGTTGTCCACTTATTGATTGTAATTTTTCTCAATAAGAATACTCCTTACAAAAGTAAAGTTTTTTCACAATTCAATTCCCTCTTTTAAAATGAAATTAAAATTCAAAACATCTCTGACATTTAAAAAAAAAACAGCCATCCCGTTATCCAAATTATTTATTTGTAATATTTGGGACTTTTTTTTAATTATTTTTAAAGAAATCAATGGTCAATCTTAAATATCTGCTACTTTATCATTTTTTTTGTTTTTATTTTTTAAATAAAAAAAACATTCAAATTCTTATTAATACTGAAATATATTTAGTCTGTATACAATTATTTAAAATAATAGGTCCAACTTGTCAGTCTTTTTTTAAAAAAAAACCTCACTGTTTTATCTTCATGCATTTGTTACATCGATAGCATTATTTAAAAAAAGATTAATTGAATGCAAAAGTCAAAATCTCTATACTTTTGGCATCCCTGAAGACGTATTACCCACTGAGCTAGATTACTTTGTTCTAGAATATTGCAGACATCTCAAGCCCCCAAAAATTCAGTCTGAATCTTTAATCGTCAGGATACTCAGAATCCCTAGAGGGAGAAATGTACCAGTGAACAAACCATGAGATGCGATTGTACGCTTTTACTACTTCACTTATAAAGAACAACTCTTGAGAGCGGCTTTCAAAGACCAAAATTTGCCTAAGGTAGTTCAACCTATACTGATATATCCTGACCTCTATCAATTCACCAGGAAAAAAGATCTCTATACTTTTTTTAAAAAAACATTCTTTAACAATATATACTCATTGAAAATATTTTCATATTTTTATTTCTTTTTCATTGACCTTCTGGTATATTCAATAAAAAATTGTTGCAATTAAAATTGTCTTTCCATATAATTATTTTATATCCACTGTTTTAAAAATAAATCTTGTTTTTTATAACATAACGTTCAATATATATTTCTAAATCCAGAAAGCTGATTTTATGCTATCTTGTTTCCCAGTTCAAAATAATCTGTCAGTCATTATTATTAAGGTATTCCATATACAATTCAAATTCTTAACTGTCTCCTTACATATAAAAAATAAATCATCAATATATCTATGATACGAAACCAGGTTGTTCCTTCATCTATGCGCACCATATAGATATATATCTTACAGTAGTTTACCAAAATAAACTACTATATAAAATGAATGTTATTCCTTCTACAATGTATTATATTTGTTTTTCTAATTAAAGGGACACTGAACCCAAATTTTAACTTTTGTAATTCAGAAACAGCATGCAAATTTAAGCAACTTTCTAATTTACTCCCATTATCAATTTTCTTTGTTCTCTTGCTATCATTATTTGAAAAAGAAGGCATCAAAGCTTTTTTTTGGTTTCAGTACTCTGGACAGCAATTTTTTATTGGTGAATGAATTTATCCACCAATCAGCAAGGACAACCCAGGTTGTTCACCAAAAATGGGCCAGCATCTAAACTTACATTCTTGCATTTCAAATAAAGATACCAAGAGAATGAAGAAAATATGATAATAGGAGTAAATTAGAAATTTGCTTAAAATTTCATGCTCAATCTGAATCACGAAATAACATTTTTGGGTACAGTGTCCCTTTAAGTAATTTACTTTTGTAACGTTTATTGAATTATTAGAAAAATGTAAATTGAATATTACATTTAAAGAAAGCATCAGAAATACTATTACATTAAAATAATGTTAGAATGTTGTACAAACATTTGAAACAAATGAACAAATGTGTTAAAATTTGTTTAATTTTTTAAATGTTGCAAAACATTCCCCAATTCCTACTACCAAGCGTATTCGCTAGCATATGAAATGGTACACAAGAGGGCAGCTAATAAAGCCGATGAGGGTGTGTGGAATGCAGGAACAGATACACAGAGCAATTCAAGTCTTTTAGAAAGCTTTACTGATTGATAAAAAAGAGCAGTTGCTAACTGAGATTTCTTTAATCTCAGTTAGCAACTGCTCTTTTTTATCAATCAGTAAAGCTTTCTAAAAGACTTGAATTGCTCTGTGTATCTGTTCCTGCATTCCACACACCCTCATCAGAAACAGTAACACTAAAGTCCAGTGTAAGGTTCAGAGCAGTTTGCAGTAACTAAGTCTGGCACTTAGATTGAACAGTAAAGGGTGAAATTGTCACAGGATACCAGATAAGTGCAGCAGACACAGCTAGAGAGAGGAACACAGACACAGGTTTCTCAGCAGGCACATAATACCCAGCAGGTACTGTTGGTAAGACTGTCACAGGATACCAGATAAGTGCAGCAGGTACAGCTGGTTGGAAGAAGGCTGTCACTAGTAAGAAAGAAACAAGTTTCTTAGCAGACACAGTTGGTGAAATTGTACCATATAGTTTCAGCTTCAGGAACAAGGTGAGCATACACAGGTATCAGGTTAGGCTGTTTGGCTGTTAGGAACCAGGTGAGCATACGCAGGTGCAAGGCAAGTATGTGTGATGCACTTTCCCTTTAATGCCTTAATGACCAGCACCATACCCTGTACAGTGCTGGTAGTTCAGCCCTTAAGGAACTGTACTGTACCCTGTACGGCGCTGCTGTCCTTGGCCCTCTCTGGGCAGTGCAGAAATAGACTTGCAGAGTTACCAATGCCGAGATGGACACTCTATATCCCTCTCTGCATCGGGAAGTGGTGGTGCCGATCGTTGGTGGTGTGGGAAGGTTAGGAGGGAGGCGGCCCATCGCTCAAGGGGGGAGGGGCAGGAATGGTGGAACTACTACACAGCAGACTAAAAAATAAATGCAGAGAGCGGGAAGGAGGGAAGGGGAATAGATGGTAGAGGGGTCCAAGATCAGAGAGGGGGAAATACAGGGTAGGGAATAAATATTGCTGAGGGGGAGGTGGGGTAAATAAGGTGGGGCAGCTACACTACAAAAAAAATAGGCCTAGATTTAGAGTTGGGCGGTAGCCGTCAAAACCAGCGTTAGAGGCTCCTAACGCTGGTTTTTACCGCCCGCTGGTATTTGGAGTCAGTCAGGAAAGGGTCTAACGCTCACTTTGCAGCCACGACTTTTCCATACCGCAGATCCCCCTACGCCATTTGCGTATCCTATCTTTTCAATGGGATCTTTCTAACGCCGGTATTTAGAGTCGTGGCTGAAGTGAGCGTTAGAAATCTAACGACAAAACTCCAGCCACAGAAAAAAGTCAGTAGTTAAGAGCTTTCTGGGCTAATGCCGGTTTATAAAGCTCTTAACTACTGTGCTCTAAAGTACACTAACACCCATAAACTACCTATGCACCCCTAAACCGATGTCCCCCCACATCGCCGCCACTCTATTAAAATTTTTTAACCCCTAATCTGCCGCTCCGTACACCGCCGCCAGCTACGTTATCCCTATGTACCCCTAATCTGCTGCCCCTAACATCGCCGACCCCTATATTATATTTATTAACCCCTAATCTGCCGCCCCCGCTATCGCTGACACCTGCATATTATTATTAACCCCTAATCTGCTGCTCCGTACACCGCCGCAACCTACATTATACCTATGTACCCCTAATCTGCTGCCCCTAACACCGCCGACCCCTATATTATATTTATTAACCCCTAATCTGCCGCCCCCAACGTCGCCTCCACCTACCTACAATAATTAACCCCAAATCTGCCGACCGGACCACACTGCTACTATAATAAATGTATTAACCCCTAAAGCTAAGTCTAACCCTAACACTAATACCCCCCTAAGTTAAATATAATTTTAATCTAACAAAATAAATGAACTCTTATTAAATAAATTATTCCTATTTAAAGCTAAATACTTACCTGTAAAATAAATCCTAATATAGCTACAATATAAATTATAATTATATTGTAGCTATTTTAGGATTAATATTTATTTTACAGGCAACTTTGTAATTATTTTAACCAGGTACAATAGCTATTAAATAGTTAATAACTATTTAATAGTTACCTAGTTAAAATAATTACAAAATTACCTGTAAAATAAATCCTAACCTAAGTTACAATTAAACCTAACACTACACTATCAATAAATAAATTAAATAAAATACCTACAATTATCTACAATTAAACCTAACACTACACTATCAATAAATAAATTAAATACAATACCTACAAATAAATACAATGAAATAAACTAACTAAAGTACAAAAAATAAAAAAGAACTAAGTTACAAAAAATAAAAAAATATTTACTAACATTAGAAAAATATTACAACAATGTTAAACTAATTACACCTATTCTAAGCCCCCTAATAAAATAAGAAAGTGCCCTACCCTATTCTAAAATTAAAATAGAAAAGCTCTTTTACCTTACCAGCCCTGAAAAGGGCCCTTTGCGGGGCATGCCCCAAAGAATTCAGCTCTTTTGTCTTGATCCAAACCCAAGCAGGAGGCTGGAGATGTCCATGATCCAACTGAAGTCTTCATCCAAGCGGGAGCTGAAGAGGTCCATGATCCGGCTGAAGTCTTCTATCAAGCGGCATCTTAAATCTTCTTTCTTCTTTTCTTCCGGACACTGAACCCAAATTTTAACTTTTGTAATTCAGAAACAGCATGCAAATTTAAGCAACTTTCTAATTTACTCCCATTATCAATTTTCTTTGTTCTCTTGCTATCATTATTTGAAAAAGAAGGCATCAAAGCTTTTTTTTGGTTTCAGTACTCTGGACAGCAATTTTTTTATTGGTGGATGAATTTATCCACCAATCAGCAAGGACAACCCAGGTTGTTCACCAAAAATGGGCCAGCATCTAAACTTACATTCTTGCATTTCAAATAAAGATACCAAGAGAATGAAGAAAATATGATAATAGGAGTAAATTAGAAATTTGCTTAAAATTTCATGCTCAATCTGAATCACGAAATAACATTTTTGGGTACAGTGTCCCTTTAAGTAATTTACTTTTGTAACGTTTATTGAATTATTAGAAAAATGTAAATTGAATATTACATTTAAAGAAAGCATTAGAAATACTATTACATTAAAATAATGTTAGAATGTTGTACAAACATTTGAAACAAATGAACAAATGTGTTAAAATTTGTTTAATTTTTTAAATGTTGCAAAACATTCCCCAATTCCTACTAACAAGCGTATTCGCTAGCATATGAAATGGTACACAAGAGGGCAGCTAATAAAGCCGATGAGGGTGTGTGGAATGCAGGAACAGATACACAGAGCAATTCAAGTCTTTTAGAAAGCTTTACTGATTGATAAAAAAGAGCAGTTGCTAACTGAGATTTCTTTAATCTCAGTTAGCAACTGCTCTTTTTTATCAATCAGTAAAGCTTTCTAAAAGACTTGAATTGCTCTGTGTATCTGTTCCTGCATTCCACACACCCTCATCAGAAACAGTAACACTAAAGTCCAGTGTAAGGTTCAGAGTAGTTTGCAGTAACTAAGTCTGGCACTTAGATTGAACAGTAAAGGGTGAAATTGTCACAGGATACCAGATAAGTGCAGCAGACACAGCTAGAGAGAGGAACACAGACACAGGTTTCTCAGCAGGCACATAATACCCAGCAGGTACTGTTGGTAAGACTGTCACAGGATACCAGATAAGTGCAGCAGGTACAGCTGGTTGGAAGAAGGCTGTCACTAGTAAGAAAGAAACAAGTTTCTTAGCAGACACAGTTGGTGAAATTGTACAATATAGTTTCAGCTTCAGGAACAAGGTGAGCATACACAGGTATCAGGTTAGGCTGTTTGGCTGTTAGGAACCAGGTGAGCATACGCAGGTGCAAGGCAAGTATGTGTGATGCACTTTCCCTTTAATGCCTTAATGACCAGCACCATACCCTGTACAGTGCTGGTAGTTCAGCCCTTAAGGAACTGCACTGTACCCTGTACGGCGCTGCTGTCCTTGGCCCTCTCTGGGCAGTGCAGAAATAGACTTGCAGAGTTACCAATGCCGAGATGGACACTCTATATCCCTCTCTGCATCGGGTAGTGGTGGTGCCGATCGTTGGTGGTGTGGGAAGGTTAGGAGGGAGGCGGCCCATCGCTCAAGGGGGGAGGGGCAGGAATGGTGGAACTACTACACAGCAGACTAAAAAATAAATGCAGATAGCGGGAAGGAGGGAAGGGGAATAGATGGTAGAGGGGTCCAAGAGCAGAGAGGGGGAAATACAGGGTAGGAAATAAATATTGCTGAGGGGGAGGTGGGGTAAATAAGGTGGGGCAGCTACACTACAAAAAAAATAGGCCTAGATTTAGAGTTGGGCGGTAGCCGTCAAAACCAGCGTTAGAGGCTCCTAACGCTGGTTTTTACCGCCCGCTGGTATTTGGAGTCAGTCAGGAAAGGGTCTAACGCTCACTTTGCAGCCACGACTTTTCCATACCGCAGATCCCCCTACGCCATTTGCGTATCCTATCTTTTCAATGGGATCTTTCTAACGCCGGTATTTAGAGTCGTGGCTGAAGTGAGCGTTAGAAATCTAACGACAAAACTCCAGCCACAGAAAAAAGTCAGTAGTTAAGAGCTTTCTGGGCTAACGCCGGTTTATAAAGCTCTTAACTACTGTGCTCTAAAGTACACTAACACCCATAAACTACCTATGTACCCCTAAACCGATGTCCCCCCACATCGCCGCCACTCTATTAAATTTTTTTAACCCCTAATCTGCCGCTCCGTACACCGCCGCCAGCTACGTTATCCCTATGTACCCCTAATCTGCTGCCCCTAACATCGCCGACCCCTATATTATATTTATTAACCCCTAATCTGCCGCCCCCGCTATCGCTGACACCTGCATATTATTATTAACCCCTAATCTGCTGCTCCGTACACCGCCGCAACCTACATTATACCTATGTACCCCTAATCTGCTGCCCCTAACACCGCCGACCCCTATATTATATTTATTAACCCCTAATCTGCCGCCCCCAACGTCGCCTCCACCTACCTACAATAATTAACCCCAAATCTGCCGACCGGACCACACTGCTACTATAATAAATGTATTAACCCCTAAAGCTAAGTCTAACCCTAACACTAACACCCCCCTAAATTAAATATAATTTTAATCTAACAAAATAAATTAACTCTTATTAAATAAATTATTCCTATTTAAAGCTAAATACTTACTTGTAAAATAAATCCTAATACAGCTACAATATAAATTATAATTATATTGTAGCTATTTTAGGATTAATATTTATTTTACAGGCAACTTTGTAATTATTTTAACCAGGTACAATAGCTATTAAATTGTTAATAACTATTTAATAGTTACCTAGTTAAAATAATTACAAAATTACCTGTAAAATAAATCCTAACCTAAGTTACAATTAAACCTAACACTACACTATCAATAAATAAATTAAATAAAATACCTACAATTATCTACAATTAAACCTAACACTACACTATCAATAAATAAATTAAATACAATACCTACAAATAAATACAATGAAATAAACTAACTAAAGTACAAAAAATAAAAAAGAACTAAGTTACAAAAAATAAAAAAATATTTACTAACATTAGAAAAATATTACAACAATGTTAAACTAATTACACCTATTCTAAGCCCCCTAATAAAATAAGAAAGTGCCCTACCCTATTCTAAAATTAAAATAGAAAAGCTCTTTTACCTTACCAGCCCTGAAAAGGGCCCTTTGCGGGGCATGCCCCAAAGAATTCAGCTCTTTTGTCTTGATCCAAACCCAAGCAGGGGGCTGGAGATGTCCATGATCCAACTGAAGTCTTCATCCAAGCGGGAGCTGAAGAGGTCCATGATCCGGCTGAAGTCTTCTATCAAGCGGTATCTTAAATCTTCTTTCTTCCGGATCCATGTTCATCCCGCTGACGCGGAACATCCATCTTCACCGACGACTTCCCGACGAATGACGGTTCCTTTAAGGGACGTCATCCAAGATGGCGTCCCTCGAATTCCGATTGGCTGATAGGATTCTATCAGCCAATCGGAATTAAGGTAGGAAAATTCTGATTGGCTGATGGAAACAGCCAATCAGATTCAAGTTCAATCCGATTGGCTGATCCGATCAGCCAATCAGATTGAGCTTGCATTCTATTGGCTGATCGGAACAAGAGTTCATTTATTTCGTTAGATTAAAATTATATTTAATTTAGGGGGGTGTTAGTGTTAGGGTTAGACTTAGCTTTAGGGGTTAATACATTTATTATAGTAGCGGTGAGATCCGGTCGGCAGATTAGGGGTTAATTATTGTAGGTAGGTAGAGGCGATGTTGGGGGCGGCAGATTAGGGGTTAATAAATATAATATAGGGGTCGGCGGTGTTAGGCGCAGCAGATTAGGGGTACTTAGGTATAATGTAGGTTGCGGCGGTGTACGGAGCGGCAGATTAGGGGTTAATAATAATATGCAGGTGTCAGCGATAGCGGGGGCGGCAGATTAGGGGTTAATAAATATAACATAGGGGTCGGCGGTGTTAAGGGCAGCAGATTAGGGGTACATAGGGATAATGTAGGTTGCGGCGGTGTACGGAGAGGCAGATTAGGGGTTAATAATAAAATGCAGGGGTCAGCGATAGCGGGGTTGGCAGATTAGGGGTTAATAAGTGTAAGGTTAGGGGTGTTTAGACTCGGGGTACATGTTAGGGTGTTAGGTGCAGAAGTGTTTCCCCATAGGAAACAATGTAGCTGCGTTAGGAGCTGAACGCTGCTTTTTTTGCAGGTGTTAGTTTTTTTTTCAGCTCAAACAGCCCCATTGTTTCCTATGGGGGAATCGTGCACAAGCACGTTTTGGAAGCTGGCCGCGTCCGTAAGCAACGCTGGTATTGAGAGTTGCAGTGGCGGTAAATATGCTCTACGCTCCCTTTTTGGAGCCTAACGCAGCCCTTCTGTGAACTCTAAATACCAGCGGTATTTAAAAGGTGCGGGAGAAAAAAAGCCAGCGTAGCTAACGCACCCCTTTGGCCACAGAACTCTAAATCTAGCCGATAGTTTTTTTTTTTATTAAATAAAAAAAAATGATACAAAACTGTGTACTGACAGAAACTAGTTAGAGGGGGGAGGGTTAGAGAGCTTTTGGGAGTGATCAGGGAGCCGGGAAGGTAAGGGGGTAATCATACACTTTATAATAATAATAATTTAAAAAATAAACTTCATTTTCACAGACTGTCTGCCAGTACTTAAGATGGGGGTGACTAGTAGGGGGTGGGGGAGGGAAGAGAGCTGTTTTGGAGGGATCAGAGGGTGGGAAGTGTCAGGTAGGAGGTTAATCTCTACATTAAAGCTAAAACTAGCCTTACAAGCTACCTAATTAACCCCTTGGGAATAATAAAAGTGTGGAGTGCAGCTGCAATTATCGGCCTTCTAATTACCAAAAAAGCAATGGCAAAGCCATATATGTCTGCTATTTCTGAACAAAGTGGATCCCAGAAAATCTTTTACAAATTTTTGTGCTATGATTTCACAAGCAGTATGTAAAATGCTTTCAGTAGGAAACCTAAAGTTTGTGAAAAAGTTAAAGATATATATTTTTTTTATTTGATTGCATTTGGGGGTGAAATGGTGGCATGAAATATACCAAAATGGGCCTAGATCAATACTTTGGGTTGTCTACTAAAAAAAATATATTAATATAGTTTTGATAGGTAAATAAAAAAAAAACAAGGCTCTATTTCTGTTTAAATGGAGTGATGGCAAAAATGCTAAAAATGCTCTCGTCTTTTGGGGAAGTTTTAGTTTGAAATACCCAGCCGAGAGCCACATCTTTAGATTCTGAAGTCTGAGTACTAGAGAGTAAATGAGAGTAAACATATTTCCTTTTAAAGGAGAACTTTGTTCAGGATTCTCACTGAATTATTCCCCTATAGTTTGTAATGAGGAAAAGGCCAAACAGAATCTAAACTCTTTTTCTCTTAGAATTAGTCATTTAAAGTTCTTACCTAATTTCTTTATAATCTAATCTTTCAGCAAACAAACATAAAGTGACTTTAAATCCAAAAGGGTAGCCCCACTTTAAAAGTCAGATCACAAACAGCAGTCTTGGGGCACGATCCGATAACCTGCGCCGCCCGTAGTTTCAGCTCACACAGCGAGCTATCACATAAACGGCGCCAGCAGTTGTTAAAGTGCCGTAAGTCTGACAAACTAGTGATGTCCAGAAATCTGTGTAAGTACAAATTTCTGGAGTCGCCAGTGACTTACGATACTTTAGAAACTACCGCCTCCTAAAAAAATGACTAAAATATTAAATCTCCTGTTACTGTCTAACACGCCTCCCAATGTCTAACCCCCTAATCTGACCCCCCTACACCGCCGCCACCTAGCTACATTAAAATGACTACCCCCTAATGTGAGCCCCTACACCACCACCAGCTACATTAAAATGATTACCCCCTAATGTGAGCCCCTACACCGCCGCCAGCTACATTAAAATGATTACCCCCTAATGTGAGCCCCTACACCGCCGGCAGCTACATTAAAATGATTACCCCCTAATGTGAGCCCCTACACCACCACCAGCTACATTAAAATGATTACCCCCTAATGTGAGCCCCTGCACCGCCGCCAGCTACATTAAAATGATTACCCCCTAATGTGAGCCCCCTACCCCGCCGCCAGCTACATTAACTATATTACCCCTTAATATGATCCCCCTAAACCGCCGCCACCTATATTAAAATTATTAACCCCTAATCTAATCCCCCTACACCGCAGCCACCTATTTTAAAAAATTACCCCCTAATATGATCCCCCTACACCGCCGCCACCTACATTAAAGTGATAACCCCCTAATGTGAGCCCCCTGCACCGCCGCCACCTACATTAAAGTGATAACCCCCTAATGTGAGCCCCTACCCCGCCGCCACCTATTTTAACTACAATACCCCCTAATGTGATCCCCCTACCCCGCCGCCACCTATATTAAAATTATCAACCCCTAATCTAATCCCCCTACACCGCCGCCACCTATATTAAAATTATTAACCCCTAATCTAACCCCCCTACACCGCCGCCACCTATATTAAAATTATTAACCCCTAATCTAATCCCCCTACACCGTCGCCACCTATATTAAAATTATTAACCCCTAATCTAATCCCCCTACACCGCCGCCACCTATATTAAATATATTAACCACTAAACCTAAGTCTAACCCTAACACCCCCTAACGTAATTATAATTAAAATAAATCTAAATAATTTTAATAATATTAACTAATTTATTCCTATTTAAATCTAAATACTTATATATAAAATAAACCCTAAGATATCTACAATATAATTAATAATTACATTGTAGCTATTTTAGGGTTTATATTCATTTTACAGGTAACTTGGTATTTATTTTAACTAGGTACAATAGCTATTAAATAGTTAATAACTATAGCTACCTAGTTAAAATAATTACCAAATTACCTGTAAAATAAATCCTAACCTAAGTTACAAATACACCTACACTATCAATAAATTAATTAAATAAACTACAATTATCTAAACTAAAATATAATTAAATGCACTAAACTATATTACAAAAAAAACCCCACTAAATTACAAAAAAATAAAAACAGATTACAAGAATTTTAAGCTAATTACACCTAATCTAAGCCCCCTAATAAAATAACAAAGCCCCCCAAAATAAAAAATGCCCCTACCCTAGACTAAATTACAAAAATAATCAGCTCTATTACCAGCCCTTAAAATGGCCTTTTGTGGGACATTGCCCCAAAGTAATCAGCTCTTTTACCTGTAAAAAAAGAACAACCACCCCCCCATTACAACCCACCACCCACACACCCCAACTCTAAAACCCACCCTATCCCCCTTAAAAAAAAACTAAGTCTAACCCCCAAGTGGTCCTTTCCTGTCCTGAAGACTGGGGGAGAAGGTCCTGTTCCAGGCGGAGAAGTCTTCTTCCAGGCGGCGACCTCTTCTTCTTTCAGGAACCAGCCGGCACGGAGCGGAGGAGTTGAAGACCGATGACCACAGAGCTGAAGACCGTCCTCTCTGGAACTGAAGACCGGCGATGCAGGAACTGAAGATCGGCGACGCTGGAACTGAAGACAGCGGAGCCATGGAGTGTGGAGGATCCTCTTCATACGATTGCCGCCGTATACTGAATAGGAATTCAAGGTACGCGATTAAAAATGGTGTCCCTTGAATTCCTTTTGGCTGATTTGAGCCTTCAAATTCTAATCAGCCAATATAATTACAGTAGCTCTTATTCTATTGGCTATTCAAATCAGCCAATAGAATTAAAGTAGCTCTCATCCGATTGGCTGATTTGAATTTGAAGGCTCAAATCAGCCAATAGGAATTCAAGGGATGCCATATTTAATTGTGTACCTTGAATTCCTATTCAGTGTACGGCGGCGATCGTTTGAAGAGGATCCTCCATACTCCATGGCTCCGCGGTCTTCAGTTCCAGCGTCGCCGATCTTCAGTTCCTGCATCGCTGGTCTTCAGTTCCAGAGAGGATGGTCTTCAGCTCCGCGGTCATCGGTCTTCAACTCCTCTGCGCCGGCTGGTTCCTGGAAGAATAAGAGGTCACCGCCTGGAAGAAGACTTCTCCGCCTGGAACAGGACCTTCTCCGCCGGTCTTCAGGACAGGTAAGGACCACTTGGGGGTTAGACTTAGGTTTTTTTAAGGGGGATCGGGTGGGTTTAAGAGTAGGGGTGTGTGGGTGGTGGGTTGTAATTGGGGGGCTGGTTGTTCTTTTTTTTTTTACAGGTAAAAGAGGTCATTACTTTGGGGCAATGCCCCACAAAAGGCCCATTTAAGGGCTGGTAATAGAGCTGATTACTTTTGTAATTTAGTTTAGGGTAGGGATATTTTTTTATTTTGGGGGGCTTTATTATTTTATTAGGGGGCTTAGATTAGGTGTAATTAGCTTAAAGGGACACTCAGGTTTTATTAAATTTTAATGATTCAGATACAGCATGTAATTTTAAACAACTTTCCAATTTACTTCCATTAAAAAAAATGTGCACAGTCTTTTATATTTACACTTTTTTGAGTCACCAGCTCCTACTGAGCATGTGCAAGAACTCAGACTATACGTATATGCATTTGTGATTGGCTGATTGCTATCACATGGTACAGGGGGAGTGGAAATATACATAACTTTAAAATGTGTTAGAAAAGAATCTACTACTCATTTGAAATTCAGAGTAAATGCTATTGTATTGTCTTGCTATCTTGCATTTGTTGATTATGCAAATCTGCTGTGTTTACTGGTCCTTTAATATTCTTGTAATCTTTTTTTATTTTTTGTAATTTAGTGTTTGTTTGTTTTTGTAATATAGTTTAGTGTATTTAATTATATTTTAGTTTAGATAATTGTAGTTTATTTAATTAATTATTGATAGTGTAGGTGTATTTGTAACTTAGGTTAGGGTTTATTTTACAGGTAATTTGGTAATTATTTTAACTAGGTAGCTATTAAATAGTTATTAACTATTTAATAGCTATTGTACCTAGTTAAAATAAATACCAAGTTACCTGTAAAATAAATATAAACCCTAAAATAGCTACAATGTAATTATTAATTATATTGTAGCTATCTTAGGGTTTATTTTATAGGTAGGTATTTAGATTTAAATAGGAATAAATTAGTTAATATTATTAATATTATTTAGATTTATTTTAATAATAATTGTGTTAGGGGGTGTTAGGGTTAGACTTAGGTTTAGTGGTTAATATATTTAATATAGGTGGCGGCAGCATAGGGGGATTAGATTAGGGGTTAATAATTTTAATATAGGTGGCGGCGGTGTAGGGGGATTAGATTAGAGGTTAATAATTTTAATATAGGTGGCGGCAGTGTAGGGGATTAGATTAGGGGTTAATAATTTTAATATAGGTGGCGGCGGGGTAGGGGGCTCACATTAGGGGGTAATGTAGTTAAAATAGGTGGCGGCGGGGTAGGGGGCTCACATTAGGGGTAAATAATTTTAATATAGGTGGCGGCGCGGCAGTGTAGGGGCTCACATTAGGGGGTTATCACTTTAATGTAGGTGGCGGCGGGGTAGGGGCTCACATTAGGGGGTTATCACTTTAATGTAGGTGGCGGCGGGGTAAAGGCTCACATTAGGGGGTAATAATTTTAATATAGGTGGCGGTGAGGTAGGGGCTCACATTAGGGGGTAATAATTTTAATATAGGTGGCGGCAGTGTAGGGGATCACATTAGGGGGTTAGACATTTAATGTAGCTGGCGGTGGGGTCCGGGAGCGGCGGTTTAGGGGTTAAACACTTTATTAGGGATTGCGACGGGGGATTGCGGTTGACAGGTAGATAGACATTGCGCATGCGTTAGGTGTTAGTTTTTATTTTGCAGGCAGTTTAGGCAGTTACGGGGCTCCAATACTCATTGTAATGCTTACTACGCCTGCAATTTGTGGCAAGGTTAAAATGGATTAAGATTTAACTTCTATGTTACCCAGCATATGTGATACCAAAGCCGCGCAAAGTTTGGCGTCGCCGGCTTTTGCGGGCGACGCTGCATATCGGATCGGGCCCTTGATGCTTTAAGTAAATGTAAATTGCATTTAAAACCAGAGAGCAAATTCAGAATGCACTTTAGATCCCAAACAGTAGTCTTGATGTTTTCAGCATGCATAAAAAGACTCTAAATCCGATTTGGGGGCGGAGCGAGCAGCCGACCATGATGGCTGCACTTTCCTGAAGCTCCGTAGTCAGACCGGGTGTTGGAATATGTAACTGCCCGAAATCAACAATTGACCTGCAGCTTATAACTGATGTCTACATTTACCATCACAGCGAACACTTTAAGAGTAGGTTTGATGCATAGGAGACGCTTTTGACCGGAGACAACCTCCGCAAGGCTTAAGGCCTACACCGTGACCCTGACTCCATTCGCACTACGTAGCCCGCAACAACTACAGAAGAAAGCAGCCTAGACCAGCGCTCCAACTACTGCTAGCAATAACCGGAGTTCACAACTCCGATTACCTTAATGGAACTGACGGCCGATGTCTCATTTGGAACAGCACAAGTAGTGACCAACACAAGTAGCAGCCGGTGAGTAAAAAGTGCCGATTGCAATATCATACGCACCAAGATAAAAAATAGGCTGATCGCACTAAGGGGCATTACATTTCATAATAGACTCTATATTGCAGAAGGACAGGCGAAAGACATTAATAGCGCCACTAGCAGTTGTTTCACATGGAGCGCTTTAACACTGCACTTGCCATCCCCTTTTACATGCTCACAGGGTCCTAACTCTCCCAACAGCAATTACAGGCAGACCTGAACATGCCAACAGAGGATTGAAACAGCATATACACTAGTAAAAGGGCAGAAGGACAAAAGCCTAAGCAGGAGTTTCAGACAACAATACAGTGACGCACTTATAATCTAGGCACAAGGCCTGTTGCTCACTAGCTACACTTTACAGGCTGATATCCCACTGACTCATTGTGACACGATAAAAGAAGCTTTTATTAAGCAGCTGATAAGGAGACATCAAAGATATAGTTCTCAAATACCACAGAACTACAGTCTAATCACAACGCACCACTGTATACCTCAATAACTACCATCTGAGCTACCTTTCCTATTTATTCATCAGGCACTTACCTCCATCCCTTTTCCCGTTACACTAAGTGGTGACGGGTCATATCCCCATTACCTTTTCCCGTTATCACCCTGTGAGGGTAAAATCCCCCTGGAAGTATAGTGCCAACCGTTACTACAATACTAACCACCAAAAACATAAATAGCAACATAGGCCACAATGTCACAAAGAAAAAATCTTCGACAGGACAGACCGCAAAAGACACCACAAAACAGCCAAAGCACAGTTCACACCTTTTTTAAACAAGCAGACCTCAATTTCAAATCCAAGGAAGCTGAGGATCAGCAAGTTACTACAGCAGAAGACCCAGATCAAGATAACACACAGACCAAAATGGATGATAGAACAACCATTAACCAGACACTTGAAGATGATACTCCATATCAAGCAATGGCAGCTCTAATTGAACAGGTCAAAGCCTGTATTAAAGATGAATGTGCGGATCTTAAAAAAGAGATAACAGACCTCGGTCATAGGGTAGACACTCTAGAGGAACATGAATATGTGGTCTCACAAAAACTAGCGAATCTTACCACCAACCAAGCACAACAACTCCAGCATCTAACTGACTTAGAAGATAAAATTGATGACTTGGAGAATCGTACAAGAAGAGGGAATCTTCGCTTCCAAGGAATTCCTGAAGCAGTCACAAACCACGAAATTAGAGACTATTTGCAGGCTCTATTTAATGAGATCCTAGGAAATGACACATCAGATAATGAGGAGATCCTCCTAGACAGAGCGCACCGGGCACTTCGCCCAAAACCTCCAGATGATCTGCCTCCAAGGGACATTATAGTCCATTTCCAGAATTACAGACAAAAAGAAGAAATATACAACGTTGCAAGGAAAAACCAAATCATAAACTTCCAAAGCCACAAAATTCAAGTATTTCAAGATCTATCCCAAAGAACCCTTCAGAAGAGAAGAGACTTTCAGCCTTTAACATCACATTTGAGTTCACTACACATTCCATATCAATGGGGTTTCCCCACCTCGGTCATAGTTATGAAGAATGGAAAAAAAATTGAATGCTCCTCTATGACAGAAATCAACAGATTCTACAACCTACTAAACATCAACCCACCTGATAGCGGAAGCTCTTCATCTCCCCATGCTCGACAAGACAAGTTGGAAAATCCCAAGTCTCAAAGAAGGCCAGGGCCTGATACCAACAATAAACAATCCAAAAGACGACAGATATCTCAAAACAACACTAGCAACGTGGACACAGACTTTCCAGGATGAGTAACTATAACTGTCCAATTGTTTTCTTTATAATTATAGTTCATCTTAATAATCAATAGTTATATTATAGAGACTTGATAATACTACTCCCAGACCTGAACATGCCAACAGAGGATTGAAACAGCATATACACTAGTAAAAGGGCAGAAGGACAAAAGCCTAAGCAGGAGTTTCAGACAACAATACAGTGACGCACTTATAATCTAGGCACAAGGCCTGTTGCTCACTAGCTACACTTTACAGGCTGATATCCCACTGACTCATTGTGACACGATAAAAGAAGCTTTTATTAAGCAGCTGATAAGGAGACATCAAAGATATAGTTCTCAAATACCACAGAACTACAGTCTAATCACAACGCACCACTGTATACCTCAATAACTACCATCTGAGCTACCTTTCCTATTTATTCATCAGGCACTTACCTCCATCCCTTTTCCCGTTACACTAAATGGTGACGGGTCATATCCCCATTACCTTTTCCCGTTATCACCCTGTGAGGGTAAAATCCCCCTGGAAGTATAGTGCCAACCGTTACTACAATACTAACCACCAAAAACATAAATAGCAACATAGGCCACAATGTCACAAAGAAAAAATCTTCGACAGGACAGACCGCAAAAGACACCACAAAACAGCCAAAGCACAGTTCACACCTTTTTTAAACAAGCAGACCTCAATTTCAAATCCAAGGAAGCTGAGGATCAGCAAGTTACTACAGCAGAAGACCCAGATCAAGATAACACACAGACCAAAATGGATGATAGAACAACCATTAACCAGACACTTGAAGATGATACTCCATATCAAGCAATGGCAGCTCTAATTGAACAGGTCAAAGCCTGTATTAAAGATGAATGTGCGGATCTTAAAAAAGAGATAACAGACCTCGGTCATAGGGTAGACACTCTAGAGGAACATGAATATGTGGTCTCACAAAAACTAGCGAATCTTACCACCAACCAAGCACAACAACTCCAGCATCTAACTGACTTAGAAGATAAAATTGATGACTTGGAGAATCGTACAAGAAGAGGGAATCTTCGCTTCCAAGGAATTCCTGAAGCAGTCACAAACCACGAAATTAGAGACTATTTGCAGGCTCTATTTAATGAGATCCTAGGAAATGACACATCAGATAATGAGGAGATCCTCCTAGACAGAGCGCACCGGGCACTTCGCCCAAAACCTCCAGATGATCTGCCTCCAAGGGACATTATAGTCCATTTCCAGAATTACAGACAAAAAGAAGAAATATACAACGTTGCAAGGAAAAACCAAATCATAAACTTCCAAAGCCACAAAATTCAAGTATTTCAAGATCTATCCCAAAGAACCCTTCAGAAGAGAAGAGACTTTCAGCCTTTAACATCACATTTGAGTTCACTACACATTCCATATCAATGGGGTTTCCCCACCTCGGTCATAGTTATGAAGAATGGAAAAAAAATTGAATGCTCCTCTATGACAGAAATCAACAGATTCTACAACCTACTAAACATAAACCCACCTGATAGCGGAAGCTCTTCATCTCCCCATGCTCGACAAGACAAGTTGGAAAATCCCAAGTCTCAAAGAAGGCCAGGGCCTGATACCAACAATAAACAATCCAAAAGACGACAGATATCTCAAAACAACACTAGCAACGTGGACACAGACTTTCCAGAATGAGTAACTATAACTGTCCAATTGTTTTCTTTATAATTATAGTTCATCTTAATAATCAATAGTTATATTATAGAGACTTGATAATACTACTCCCCTTTGGTCTAGCCAGGAGGGGATAAAGGACTATTTCCTCATTGATAATTAAAATGATGGTCCTATTAGAAAAACACAGGCACATCAATGTTGTTGAAACAAATCTACTTGAATTGTAAAAAAAGTTTTATTCATTTTATGTTGAAAAGTTTATTTGAATGTAATTTCTCAAGTTTATTAACACTTAGCAATTTTAATTGAGTTCAATTTACTATATGCTGACCAATAGGTTTAAATGATAATATGCTATACGAGATACCTATCACTTTACTACAGTATCATGATACTCATATAGATGTTCCCCTACACCTCATTGACACACTTTGGTCTATCAAACACCACGTATAGAAGCAGATATTCATACCTCTCCCTTGGCTTAGCTAATTGGAAATTGTAGACCGCCACCCATAGTCCAATAATAATACCTTTACAATTTGATGAACACTACCTAATCTTATCACCCTAAACAGAAACAGAACGAATGTGTGGTTGTTTCAGCACTTACATATTTTGTAATAACTACTAAATTCTCCTAAAATATTCTCTTATAATACCCTGTTATAGAAATACTGTTGCCCATGTCACTAGTGCAAGAATTATATTGATTGCCTATTGAGATACGAATCCAAGAAATGGCATGGCTAAGAAACACAGTAAATGCGCCGTGAAGTAGATAAAGACCTACTTCCTATTGCTCAATTTTAGCTTAATGCAGGATATCAGATAGCAGACCACTAAGAGACTGAATGTCGAATTTTTATGCAGCTCCACACTTTTCAAACACCCGGTCTGTAAAACATAGCTCCCAAACTAAACTTAAAAAAGAAGCTATTGTCAGATTTGCTATAGTGATACATTCTAACACAGCTGATATTGTTATTGCTATATATACTCTAATCTATACTAATCTTATTCTCTAACACTATACCCTTCCCCTTCCTTTACCCACCCAATTCCCTTCCTCTCTCATAGGATTCCTTCTTGGTCCTGTATGTACCCAGACTGTAGGCAGGAATATAATCAATATCCCCCAGTGTCCTTGTGGGTTCCCACAAAACATCCGACTTCTCTACACATAGTACCAAACTCTAAGATGACTCAGTCATCTCATTTCAAAACAGGTAATATACACATAGCTACACAAAATGTCAAAGGTTTCCTCTCAGCAGAGAAGAGATCGATCGCATTTCATGACTTTTACAAAAGAAAAATAGATATTATAATGACTCAGGAAACCCATTTCAAGAAAAATCACGAACCTACGTTATCTAAAAGATATTTTGATCAACACTTTTGCAACTCAGGTACACAAAAGAAGAATGGAGTCAGCATCTCATTTAGACGAAATTTTCACTTTGAACTACTACAGAAACACTCTGATAAAGAAGGTAGAATCTTGATCCTAGTAGGCTTATGCTATGGAGCCCCAGTAACTCTAGTTAACATTTATGCCCCGAACAAACCTACCCCGCATTTCTATAAACCTCTTATCAATTTAATATTAGATATAGCTAAAGGCCCGATTATTGTTGGGGGAGATCTCAACTTCCCCTTAAATACAATATTAGACACATCAACCGGGAGATCCTATCTACGGAACAACACCCTCAAAGCTAACTACACAGCCTTACAAAACATTAACCTCTTTGACACTTGGAGAATAGTACACGTAGACAAGAGAGACTACACCTTTTTCTCACATCCGCAACACTCCTACTCCAGATTAGATTATATCTTATGCGATCAAACCCTCCTCTCAACTCTCATTCATTCAAAGATCACTCATACCTCTTGGTCGGACCATAGCATGGTCTCTACTATCTTTAAATGGTCTAATAAACCACATAATACATTTAACTGGAGACTGAACGACCACTTACTTACTGACCAGGAAACTGTAGAATACATCAGTAAACACACAGACGAATATTTTTTACTAAACAAACCTGAAGATACATCCATGGCAAATAACTGGGAGGCTTACAAATGCTTCATTTGTGGAGTTATCATGAAACACAATGCCCAACAGCGTAAAAAGCATACGGCCCAATACATCACTCTGACTGGAGAACTATCCACCTGCGAGGCGGCTCTTAGAGCAGACCCCACCTCAACCCCTAACCTAACTAATTTAACAAAGGCAAGAGAAAACCTTAATAATTTTCTTATACAGAAAGCCCATATGAGAGCGATGACTACTAAGTCTAAGTTCTTTGTAGAGAGCAATAAAGCAGGTCGATTGCTAGCCAGATCTCTCAAAAAAAGAAGAATCTCCAATTTTATTAAAACAATCAGAGATCACACAGGGAGGAACATTCATACAAACGAAGAAATCACTAAAGCATTTGTCTCTTATTACACAAACTTATACAACATACAAGACACTACAACAATAGACAAAACAGAAAACTTAAGGTCATTTCTAGCCGCTATAGATACACCGAACATTACTGATGAGAATAAACAATTGCTAGATTCCCCTATCACCCATCGTGATATTACTTTAGTAATACAATCACTGCCGAACGGCAAATCACCGGGCCCAGATGGCCTTACAGCAAAATTCTACCAACTCTTACAAAAACAGATAAGTACTCATCTTCTATCACTCTATACTGATATAGATTGCGGAATTACTCTCCCTAGTTCACTTCTGGAGGCAATGATTACAGTTGTTCCCAAACCGGGCAAATCCAGAGACACAGTAGGTAACTATTGACCGATATCGCTCATAAACATAGACATGAAAATCTATGCGAAAATTTTAGCTAACCGTCTGAGCATGATATTACCTGATATAATACACCCTGATCAAGTGGGCTTTATTAGAGGACGGGAGGCGAAAGACAATACCATAAGATTGCTCCATTCACTACACCATGCAGCCTATAACAATATACCACTAATTTTGCTCTCCACTGATGCTGAGAAGGCTTTTGACAGGGTGGACTGGCAGTTCATGTGGTCCGCCCTGTCAAAATTTGGCCTTTCAGAAAAATTTATTACTAGAATACAGGCCTTATACCACAATCCAAATGCCAAAGTTAGAATAAACAACACCATTTCGCAGCCCTTCCCTATTTCCAATGGCACTCGCCAAGGATGCCCGCTCTCCCCACTGCTATTCGCTCTTACGGTTGAAATCCTGGCGATACAAATTAGAAACAATCAACATATTCAAGGATTGAAATTTGGTAATATTACTCAGAAATGCCTTCTGTTTGCCGATGATGTGATCCTCACATTACAATCTCCAAATGTCTCTCTACCAGCCCTCATAGAAACACTAGAAAGATATAAAACAGTATCCAACTTCTCCATCAATATGGAGAAGTCGGGACTGATGCCAATTAATCTAACATCTGAGGATATAGAGTCCATATCACAGCAAACAAATTTCGCACTGACAGACAAACTTAAATATTTGGGCTTAGTGATCCCCAAAGACACACACAAACTATTCTCTGATAACTATACTACCCTCCACAACAGCATCAAGAGCTTGTTAGACTCATGGCATAAACAAGGACATCTATCATGGTTAGGCCGAATAAATACGGTGAAAATGATGATTATACCCAAATACCTGTATTTATTCCAAACCCTACCTATGACTATACCTAAATCTTATCTTCAAACACAGCAAAAGATGATAAATTCTTTTATCTGGTCCCATAAACGTCCGAGAATAGCCCAACACACATTATACCTTAGTAAAGAGGACGGAGGCCTTAATGTCCCCAACTTAGCGAACTACTATAAAGCGACACACCTAGCTAGAATAGTGGCCTGGAACCACTCCGCACCCTCAAATATATGGATACAAATAGAGAGCCATTTATCACAAAATAATCTCATGAGAGATTTGCCCTGGATCCCTAAAGACTCTAGACCTCATATTATACAACACAATGAATATATTAAAACAACCCTAGCAATATGGGACGAATTGATCACACATACAAAAGCAATATCAACACCAGTATCCCCCCTAACCCCTATTCTGCAATATCATATATTTTTAAAACATAGCTTACACACCCATGTCAACGAAAACAGACTCTTTACAAATCTACCAATATATTTAATAACTACTCCAGAGGGAGTGAAAGACAGACTTTCACTTAGTGAAGAACTGGGACCTCCATTCCACAACTGGTACGCATATCTTCAAATTAGACATGCGATTAACCACAGCCCACACAGAGTAGAAATTCTAAGACCAATGACTAAATTTGAGCAGCTATGCACTAACCTGAAAAATGTTAGAGCTCACCTCTCACAGATATATAAAATCCTTAGAGGCTCCTTCCCTGAGAAACGCCCGACATACCTAATGAGATGGTCGGACGAACTTCACACAGAGATAGATCCTGAGTCCTGGAAACGCGGGTTTTGCCATACTCACACCTCTTCCACCTCACTAATCATGTCTGAACTAAATTACAAAATACTAGCCAGGTGGTACTTAACCCCTCAGTGACTACGAGTCATCTACCCCACAGCTTCCTCCAGTTGCTGGAGGAGATGTGGGTACCTTAACACACATCTGGTGGACATGCCCAAACTTAGGGGACTTCTGGCCCCAGATAGAAAGGTACATAAACGAAACACTAGGTACAGACATTGCGCTCTCACCACAGATAGTTCTTCTCAACCACATCCCAAAACTTACCTGTCTCTATCGCAGGAAACTTTTACTCTTAATGATAACCTGTGCAAAAAGATTAATACCTAGATTATGGAAAACACAAGACATACCCACTATTGCGCAATGGAGATCAGAGGATACTCATGTCCTCACGCTAGAGAAAATGCACTATTGTTACCAGGGTAAACCAGACACAATATTAAACATTAAACTCATCTGGGAACAAAACTCTTAAACTTAAACTCACATAAACTTCTCCTGAATAAATGGTCGTACGGGAAAAACCAGTAAAGAGACCTAACCCTTCCCACCTTCCCTAATTCCACTAACCTTTTCTTTTCTCCACCTCTCTCTGTGACTGCATCACTACTTAATTAACAATACCTACAAATTCTGTTGTTACTAATAGCTTTGAAAATACCCAGAAGATTGAGTCTTTGACAGAACGAGACAACAACCTTCACTAAATATATTATGATGATATTTTATTGTATTGATACTGTAAATGTTAACATTTGTCATTGTACCGATTTTCAATAAAAATTATTTGAACAAAAAGACTCTAAATCCACAGATAGATTAGATTCACACAAAGGAGATCCAACTTTCAAGATAGGTTGAACGTATTTTTGTACGGAAATCTGTTAGACACGGGTTTTAATATGCAGTTGGTTTTCAGCAGGGAAACACAGGTTTCTTGCAAAACAAGGCAGCAAAGACAATTAATTAACACAGCACCTGTTAATGGGCAGGAAATGCCTTAAACACCATAGGAAAAAAAGTGGAGGGATTTCTAAAAGGTAAACTTGTTACAGTTATGGTATCACCATATAAACATAAGTATCAGATTCTGGAACATGGTGAGCATACACAGGTATCAGGTAAGTATGCATTGTGTCTGGAGCAAGGTGAGCATACACAGTTACAAGGTAAGTATGCTTGGTCTCAGGATCAAGGTGAGCATACACAGGTATCAGGTAAGTATGAAAAATGTGATGAGCTGGATAATGTGTAAATCAAAGTCAGCTGAGTTAGCAGAGTTAAGACGGCTGTCCTTAGTGGGAAGGAGAGCACATTCACTTTGAATAGGTGAGCGAGACAAATAAATGAAATAACAGTACAGGCAAACATGGGTGAAAAGGGCTCATGGGCAAACATGGGTGAAAAGTATGGGGAGACCCAGGGTTAAGTGCCGAAAACATGCAACTGCTCACTTGCTCACTTAGGTATCAGCGTAGCATTACTGACAGCACAAGCCTCTCTGCACCACCCGTAAAAAATGCCACAAGAGAATCCTCAAATTTACTCACTCACCCATCTGTGACTGATCTAGCATCCTCACATATCCGGCAATTACATGCTGGGTCCGCTGGATAACTTAGGTCAGGAAACAGACCATTTTCCTGCTACATTTTTAAAGATGATAGAATAAAGTATTGTTTTTTATTATAGGCTCATTTTTTTTAACTTTTTTGAACTCATCAGGTAAGTATGTTTGGCCTTTATAGCAAGGTGAGCATACACAGGTACAAGGTGTGTATGCTTGGTCTCAGGAGCAAAATTAGTATACACAGGTATCAGATAAGTATGCTTGGTCTCTAAAGCAAGGTGAGCATACAAAAGGTACAAGGTAAGTATGTTTGGTCTTAGGAGAAAGGTGAGCATACACAGTTACAAGGTAAATATGCTTGGTCTCAGGAGCAAGGTGAGCATATACAGGTATCATGTAAGTATGTGTTGTGCCTGAAGCAAGGTGAGCATACAAAGGTATCAGGTAAGTATGTTTGGTCTCTAGAGCAAGGTAAGCATACACAGGTACAAGGTGTTTATGCTTGGTCACAGGAGCAAAGTTAGTATACACAGGTACCAGGTAAGTATGCTTGGTCTCTAGAGCAAGGTGAGCATACACAGGTACAAGGTAAGTATGTTTGGTCTTAGGAGCAAGGTGAGCATACAGAGGTATCAGTGAAGTATGCTTGGTCTCAGGAGCAAGCTGAGCTTATACAGGTATCAGGTAAGTATGTGTTGTGCCTGAAGCAAAGTGTGTATACACAGGTATCAGGTAAGTATGTTTGGTCTCTAGAGCAAGGTGAGCATACACAGGTACAAGGTGTGTATTTTGGTAAATGAGGGTGCAATCCAATACTCACAGTAGTGATGAGAGAAACAGGGAAATGGTCCCAGGCAGTGCAGGGTTAATCAGCAGAGAGAAGTCAATCCTTCACGGTATCAAAGGGTTAAGGCAGAGAGTGGTCAAAGGGAGGCAGATATCAATACCAGGCAGACAGTCCAATCGTTCACAGTTCCAAAGTGCCTTTAATTATGATGTGGCTTCTTTAAATCTAGGCAACGTGTGGCTGAGCACACCTAGAGAGTTGCAGCTACAGCTGAAGATAAAGTGGAATATCAGCACCCACAGGAAGTCGGAACTATTGGCTTTCCCCGAGACCGGACCAGAGGGATCTGTTAATATTCCTCACAGATGTATTTAGAAAAATGCACTAAGATATGCTAAGCTTCAAACTATCAGTAAAGGGAGTTGTGGCTACACCTTACTATTCTGATAATGAAAATAAAGAACAGGGTGAGCTGCAGTAAAAATGCTCAAAATGCCCAAGAGTAGAGGAGCTGTTGCATCTAGAAAAATGCACTAAGATATGCTAATATTCACACTGTCAGTAAAGGGAATTCTGGGTACTCCTAGCTATTCCGCCAATTTAAAGATATAACAGTATAATGCTTGTGGTATATTTCTCTATCAGACCAATCCTGGCCAGTAGTCTTCTCATCCCAGTGTCAAGTGGCAAGATAAGGAAATATCCCAGAACAAAGTATAAAGAGGTAAATGAGGATGCAATCCAATACTCACAGTAGTGACGAGAGAAACAGGGAAATGGTCCCAGGCAGTGCAGGGTTAATCAGCAGAGAGAAGTCAATCCTTCACGGTATCAAAGGGTTAAGGCAGAGAGTGGTCAAAGGGAGGCAGATATCAATACCAGGCAGACAGTCCAATCGTTCACAGTTCCAAAGGGTTGAGGCAGAGAGTGGTCAAAGGGTAAGCAGAGTCTGGTAACAAATAGGCAGTTCAATGCAACACAGCAGATGAGGGGTTAACCAAAAGAGTAGTCAAAGGCAAGCAGAGGGTCAGTATCAGGCAGGCAGTTCAAATGGCCATGCTCACGGAGCGGCGAGTCACGCCACGATCATAGCAACGGCTATGATCACAGAGGAGCAGTGTGACATATCCCCCCTTAAAAAGGGTACCCCTGGGACCCACAACTGGTTTAAAGGGGTGAGCAGCATGAAACCTGGAAACAAAAGAAGGAGCGTGCACATTGCAGGCAAGAATCCAGCAGCGATCCCCCACAGAGTAACCCTTCCAGTGCTCAAGGTATTGGAGTTGCCTGCATTTGAATCTGAAGTCCAGGATCCTAGCAACCTTATACTCAGGCTCACCATGAATCAGAAGAGGAGGAGGAGGTCACCTGATTCGAGTATATCTATTCATGATGTAGGGTTTGAGCAGGGAGATGTGAAAGACCTGGTGAATGTGCAGGGCTTTAGGCAGGGTCACTTTGAAGGCAACAGGAGAAAGTCTGTGGAGGACTTTATAAGGACCAATATACCAAGACCCTAATTTGTTACAGGGTTGACGTAAGTGAATACTTGTAGAGACACAGACATGATCAACTACAGAAAAGGCGCAAATAGTAGCTCGATGATGGTTGACAAACCTCTTGTTTGTCTGGAGACAGTTGGTTGTAAATGAGATCGTATTCATTGCCAATGGGTAGAGAGGTCAGTGAAGCAACGTTCTGCAGCAGGAACTCCAGTAGACTTAGCAGAAAGAGGGAAAACATGAGGTTGATAACCAGCTGTGGCTTGAAAAGGAGAGCATCGAATAGAAGAATGCCAATGACTGTTTTTTGCCAGTTCAGATAGGGGCAACAGCCCAGGCCGATTAGTATGCTGAGAATTGACATATGCTATGAGATAGGCTTCAAGATCCTGATTTGTTTTCTCAGTCTGCCTGTTAGTCTGGGGATGATAACCAGAGGACAAAGAAACAGTGGTTCCAAGCAATTTACAAATACTTCTCCAAAACGTAGAAACAAATTGAGGTCCTTTGTCAGAGACAATGTTTACGGGTATACCATGAAGTCATACCACGTGTAACAGAAAAAGAGTCGACAATTCTTGGGCAGTAGGTAGATTAGGTAAGGGTACAAAATGAGCAAGTTTGGAGAACCGATCCACCACAACTCAGATGACCGTATGATGGTCAGAAGGAGGGAGGTCTACAACAAAATCCATGGCTATGTGTGTCCATGGTTGTTTGGGTATGGACAATGGTTGAAGTAGGCCATGAGGTAGGGATTGGGGAGTCTTATTAACAGCACAAGTCTGACAAGCCTTGACATACTTCTGAGAGTCCGACTTCATGGTAGCCCACCAGACGTGTTGGGAAAGGAGTTAAAAGGTTCTTGTCAAACCAGGATGACCTAAAAGATTACTGTCATGAGCCCAGGATAGCACAGGAGTGTGAAGGTTTGGAGGAATAAAAAGGATCTCAGGACCTGCAGGGGCTTCAGAAGGTTTTCTTGATTGGGCACGTTGCAGTCTGTGAAGATGAGAGGTGGTAAGCTAAGCAACCACACAGGAGGGAAGAAGAGTCATTTGACTGAGGAAACTGATGGGAAAGCGCATCAGCCTTTTTATTCTTGGTCCCAGGAAGGTAAGAGACTGTAAAGTTAAAACAAGAAAATAATAAGGCCACCTGGCCTGTCGAGGATTGAGTCAATGAGTAGTTTCTAAGTACATCAGGTTTTTGTGATCTGTGAGAATATGAATGGGGTTGGCAGTGCCCTCTAGCCAGTGATGCCATTCAGTAAGGGCCATCTTGATGGCTAAGAGTTCACGATTTCCCACATTGTAATTCCTCTCTGCAGGAGAAAACCATTTAGAGAAAAAGGCTACAGGATGCCATTTGGAGGTTGAATGGTCTCTTTGGGTTAAGACTGCACCAGGTCCTATTTCAGAGGCATCAACCTCTAAGGTGAACTGCAGATCAGGGTCAGGATGGTGTAGCACAGGAGCAGTACAAAGGGCCTTTTTCAGATGAGAGAAAGCATCCACGGCTATTGGAGGCCAATTTTTGCAGTCTCTGTTTCGTTTAGACAGGTCAGTGAGTGGAGTAACGATTCTGGAGAAGTTCTTTATAAACTTGTGATAATAGTTGGAAAACCCCAGTAATCTCTGTCTTCAATGTGGTGGGTTGTGGCCATTCCAGAACTACGGTTAGCTTAGTGGGATGCATGGAAAAACCTTCTTTTGCGATGATATATCCAAAGAACTGAATCTGGACTTGATCAAATTTACACTTCTCCAACTTGGCTACCAGAGAATTATTTCTGAGACAAAGAAGTACCTGTTTCACATGCTCATGATGTTCCTCCAGGGTGGCGGAGAATATGAGGATGTCATCCAAATAGACGATGACAGTACGATTAAGGAGGTAATGGAAGATGTCATTTATGAATGCTTGAAAGACAGCAGGCGCTTTGCACAGCCCAAAAGGCATTGCAAGATATTCATAATGCCCTGATTTCGTGTTGAAGGCAGTTTTCCATTCATGTGCGGGGAAGATACGAATGAGATTGCTCTCCCCATGAAGTTCTAATTTCATAAAGTAATAAGCATTTTGGAGCGAATCATATAATTCAGTGATCAAGGAAATAAGATAACGGTTCTTAATCGTAATGTTGTTTAGGGCTCTGTAGTCGATGCAGGGTCTCAGACCACCATCCTTTTTACTGACAAAAAAGAAACCAGCCCCAGCGGGGAGTAGAAAGATTGAATAAAGACTTTAGCTTAGTTCTCTTGGATATATTCCTCCATGGCCTTGGTTTCAGCTTTGGACAGCGGATAATTTCAGATCAGTTTTGCAGTCGTAAGGGCGGTGAGGTGGTAGCACATCAGCTGCTTTCTTTTCAAACACATCCATAATTTATGCATATACTGAGGAAAGGTTAGAAGGGGTCATAAGGCTGGCTATAGGGATGTGATGTAACTGAGTGACCTTAGCCAGACAGGAGTGAAAACAGGATTTACCCCAGGTGGCCAACTGTCCCTCAGTCCAATTGAATTGAGAATTGTGTTTGTGTAGCCAAGGAAGAGCAAGGATAACTGGTTGTGAAGGAGAATGAACGACATCAAATTGCAACTGTTTAGAATGTAGGACTCCCACAGTCATGGTTAGGGTGCTGATTCGAAATGGATTAAACCTGATCCAAGGGGAATGCCATCTAGAGTGGTTATTTTGAGACATTGTTTTTTTCTGAAGAAGAGGCAAACCTGCGTGAATCATGAAACGGTGATCTAGGAAAAAAGTTAAAGGTAATGGGTACCAGGATCCGAGAAGAGTGAGGGGAATTAGTAATGGCCATGCTTAGCGGTACCCCACTTATTTTATCCTCTAAGTGTTGGCTTTTCCCGGCAGTATATCACAATTCTTGAGTTGGTGTAAATTATAACCACAATAGAAGCACAATCTTAACCTCCTTCTTCTCTGTCTTTCAGATTCAGAGGACTTAAGGGAAGAGAGATTCATGGGTTCCTGTTCAAAGGTAACTGGAGGTGCAGTAGGGGTAGATGACAGTCTAGTGTCTAGATGGGTAGGAGGACGAGAGGGAAGGATTCCGCAGAGATTGATGAGAGAGTATTCTGCAGCAGAAGTGTGACCAGATGTCCCAAATACAGAAGATAATGCAGAAATAAAGATATTTGCATCGTTCGGGAGCTGAGCAATCTGTTCCAAAAGGGGAGAGACCCAAGCCAGGGCTTTGTCTTTCAATAAAGAAATGATAAAGTTGACCTTTGACTGATGAGACTGGAAGGTATGAGGAAATGCAGTCTGCACTGGTTGAGAAAACCCCTACAGTTGGTAGTGCCATCATACTTGTCAGGCAACAGTATCGGGGGTATGCTACCAGAAGCAGAAGAGGAGGTTGAGGTACTAACAGCAGGGGCAGGCTGTGTGGCAATAGGGGCAGCGTTTATCTCCATTAGGAGAGCATAGCAGTAATAGTCTAGACTTTGAAGGTCATTTGTCCCTGAATAGAGATTGCTCTAGCTACCTCATTCGGGGCCATGGCGCAAGTATAATGTAATGCTTGTGGAAATTTCCCTATCAAACCAATCCTGGCCTGTAGTCTTCTTATCCCAGCATCAAGTGGCAAGATAAGGAAATATCCCAGAACAAAGTATAAAGAGGGAAATAAGAATGCAATCCAATACTCACAGTAGTGTCGATAGAAACAGGGAAATGGTCCAAGGCAGTGCAGAGTTAATCAGCAGAGAGAAGTCCAATCCTTCACGGTATCAAAAGGTTAAGGCAGAGAGTGGTCAAAGTGAGGCAGATATCAATACCAGGTAGACAGTCCAATCCTTTACAGTAGCAAAGGGTTAAGAGAATGGTCAAAGAGTAAGCAGAGTGTGGTAACAATTAGGCAGTCCAATGCAACACAGCAGATGAGGGGTTAACCAAAAGAGTAGTCAAAGGCAATCAGAGGGTCAGTATCAGGCAGGCAGTTCAAATATGCATACAAAGAGAGAAGCGCTCTACCAGGAACGAACAACAGCTCAGTGGCTTGTTCTATGGCGATTTACCACCCGGAAGCAGCCTCTTTTAGACCAGTGTGCTTTTCACAGAAGAAAACTTTCCTGAAGTATATCAGTCTAATCCTGCCAAGTAAGGTCAGTCCAGCCCCGAAATACCAGGCAATTCTCCTCTGAACAAGGAACATGACAACCCCAGACGATCGTTTCGGCCTCCTATGGGCCTCATCAGTGAGGTGCAGCCACTTCCTCTAAGCACACTGGGCAAGGAGTCCACGTCTGGTTTCCCCCATCACCCATAGGGAGACTTCCCCAGGGTCATAATAATTTGCATACAAAGAGAGAAGCGCTCTACCAGGAACGAACAACAGCTCAGTGGCTTGTTCTATGGCGATTTACCACCCGGAAGCAGCCTCTTTTAGACCAGTGTGCTTTTCACAGAAGAAAACTTTCCTGAAGTATATCAGTCTAATCCTGCCAAGTAAGGTCAGTCCAGCCCCGAAATACCAGGCAATTTTCCTCTGAACAAGGAACATGACAACCCCAGACGATCGTTTCGGCCTCCTATGGGCCTCATCAGTGAGGTGCAGCCACTTCCTCTAAGCACACTGGGCAAGGAGTCCACGTCTGGTTTCCCCCATCACCCATAGGGAGACTTCCCCAGGGTCATAATAATTTGCATACAAAGAGAGAAGCGCTCTACCAGGAACGAACAACAGCTCAGTGGCTTGTTCTATGGCGATTTACCACCCGGAAGCAGCCTCTTTTAGACCAGTGTGCTTTTCACAGAAGAAAACTTTCCTGAAGTATATCAGTCTAATCCTGCCAAGTAAGGTCAGTCCAGCCCCGAAATACCAGGCAATTCTCCTCTGAACAAGGAACATGACAACCCCAGACGATCGTTTCGGCCTCCTATGGGCCTCATCAGTGAGGTGCAGCCACTTCCTCTAAGCACACTGGGCAAGGAGTCCACGTCTGGTTTCCCCCATCACCCATAGGGAGACTTCCCCAGGGTCATAATAATTTGCATACAAAGAGAGAAGCGCTCTACCAGGAACGAACAACAGCTCAGTGGCTTGTTCTATGGCGATTTACCACCCGGAAGCAGCCTCTTTTAGACCAGTGTGCTTTTCACAGAAGAAAACTTTCCTGAAGTATATCAGTCTAATCCTGCCAAGTAAGGTCAGTCCAGCCCCGAAATACCAGGCAATTCTCCTCTGAACAAGGAACATGACAACCCCAGACGATCGTTTCGGCCTCCTATGGGCCTCATCAGTGAGGTGCAGCCACTTCCTCTAAGCACACTGGGCAAGGAGTCCACGTCTGGTTTCCCCCATCACCCATAGGGAGACTTCCCCAGGGTCATAATAATTTGCATACAAAGAGAGAAGCGCTCTACCAGGAACGAACAACAGCTCAGTGGCTTGTTCTATGGCGATTTACCACCCGGAAGCAGCCTCTTTCAGACCAGTGTGCTTTTCACAGAAGAAAACTTTCCTGAAGTATATCAGTCTAATCCTGCCAAGTAAGGTCAGTCCAGCCCCGAAATACCAGGCAATTCTCCTCTGAACAAGGAACATGACAACCCCAGACGATCGTTTCGGCCTCCTATGGGCCTCATCAGTGAGGTGCAGCCACTTCCTCTAAGCACACTGGGCAAGGAGTCCACGTCTGGTTTCCCCCATCACCCATAGGGAGACTTCCCCAGGGTCATAATAATTTGCATACAAAGAGAGAAGCGCTCTACCAGGAACGAACAACAGCTCAGTGGCTTGTTCTATGGCGATTTACCACCCGGAAGCAGCCTCTTTTAGACCAGTGTGCTTTTCACAGAAGAAAACTTTCCTGAAGTATATCAGTCTAATCCTGCCAAGTAAGGTCAGTCCAGCCCCGAAATACCAGGCAATTCTCCTCTGAACAAGGAACATGACAACCCCAGACGATCGTTTCGGCCTCCTATGGGCCTCATCAGTGAGGTGCAGCCACTTCCTCTAAGCACACTGGGCAAGGAGTCCACGTCTGGTTTCCCCCATCACCCATAGGGAGACTTCCCCAGGGTCATAATAATTTGCATACAAAGAGAGAAGCGCTCTACCAGGAACGAACAACAGCTCAGTGGCTTGTTCTATGGCGATTTACCACCCGGAAGCAGCCTCTTTTAGACCAGTGTGCTTTTCACAGAAGAAAACTTTCCTGAAGTATATCAGTCTAATCCTGCCAAGTAAGGTCAGTCCAGCCCCGAAATACCAGGCAATTCTCCTCTGAACAAGGAACATGACAACCCCAGACGATCGTTTCGGCCTCCTATGGGCCTCATCAGTGAGGTGCAGCCACTTCCTCTAAGCACACTGGGCAAGGAGTCCACGTCTGGTTTCCCCCATCACCCATAGGGAGACTTCCCCAGGGTCATAATAATTTGCATACAAAGAGAGAAGCGCTCTACCAGGAACGAACAACAGCTCAGTGGCTTGTTCTATGGCGATTTACCACCCGGAAGCAGCCTCTTTTAGACCAGTGTGCTTTTCACAGAAGAAAACTTTCCTGAAGTATATCAGTCTAATCCTGCCAAGTAAGGTCAGTCCAGCCCCGAAATACCAGGCAATTCTCCTCTGAACAAGGAACATGACAACCCCAGACGATCGTTTCGGCCTCCTATGGGCCTCATCAGTGAGGTGCAGCCACTTCCTCTAAGCACACTGGGCAAGGAGTCCACGTCTGGTTTCCCCCATCACCCATAGGGAGACTTCCCCAGGGTCATAATAATTTGCATACAAAGAGAGAAGCGCTCTACCAGGAACGAACAACAGCTCAGTGGCTTGTTCTATGGCGATTTACCACCCGGAAGCAGCCTCTTTTAGACCAGTGTGCTTTTCACAGAAGAAAACTTTCCTGAAGTATATCAGTCTAATCCTGCCAAGTAAGGTCAGTCCAGCCCCGAAATACCAGGCAATTCTCCTCTGAACAAGGAACATGACAACCCCAGACGATCGTTTCGGCCTCCTATGGGCCTCATCAGTGAGGTGCAGCCACTTCCTCTAAGCACACTGGGCAAGGAGTCCACGTCTGGTTTCCCCCATCACCCATAGGGAGACTTCCCCAGGGTCATAATAATTTGCATACAAAGAGAGAAGCGCTCTACCAGGAACGAACAACAGCTCAGTGGCTTGTTCTATGGCGATTTACCACCCGGAAGCAGCCTCTTTTAGACCAGTGTGCTTTTCACAGAAGAAAACTTTCCTGAAGTATATCAGTCTAATCCTGCCAAGTAAGGTCAGTCCAGCCCCGAAATACCAGGCAATTCTCCTCTGAACAAGGAACATGACAACCCCAGACGATCGTTTCGGCCTCCTATGGGCCTCATCAGTGAGGTGCAGCCACTTCCTCTAAGCACACTGGGCAAGGAGTCCACGTCTGGTTTCCCCCATCACCCATAGGGAGACTTCCCCAGGGTCATAATAATTTGCATACAAAGAGAGAAGCGCTCTACCAGGAACGAACAACAGCTCAGTGGCTTGTTCTATGGCGATTTACCACCCGGAAGCAGCCTCTTTTAGACCAGTGTGCTTTTCACAGAAGAAAACTTTCCTGAAGTATATCAGTCTAATCCTGCCAAGTAAGGTCAGTCCAGCCCCGAAATACCAGGCAATTCTCCTCTGAACAAGGAACATGACAACCCCAGACGATCGTTTCGGCCTCCTATGGGCCTCATCAGTGAGGTGCAGCCACTTCCTCTAAGCACACTGGGCAAGGAGTCCACGTCTGGTTTCCCCCATCACCCATAGGGAGACTTCCCCAGGGTCATAATAATTTGCATACAAAGAGAGAAGCGCTCTACCAGGAACGAACAACAGCTCAGTGGCTTGTTCTATGGCGATTTACCACCCGGAAGCAGCCTCTTTTAGACCAGTGTGCTTTTCACAGAAGAAAACTTTCCTGAAGTATATCAGTCTAATCCTGCCAAGTAAGGTCAGTCCAGCCCCGAAATACCAGGCAATTCTCCTCTGAACAAGGAACATGACAACCCCAGACGATCGTTTCGGCCTCCTATGGGCCTCATCAGTGAGGTGCAGCCACTTCCTCTAAGCACACTGGGCAAGGAGTCCACGTCTGGTTTCCCCCATCACCCATAGGGAGACTTCCCCAGGGTCATAATAATTTGCATACAAAGAGAGAAGCGCTCTACCAGGAACGAACAACAGCTCAGTGGCTTGTTCTATGGCGATTTACCACCCGGAAGCAGCCTCTTTTAGACCAGTGTGCTTTTCACAGAAGAAAACTTTCCTGAAGTATATCAGTCTAATCCTGCCAAGTAAGGTCAGTCCAGCCCCGAAATACCAGGCAATTCTCCTCTGAACAAGGAACATGACAACCCCAGACGATCGTTTCGGCCTCCTATGGGCCTCATCAGTGAGGTGCAGCCACTTCCTCTAAGCACACTGGGCAAGGAGTCCACGTCTGGTTTCCCCCATCACCCATAGGGAGACTTCCCCAGGGTCATAATAATTTGCATACAAAGAGAGAAGCGCTCTACCAGGAACGAACAACAGCTCAGTGGCTTGTTCTATGGCGATTTACCACCCGGAAGCAGCCTCTTTTAGACCAGTGTGCTTTTCACAGAAGAAAACTTTCCTGAAGTATATCAGTCTAATCCTGCCAAGTAAGGTCAGTCCAGCCCCGAAATACCAGGCAATTCTCCTCTGAACAAGGAACATGACAACCCCAGACGATCGTTTCGGCCTCCTATGGGCCTCATCAGTGAGGTGCAGCCACTTCCTCTAAGCACACTGGGCAAGGAGTCCACGTCTGGTTTCCCCCATCACCCATAGGGAGACTTCCCCAGGGTCATAATAATTTGCATACAAAGAGAGAAGCGCTCTACCAGGAACGAACAACAGCTCAGTGGCTTGTTCTATGGCGATTTACCACCCGGAAGCAGCCTCTTTTAGACCAGTGTGCTTTTCACAGAAGAAAACTTTCCTGAAGTATATCAGTCTAATCCTGCCAAGTAAGGTCAGTCCAGCCCCGAAATACCAGGCAATTCTCCTCTGAACAAGGAACATGACAACCCCAGACGATCGTTTCGGCCTCCTATGGGCCTCATCAGTGAGGTGCAGCCACTTCCTCTAAGCACACTGGGCAAGGAGTCCACGTCTGGTTTCCCCCATCACCCATAGGGAGACTTCCCCAGGGTCATAATAATTTGCATACAAAGAGAGAAGCGCTCTACCAGGAACGAACAACAGCTCAGTGGCTTGTTCTATGGCGATTTACCACCCGGAAGCAGCCTATTTTAGACCAGTGTGCTTTTCACAGAAGAAAACTTTCCTGAAGTATATCAGTCTAATCCTGCCAAGTAAGGTCAGTCCAGCCCCGAAATACCAGGCAATTCTCCTCTGAACAAGGAACATGACAACCCCAGACGATCGTTTCGGCCTCCTATGGGCCTCATCAGTGAGGTGCAGCCACTTCCTCTAAGCACACTGGGCAAGGAGTCCACGTCTGGTTTCCCCCATCACCCATAGGGAGACTTCCCCAGGGTCATAATAATTTGCATACAAAGAGAGAAGCGCTCTACCAGGAACGAACAACAGCTCAGTGGCTTGTTCTATGGCGATTTACCACCCGGAAGCAGCCTCTTTTAGACCAGTGTGCTTTTCACAGAAGAAAACTTTCCTGAAGTATATCAGTCTAATCCTGCCAAGTAAGGTCAGTCCAGCCCCGAAATACCAGGCAATTCTCCTCTGAACAAGGAACATGACAACCCCAGACGATCGTTTCGGCCTCCTATGGGCCTCATCAGTGAGGTGCAGCCACTTCCTCTAAGCACACTGGGCAAGGAGTCCACGTCTGGTTTCCCCCATCACCCATAGGGAGACTTCCCCAGGGTCATAATAATTTGCATACAAAGAGAGAAGCGCTCTACCAGGAACGAACAACAGCTCAGTGGCTTGTTCTATGGCGATTTACCACCCGGAAGCAGCCTCTTTTAGACCAGTGTGCTTTTCACAGAAGAAAACTTTCCTGAAGTATATCAGTCTAATCCTGCCAAGTAAGGTCAGTCCAGCCCCGAAATACCAGGCAATTCTCCTCTGAACAAGGAACATGACAACCCCAGACGATCGTTTCGGCCTCCTATGGGCCTCATCAGTGAGGTGCAGCCACTTCCTCTAAGCACACTGGGCAAGGAGTCCACGTCTGGTTTCCCCCATCACCCATAGGGAGACTTCCCCAGGGTCATAATAATTTGCATACAAAGAGAGAAGCGCTCTACCAGGAACGAACAACAGCTCAGTGGCTTGTTCTATGGCGATTTACCACCCGGAAGCAGCCTCTTTTAGACCAGTGTGCTTTTCACAGAAGAAAACTTTCCTGAAGTATATCAGTCTAATCCTGCCAAGTAAGGTCAGTCCAGCCCCGAAATACCAGGCAATTCTCCTCTGAACAAGGAACATGACAACCCCAGACGATCGTTTCGGCCTCCTATGGGCCTCATCAGTGAGGTGCAGCCACTTCCTCTAAGCACACTGGGCAAGGAGTCCACGTCTGGTTTCCCCCATCACCCATAGGGAGACTTCCCCAGGGTCATAATAATTTGCATACAAAGAGAGAAGCGCTCTACCAGGAACGAACAACAGCTCAGTGGCTTGTTCTATGGCGATTTACCACCCGGAAGCAGCCTCTTTTAGACCAGTGTGCTTTTCACAGAAGAAAACTTTCCTGAAGTATATCAGTCTAATCCTGCCAAGTAAGGTCAGTCCAGCCCCGAAATACCAGGCAATTCTCCTCTGAACAAGGAACATGACAACCCCAGACGATCGTTTCGGCCTCCTATGGGCCTCATCAGTGAGGTGCAGCCACTTCCTCTAAGCACACTGGGCAAGGAGTCCACGTCTGGTTTCCCCCATCACCCATAGGGAGACTTCCCCAGGGTCATAATAATTTGCATACAAAGAGAGAAGCGCTCTACCAGGAACGAACAACAGCTCAGTGGCTTGTTCTATGGCGATTTACCACCCGGAAGCAGCCTCTTTTAGACCAGTGTGCTTTTCACAGAAGAAAACTTTCCTGAAGTATATCAGTCTAATCCTGCCAAGTAAGGTCAGTCCAGCCCCGAAATACCAGGCAATTCTCCTCTGAACAAGGAACATGACAACCCCAGACGATCGTTTCGGCCTCCTATGGGCCTCATCAGTGAGGTGCAGCCACTTCCTCTAAGCACACTGGGCAAGGAGTCCACGTCTGGTTTCCCCCATCACCCATAGGGAGACTTCCCCAGGGTCATAATAATTTGCATACAAAGAGAGAAGCGCTCTACCAGGAACGAACAACAGCTCAGTGGCTTGTTCTATGGCGATTTACCACCCGGAAGCAGCCTCTTTTAGACCAGTGTGCTTTTCACAGAAGAAAACTTTCCTGAAGTATATCAGTCTAATCCTGCCAAGTAAGGTCAGTCCAGCCCCGAAATACCAGGCAATTCTCCTCTGAACAAGGAACATGACAACCCCAGACGATCGTTTCGGCCTCCTATGGGCCTCATCAGTGAGGTGCAGCCACTTCCTCTAAGCACATAGAACAAGCCACTGAGCTGTTGTTCATTCCTGGTAGAGCGCTTCTCTCTTTGTATGCAAATTATTATGACCCTGGGGAAGTCTCCCTATGGGTGATGGGGGAAACCAGACGTGGACTCCTTGCCCAGTGTGCTTAGAGGAATGTGGCTGCACCTCACTGACGAGGCCCATAGGAGGCCGAAACGATCGTCTGGGGTTGTCATGTTCCTTGTTCAGAGGAGAATTGCCTGGTATTTCGGGGCTGGACTGACCTTACTTGGCAGGATCAGACTGATATACTTCAGGAAAGTTTTCTTCTGTGAAAAGCACACTGGTCTAAAAGAGGCTGCTTCCGGGTGGTAAATCGCCATAGAACAAGCCACTGAGCTGTTGTTCATTCCTGGTAGAGCGCTTCTCTCTTTGTATGCAAATTATTATGACCCTGGGGAAGTCTCCCTATGGGTGATGGGGGAAACCAGACGTGGACTCCTTGCCCAGTGTGCTTAGAGGAATGTGGCTGCACCTCACTGACGAGGCCCATAGGAGGCCGAAACGATCGTCTGGGGTTGTCATGTTCCTTGTTCAGAGGAGAATTGCCTGGTATTTCGGGGCTGGACTGACCTTACTTGGCAGGATCAGACTGATATACTTCAGGAAAGTTTTCTTCTGTGAAAAGCACACTGGTCTAAAAGAGGCTGCTTCCGGGTGGTAAATCGCCATAGAACAAGCCACTGAGCTGTTGTTCATTCCTGGTAGAGCGCTTCTCTCTTTGTATGCAAATTATTATGACCCTGGGGAAGTCTCCCTATGGGTGATGGGGGAAACCAGACGTGGACTCCTTGCCCAGTGTGCTTAGAGGAATGTGGCTGCACCTCACTGACGAGGCCCATAGGAGGCCGAAACGATCGTCTGGGGTTGTCATGTTCCTTGTTCAGAGGAGAATTGCCTGGTATTTCGGGGCTGGACTGACCTTACTTGGCAGGATCAGACTGATATACTTCAGGAAAGTTTTCTTCTGTGAAAAGCACACTGGTCTAAAAGAGGCTGCTTCCGGGTGGTAAATCGCCATAGAACAAGCCACTGAGCTGTTGTTCGTTCCTGGTAGAGCGCTTCTCTCTTTGTATGCAAATTATTATGACCCTGGGGAAGTCTCCCTATGGGTGATGGGGGAAACCAGACGTGGACTCCTTGCCCAGTGTGCTTAGAGGAATGTGGCTGCACCTCACTGACGAGGCCCATAGGAGGCCGAAACGATCGTCTGGGGTTGTCATGTTCCTTGTTCAGAGGAGAATTGCCTGGTATTTCGGGGCTGGACTGACCTTACTTGGCAGGATCAGACTGATATACTTCAGGAAAGTTTTCTTCTGTGAAAAGCACACTGGTCTAAAAGAGGCTGCTTCCGGGTGGTAAATCGCCATAGAACAAGCCACTGAGCTGTTGTTCATTCCTGGTAGAGCGCTTCTCTCTTTGTATGCAAATTATTATGACCCTGGGGAAGTCTCCCTATGGGTGATGGGGGAAACCAGACGTGGACTCCTTGCCCAGTGTGCTTAGAGGAATGTGGCTGCACCTCACTGACGAGGCCCATAGGAGGCCGAAACGATCGTCTGGGGTTGTCATGTTCCTTGTTCAGAGGAGAATTGCCTGGTATTTCGGGGCTGGACTGACCTTACTTGGCAGGATCAGACTGATATACTTCAGGAAAGTTTTCTTCTGTGAAAAGCACACTGGTCTAAAAGAGGCTGCTTCCGGGTGGTAAATCGCCATAGAACAAGCCACTGAGCTGTTGTTCATTCCTGGTAGAGCGCTTCTCTCTTTGTATGCAAATTATTATGACCCTGGGGAAGTCTCCCTATGGGTGATGGGGGAAACCAGACGTGGACTCCTTGCCCAGTGTGCTTAGAGGAATGTGGCTGCACCTCACTGACGAGGCCCATAGGAGGCCGAAACGATCGTCTGGGGTTGTCATGTTCCTTGTTCAGAGGAGAATTGCCTGGTATTTCGGGGCTGGACTGACCTTACTTGGCAGGATCAGACTGATATACTTCAGGAAAGTTTTCTTCTGTGAAAAGCACACTGGTCTAAAAGAGGCTGCTTCCGGGTGGTAAATCGCCATAGAACAAGCCACTGAGCTGTTGTTCGTTCCTGGTAGAGCGCTTCTCTCTTTGTATGCAAATTATTATGACCCTGGGGAAGTCTCCCTATGGGTGATGGGGGAAACCAGACGTGGACTCCTTGCCCAGTGTGCTTAGAGGAATGTGGCTGCACCTCACTGACGAGGCCCATAGGAGGCCGAAACGATCGTCTGGGGTTGTCATGTTCCTTGTTCAGAGGAGAATTGCCTGGTATTTCGGGGCTGGACTGACCTTACTTGGCAGGATCAGACTGATATACTTCAGGAAAGTTTTCTTCTGTGAAAAGCACACTGGTCTAAAAGAGGCTGCTTCCGGGTGGTAAATCGCCATAGAACAAGCCACTGAGCTGTTGTTCGTTCCTGGTAGAGCGCTTCTCTCTTTGTATGCAAATTATTATGACCCTGGGGAAGTCTCCCTATGGGTGATGGGGGAAACCAGACGTGGACTCCTTGCCCAGTGTGCTTAGAGGAATGTGGCTGCACCTCACTGACGAGGCCCATAGGAGGCCGAAACGATCGTCTGGGGTTGTCATGTTCCTTGTTCAGAGGAGAATTGCCTGGTATTTCGGGGCTGGACTGACCTTACTTGGCAGGATCAGACTGATATACTTCAGGAAAGTTTTCTTCTGTGAAAAGCACACTGGTCTAAAAGAGGCTGCTTCCGGGTGGTAAATCGCCATAGAACAAGCCACTGAGCTGTTGTTCATTCCTGGTAGAGCGCTTCTCTCTTTGTATGCAAATTATTATGACCCTGGGGAAGTCTCCCTATGGGTGATGGGGGAAACCAGACGTGGACTCCTTGCCCAGTGTGCTTAGAGGAATGTGGCTGCACCTCACTGACGAGGCCCATAGGAGGCCGAAACGATCGTCTGGGGTTGTCATGTTCCTTGTTCAGAGGAGAATTGCCTGGTATTTCGGGGCTGGACTGACCTTACTTGGCAGGATCAGACTGATATACTTCAGGAAAGTTTTCTTCTGTGAAAAGCACACTGGTCTAAAAGAGGCTGCTTCCGGGTGGTAAATCGCCATAGAACAAGCCACTGAGCTGTTGTTCGTTCCTGGTAGAGCGCTTCTCTCTTTGTATGCAAATTATTATGACCCTGGGGAAGTCTCCCTATGGGTGATGGGGGAAACCAGACGTGGACTCCTTGCCCAGTGTGCTTAGAGGAATGTGGCTGCACCTCACTGACGAGGCCCATAGGAGGCCGAAACGATCGTCTGGGGTTGTCATGTTCCTTGTTCAGAGGAGAATTGCCTGGTATTTCGGGGCTGGACTGACCTTACTTGGCAGGATCAGACTGATATACTTCAGGAAAGTTTTCTTCTGTGAAAAGCACACTGGTCTAAAAGAGGCTGCTTCCGGGTGGTAAATCGCCATAGAACAAGCCACTGAGCTGTTGTTCATTCCTGGTAGAGCGCTTCTCTCTTTGTATGCAAATTATTATGACCCTGGGGAAGTCTCCCTATGGGTGATGGGGGAAACCAGACGTGGACTCCTTGCCCAGTGTGCTTAGAGGAATGTGGCTGCACCTCACTGACGAGGCCCATAGGAGGCCGAAACGATCGTCTGGGGTTGTCATGTTCCTTGTTCAGAGGAGAATTGCCTGGTATTTCGGGGCTGGACTGACCTTACTTGGCAGGATCAGACTGATATACTTCAGGAAAGTTTTCTTCTGTGAAAAGCACACTGGTCTAAAAGAGGCTGCTTCCGGGTGGTAAATCGCCATAGAACAAGCCACTGAGCTGTTGTTCATTCCTGGTAGAGCGCTTCTCTCTTTGTATGCAAATTATTATGACCCTGGGGAAGTCTCCCTATGGGTGATGGGGGAAACCAGACGTGGACTCCTTGCCCAGTGTGCTTAGAGGAATGTGGCTGCACCTCACTGACGAGGCCCATAGGAGGCCGAAACGATCGTCTGGGGTTGTCATGTTCCTTGTTCAGAGGAGAATTGCCTGGTATTTCGGGGCTGGACTGACCTTACTTGGCAGGATCAGACTGATATACTTCAGGAAAGTTTTCTTCTGTGAAAAGCACACTGGTCTAAAAGAGGCTGCTTCCGGGTGGTAAATCGCCATAGAACAAGCCACTGAGCTGTTGTTCATTCCTGGTAGAGCGCTTCTCTCTTTGTATGCAAATTATTATGACCCTGGGGAAGTCTCCCTATGGGTGATGGGGGAAACCAGACGTGGACTCCTTGCCCAGTGTGCTTAGAGGAATGTGGCTGCACCTCACTGACGAGGCCCATAGGAGGCCGAAACGATCGTCTGGGGTTGTCATGTTCCTTGTTCAGAGGAGAATTGCCTGGTATTTCGGGGCTGGACTGACCTTACTTGGCAGGATCAGACTGATATACTTCAGGAAAGTTTTCTTCTGTGAAAAGCACACTGGTCTAAAAGAGGCTGCTTCCGGGTGGTAAATCGCCATAGAACAAGCCACTGAGCTGTTGTTCGTTCCTGGTAGAGCGCTTCTCTCTTTGTATGCAAATTATTATGACCCTGGGGAAGTCTCCCTATGGGTGATGGGGGAAACCAGACGTGGACTCCTTGCCCAGTGTGCTTAGAGGAATGTGGCTGCACCTCACTGACGAGGCCCATAGGAGGCCGAAACGATCGTCTGGGGTTGTCATGTTCCTTGTTCAGAGGAGAATTGCCTGGTATTTCGGGGCTGGACTGACCTTACTTGGCAGGATCAGACTGATATACTTCAGGAAAGTTTTCTTCTGTGAAAAGCACACTGGTCTAAAAGAGGCTGCTTCCGGGTGGTAAATCGCCATAGAACAAGCCACTGAGCTGTTGTTCGTTCCTGGTAGAGCGCTTCTCTCTTTGTATGCAAATTATTATGACCCTGGGGAAGTCTCCCTATGGGTGATGGGGGAAACCAGACGTGGACTCCTTGCCCAGTGTGCTTAGAGGAATGTGGCTGCACCTCACTGACGAGGCCCATAGGAGGCCGAAACGATCGTCTGGGGTTGTCATGTTCCTTGTTCAGAGGAGAATTGCCTGGTATTTCGGGGCTGGACTGACCTTACTTGGCAGGATCAGACTGATATACTTCAGGAAAGTTTTCTTCTGTGAAAAGCACACTGGTCTAAAAGAGGCTGCTTCCGGGTGGTAAATCGCCATAGAACAAGCCACTGAGCTGTTGTTCATTCCTGGTAGAGCGCTTCTCTCTTTGTATGCAAATTATTATGACCCTGGGGAAGTCTCCCTATGGGTGATGGGGGAAACCAGACGTGGACTCCTTGCCCAGTGTGCTTAGAGGAATGTGGCTGCACCTCACTGACGAGGCCCATAGGAGGCCGAAACGATCGTCTGGGGTTGTCATGTTCCTTGTTCAGAGGAGAATTGCCTGGTATTTCGGGGCTGGACTGACCTTACTTGGCAGGATCAGACTGATATACTTCAGGAAAGTTTTCTTCTGTGAAAAGCACACTGGTCTAAAAGAGGCTGCTTCCGGGTGGTAAATCGCCATAGAACAAGCCACTGAGCTGTTGTTCATTCCTGGTAGAGCGCTTCTCTCTTTGTATGCAAATTATTATGACCCTGGGGAAGTCTCCCTATGGGTGATGGGGGAAACCAGACGTGGACTCCTTGCCCAGTGTGCTTAGAGGAATGTGGCTGCACCTCACTGACGAGGCCCATAGGAGGCCGAAACGATCGTCTGGGGTTGTCATGTTCCTTGTTCAGAGGAGAATTGCCTGGTATTTCGGGGCTGGACTGACCTTACTTGGCAGGATCAGACTGATATACTTCAGGAAAGTTTTCTTCTGTGAAAAGCACACTGGTCTAAAAGAGGCTGCTTCCGGGTGGTAAATCGCCATAGAACAAGCCACTGAGCTGTTGTTCATTCCTGGTAGAGCGCTTCTCTCTTTGTATGCAAATTATTATGACCCTGGGGAAGTCTCCCTATGGGTGATGGGGGAAACCAGACGTGGACTCCTTGCCCAGTGTGCTTAGAGGAATGTGGCTGCACCTCACTGACGAGGCCCATAGGAGGCCGAAACGATCGTCTGGGGTTGTCATGTTCCTTGTTCAGAGGAGAATTGCCTGGTATTTCGGGGCTGGACTGACCTTACTTGGCAGGATCAGACTGATATACTTCAGGAAAGTTTTCTTCTGTGAAAAGCACACTGGTCTAAAAGAGGCTGCTTCCGGGTGGTAAATCGCCATAGAACAAGCCACTGAGCTGTTGTTCATTCCTGGTAGAGCGCTTCTCTCTTTGTAGGCAGTTCAAATATGCAGCAGTTCAGGGGTTCACCAAGAGAGTAATCAGTAGACTTGTGCGCAGCAAAAAAAATTGTTTCGGTTTGTTTCGGACCTATTTGGATTTTTTAGAATTTCAGATTCGGATTGATTCGAATTTGGATACATTTGAATGCATTTGTTTCATATTCTTTCAGATTCTATTTAATTCAGATGTATTCGGATCTAAAGACCGCTGCTCCATAACCCTGTCCGCCGGCTCTGAGCAGGCAGACAGACATCGCCAGAAATCAACCTGATCGGGTTGATTGACACCCCCAATTGGACGCGAGTCAGCAGGGGGCGGCGTTGCACCAGCAGCTCATTTAACGAAGTCTTGTGGACCTGATCCGCACTGTTGGATCAGGTCCGCAAGACCAATGATAAATAGAGGCCAAAGTCAATAACTATACTTGAGCAGTGAGTAGAAGTGAAGGAGATACTTACATAGGCGCAGGAGATCTCCCAGGTGAGTCCAGAGCTACATCAGAGGCAATGGCCATGCTCACAGAGAAGCAAGTCATGCCGCAATCATAGCAACGGCTATGATCACGGAGAAGCACCGTGACAAACATGTGAGCTACAGTCAAAACACTCAAAATGCCCAAGAGCAGAGGTGCTTCTTCATTGTCAGTCGTATGTATGGAGGCTTTTCTGGAGACTATATTTCAATCCCAGCATCACTGACATTGACATAAGACCACTCTGATTCATTTATAGCTGCTACCATTCACCTATAACAGACATGAACAGTGAAACACATCATAATTTACCAAATACAAATTCCCATATCGCACATTTATCTTGTACATAATTATTGTTCATTCTCACACATGAGGGATTTTAACTTTTTCATTCAATTAATCTGTCATTTTTAATGAAAGGAATGTATTTAAAATTGCTTTGATCAAACAGATTTCCTTTTTATAAGCTGGCAATAAATTTTAAAGAAAAATATCATGCTACTCTATTTCTTACAAAGAGAACCATTTAACATGCCTTCAGGGCCTCTGTAGCAGCATTAGCTGCAGAAATTTAAAGCGATATTAAACCCAACATTTTTCTTTCATGATTCAGATAAAGCATGCAATTTTAAGCTACTTTCTAATTTACTCCTATTATCAATTTTCCTACGTTCTTTTGGTATCTTCATTTGACAAGCAGGAATGTTAAGCTTAGGACCCATCCTGTTTTTGGTTCAGCACCTGGGTACCCCTTGCTGATTGGTGGCTAAATGTATCTAAATCATGAAAGAAAAAAATTGAGTTTCATATCCCCCGCCTGTTACTCTTGCTCGACCAATTATGTGAGAGCAGGACTTGTCCGTTATCCTGGACACATTAAGAATCAGCATTTTTTTTTTTACTTTTCATAACTTTTGGTTGCACTGTTACTGCCCCAAAGCTGATTACACAGCTTTATAAATAGGGTACATTGTTTAGTCAAATTCACTGTTACATAAATGAATACAAATCTATTACTGTAGAGCAATTATGCCTCTTATTGTGAGACAAAAATAAAACTTTACTTTTAATCCTAAACAATCACCTATCCTGAACATAAGGCTAAATCTCATTCCAGTTGTATTTCTTGTTGTTTTTTTAATAGAATTTACCTATACTGCTTAAAGGGATACTAAACACAAATGTTTTCTTTTATGATTTGGATAGAGCATGCAATTTTAAGACACTTTTTAATTTACTCCTATTATCTTCTTTCTCTGTGTATTTTTATTTGAAAAAGCAGGAAGAAAAGCTTAGGAGCCGGCCCTTTTTTCATTTAGCACCCTGGATAGTGCTTGCTGATTGGTGGCTACATTTATTTATACTTTTTTACTAAATCATCCAAGAAACTGATCCTGCAGTGCCACTGGGTTATTAACAATGCCTACATATCTCAGAGCTGGATCCAGTGGAGGCTCCTCCATTTGTGCACTGTCGCACGTGAACCCCCAGGGGCAGAGGAGGAAAAAAAATGAGCCAAAAAAAAAACGAGAAAAAATGTATTTATATTTTATTATAATTTATTCATATTTTCCCCAACTCTCTGTGAAAATTGGCTGCTGGGGGGCTGCTGTGTAGTAGTGTGAGTTTACACTGTAAGTCTGTAGCTGTACAGTACATTAATAACAGGCAGGAGCTAGGACCGGGTGGATGACTGAGCCAACACTACTCACAGTGCTCAGTGTGCTGACGTGACATCACAGACCACACCACCATGCTGATGCTCGTCACACTGACTCAGCCTGACTGTCTGTCTAAGAAGTGACTCCACCCCCCACTTGCACTGCTGTGATCGCACGTGCGGTAGGAGAGCCCTATGCCTCCACAGTGATCTCTATGCATTCAAGTGACATCAACACAGATTGATTTACTCTCAATATATTTGCTGCTGCAGACTGCAGTGTACAAATTGCAATTAGCAATATAGTTTAGATTTAGATTAGTTAGTATACTAGTATTATGAATAGATAGTATATTAGTATAGAGTTACTGCAGAGACAGTGAGATAGGGCCAGGGGCGAAGATCTGATCATCTGACTTGTCTTCTTGTTTGACTTTTTGGGCAGATAATTATTTTTGCTTCAGGCCTGCAGCTTTTTATATTAGATAAGAGTAACTTGAGTCTTGAACTTGAACTAGTGTTTAAAAAAAAATAATTCATTTTTATTTTTCTACTTGTTAATTTAATCAACAGATACAGTCTGAGTCTGAGATAGATTAGCTTAGGAGTATACTGGACTTCTAGGGAGTTCTTTAACAATTTGCTTTAAATTAGTAGTGGAGTAATTTGGGAATAATAAAAAAAAAAAATTATTTTAAAATAATTTGCTTTATTAATTTCTGATTCTTTCTGAGGCTGAGAGAGGCTGCCTGAACAGCAGGCCTGGGCCAGCAGTCCGTTGACGGCTGTCACGGCTGCGTACTATTTAAAAATTTAAGTATTTTAGCAGATTAATTAATTTGAAGATTGCAATTACAAGTTTTGCAAAAAAAGTTAAAAGGTTTTTTTTAAAAAAAAGCAGATAACTGCAGTGCTGCTGCTGATACTAGTAGTTGACCTTGACCGTTGATGGCTGTCACGGCTGCTTAATATTAAAAAATTTAAGTATTTTAGCAGATTAATTTATTAGCAGATTGCAATTAGAAGTTTTGCAAAAAAAGGTAATTTTTTTATTTATTTAAAAAAGCAGTTAAGTGAGCTATATTATTATAATTATTATAAGATATTACCTATTAGTTCTAGTTGATATTTTCTAATAGCTGCAATATATTTTATAACAACCGGCACCGCAAAACTAATTGCCTACTAGTTCAGTTGTATATTTTCTAATAGCTGCAGAGCTACTTACATACAAGTTATTATATATTAGATAACAACCATAACAGCTGCAGAGCTACTTACCTACACGTTATATATTAGATAACAACCGCAAAACTACTTACCTATTAGTTCTAGTTGTATATTTTATAACAGCTGCAGAGCTACCTACCTAAGTTATATATTAGATAACAACCGCACAACTACTTACCTATTAGTTCTAGTTGTATATTTTCTAACAGCTGCAGAGCTACTTACCTACAAGTTATATATTAGATAACAACCGCAAAACAGTAAAACTACTTAACTATTACTTCTAGTTGTATATTTTATAACAGCTGCAGAGCTACCTACCTACAAGTTATATATTAGATAACAACCACAAAACTATTTAACTATTACTTCTAGTTGTATATTTTATAACAGCTGCATAGCTACCTACCTATAAGTTATATATTAGATAACAACCGCAAAACTATTTAACTATTACTTCTAGTTGTATATTTTATAACAGCTGCAGAGATATCTACGTATAGTACCTACAAGTTATATATTAGCTAACAACCGCAAAACTTTTTAACTATTACTTCTAGTTGTATATTTTATAACAGCTGCAGAGCTACCTACCTACAAGTTAGATATTCGATAAAAACCCGCAAAACTACTTAACTATTACTTCTAGTTGTATATTTTATAACAGCTGCAGAGCTACTTACCTACAAGTTATATATTTTATAAAAGCAAAGGACTGTTCTTTGTGTGTAAACTAACAGTTAAGATGGCACTTAGTAAATTTAGTGTGTCTGAGCTAAAGCAATTACATTTTTCAACGTTGCCCATTGAAAGAAAATTTTTAATTAAAATGCTCAGGCCAACATCTATGCTTAACCTTACCAATGTGACAAAATGTAAAACTAGAGATTAGAAAAGAGAATTAAAACCCAAGGTATATGATAAATATCCATGGATTTGTGGCTGTGAATTATCTAACAGGCTCTTTTGTTTTAATTGTCTCCTGTTTGCAAAACACAGTGGGGATTCAAGCTGGGTGAGTTATGGTGTCGCCGATTTATCACATTTAAGTCAAAAAACAAATAAACATAATTGCTCCCAATCACATTTAAACTCCACATTAGAGTTTAATTTGCTAGGAAGGGTTGATATTCGGCAACAAGTTGACAGTGCATATCGTTTGAATATTAAAAAACATAATGAGCAAGTAACAAAAAATCTTATGTTCTTTCCAAAATAATTAATTGTATTTTATTTTGCGGCGCATTTGAGCTTGCACTTCGAGGACATGATGAACGCGATGATTCATTAAATCCAGGCATTTTCAGAGGTCTTATAAACTTCTCAGCAGAGCTTGATGCATCTCTAAAAGAACATCTCGCTAGTGCCACTGTTTTTAAAGGAACGTCAAATGAAATTCAAAACGATTTATTAGACTGTATGCTTACTGTTTGCCAGAACAAAATAAAGAAGGAAATCTCAAATGCAAGTTTTGTAGCAGTGATAGCAGATGAAACTACTGATGTTTCATCTGCCTAACAATTGGTTGTTGTTTTTAGATACATTATAGGTAACGGACAACCGGTTGAGAGATTCTGGGAATTCACTAATCCAGCTGGATATGATGCAGAATCTATAGCTACATGTATTCAAGCTACTTTGGAAAAAGTTGTAGACAACCCAGAGAAACTGATACCCCAGAGTTACGATGGTGCAAACGTGATGAGTGGTCAGCATGCAGGTGTTCAGGCTATAATTAAATGTACCTACAAGAATGCACATTTTGTGCATTGCTACGCACGTCAGCTCAATTTAATTGTCAGCCAAGCAAGCAGTCAGAATCAACAAGTTTGAGTATTTATGGAGAGAGTGGTGTGTGTAAGCAACAGCACACCACGCCCTTAGGGGGCGCTTCCTCAGTATCAACTTACAATAAAAGTATAAAGAATATATATCTGATATAATGGGTCATTAAATTGGGTAGACTGTCAGCCTTAGCTAAGGTAGATGACCACAGATATAGAACTTTGTTAACAGTGGGAATAGAAAATAATATTATAAAAGCTATAAATGGTGTATAAAACAATATTATTAGGATACAATAATGTTATCAGTGTGGGTATTGACAGAAATAATAAAATTGAAAAAAACAAAAATCAGAAATAAAAACAACAACAACAAAAAATAAAAAGAAACTATGCTAGTCCTTATAACCAAAATGTTGATGATCCAGACGTTTAGGCTGCACTCTGTCCAAGGATGGCTATCCTGATAGTAGGAATCTAAAAAAGAATAAAAAACAGAGGCGCCAACATGGCCTAATATCGCCCATACAAGAGAAAATCACAGCAGAAGAAAATGTGAGTACTCACAAACAAAAAGCACCCAATTGGTGCTAATGGAGCAGGCTGAAACTTCACAGTGGTCCAGCACACTGGATCCTTGGCACAGAAACAGTCATGTGTCTTCTGGAAATCCAATGTTCAAGTGCCTATAAGTGTGTAAGAAAGCAAACCAACATGGTCCAGTATCATCAGGACAAGGAGAAAATAGCCCCAAATGAAAGCACTTACTAGAAGGTGATAGCTGTGTTAATAAAGACTTTTTAATTTTTTATATACACTTGCTCTTGTGGTTTTTATCACCTCCTGTGACAATTTTTCACTGTTCCTGATCTTTGCTGAGGATAATCCAATTAAAGTCTACTGGGCGATGATTTGGTTCCAGTTTGCTGAACTTTCACCTGCAGGTGCTCACCTTCTAGTAAGTGCTTTCATTTGGGGCTATTTTCTCCTTGTCCTGATGATACTGGACCATGTTGGTTTGCTTTCTCACACACTTATAAGCACTTGAACATTGGATTTCCAGAAGACACATGACTGTTTCTGTGCCAAGGATCCAGTGTGCTGGACCACTGTGAAGTTTCAGCCTGCTCCATTAGCACCAATTGGGTGCTTTTTGTTTGTGAGTACTCACATTTTCTTGTGCTGTGATTTTCTCTTGTATGGGCGATATTAGGCCATGTTGGTGCCTCTGTTTTTTATTATTTTTAAGTTTGAGTATTTTTTTCAAACCTAAGTGACATTACTAACTTTTTTAGTAACTCACCACAAAGGATAGCTATTCTAGATGAAACTGTTAGAAGAAGGATACCTCATGGTTCAGCCACCAGGTGGAATTTCAAGAGTCGAACCGTCAATACATTTTTTGAAAACAGGGAACAGTTAATTGAATGCATGGAAAAAATCAACAGTCAACATCGAGAAAAGAAATAGCTATAAATCAAGAAGGGGCTATTTGACGTATGTTACAAGACTCGGTATTTGTGTTTTGGCTTATAGTTTTTCACAACAGATGTGTTATACAACCAACTTCAGAAAACACTAACAGACGCGGCACTTATTTGAAAACATGTTAACACTTTCCAGCAGACAATGGAAAACGAAAGGAATAGAATGGACACAGTGACCATGACGATATCAGAAACAGAGGAAACATCTAGGAAAAGGAAGAGAGAAAATATTCACATTACTCAGACTGTGGCAGCTAAAGAGATATGCGATGTTATCACGAATCAAGTAAAAGATAGATTTTCTTTTATAACTCACTACTCGGCTGTTTCTCTCCTCCAAGTGGAAAAATTTGCAGATTAAGAGAAAATTTTTCCAAATCAGCTTCTTGACAAAACATCAGCTGTTTATTACATATTACAGAAAGATCGCCTGAAAACTGAACTAGGAGTAATTTACAGAAGACCAGATTTCAGAAATATGAATGGTGCCATTAGTCTTCTACAGTTTGAAATAGAAAATAACTTGGACAGTACTTTCTTGGAGACCTGCAAACTGTTGCAAATTATTTCAACTATTCCCGTGACAATTGCTGAGGCTGAGAGATGTTTCTCAACTTTTAAAACGAGTTAAGACATTTCTAAGGAGCACAATGACTGAGGAAAGACTGACCGCTGTAGCCATGCTCACAATTGAAAAACAATTGATCAATGACATTCCTAAATTCAACGAAAATGTTATTGATTTATTTGCCTCAAAAAAAGACAGGCGGATTGACTTAATTTACAAAACTTGTACTTGAGTTATCAACATTGTTTTAATGTTTACCTTTGAAGTAAATTCTTAAGCACTAGTGTAATAGAAATAATCTTCTTTTGTAGAAAGTAAAATGTTGGTGTTTTTATCTTAATGTTGCCATGGCCTTTGGCTGCATTGCCTAATATCGAACACTGGGGGCTGGGGCAACAATAATTGAAATGTGATTTTATTTCTCTATAAGGTGGAAGGAATATATATATTTTCATAAATGTACATTCAATGTTCTTATTATTTCTCATCTTTAATTAATCATTTGGTTAATATATATGTTATTATATAATTTAACTGAGCATGTATATTTTAAGACTAGACATAGGTATACTGAAGAAGAGTATGTATTCTTGTATATTAATTTACATATTAGACCTGGTCATAATATTAAATAAATGGCTTATGATGGGGAGGAAGTCCCTGAAAACGTTCCATTAAAGATTGTTAACTTTTCTTCACTTAAAGACCTGAGAGTGCATCCGTTTTTCCAGGAGTATTCATTGCATGCTTACATTCAGGCAGATGTCCACAGGAGGGTAACACTGTACTTTGGACGGTATATTTTTTTTTTTTTTTTTTTAAACTGACTTTATTGAAGAATAATAAAGCTTACAGAAGGAAAACACATCTTAAAGTATACAATATGCATTTTGGGGGACGCAGCCCCCGTTGAGGTGGATACAATTGTCAGTTACATTTTGCAATAAAACAAGTGATAGTCAATGAAAATAAAAGTTGTCCCTTCCTCCTATGATATGTGAATCCAGTTGGGTATTTTTAACTTTGTTAAGGGTTTGAGGAGGAAAGGAGAAAAAAGGGAAGCAAAGGGGAAGAGAAGGGAGTGGACGGTATATTTTATATATATATATATATATATATATATATATATACTTCCTACTGATAATATCTTAAGAGATTAACTTAATAGTCATTTTGCAAACAGGATCTTGTTTTTATTGTCTCCTGTTTGAAAACAAAGTGGTGATTCAAGTTGGGTGAGTTATGGTGTCGCCGATTTATCACATTTAACTCCAAAAATATAAATAATTGCCACCAATCACATTTATACTCCCTATTAGAGTTTAATTTGCTATGCAGGATTGATATTCACCAACAACTTGTCAGTGCATATTGTTTGAATGTTAATAAACACAATGATCAAGTAACCACAAATCGTTATGTTCTTTCCAAAATTCTGAATTGTATTCTATTTTCCGGCGCATTTGAGCTTTCACTTCGAGGACATGATGAACGCGATGATTCATTACATATTGGGAGACTTAAAAGGATTGTAATTTAATGCTTAGTTAGTATGATACTAATAATCAGCTATACTATTAACTATTTGAAATCAATTGATTAATCATTTCATATTCTGATATTACATTGGATTTAATTATAATTCTGTAGTGATTAATTTATTGTAACAATATTTATATTTCCTTATTATCCCACTTTAATATAAATATATTCCATATTTGAAGTCATTCCTTAATAAAGTATAGGAGTATATAAAACTATATGAAAATTAGATACAAGTAATTTCATATGAAATTTTGTCTTCTATATGCTTGCATCAATTCTGAGCTAGAAAACCTTTCCAGATGTATATGTGGATTCAGACCTTCAAAAGTATTGTTAGTCCCATCATTTGTATATCATACAAGTGATAATTACTTACTTTCCTGAAGATTCTGAGCATATCTGAACTAAAGTACAGAATTGTTTCTCTGTCACCCCAGAGAGGTAACATGGTCATCTTGTTTGTAGAGATCTAATCTCATTAAGCAATGAAGTAAAGAATCTTTTGAAGCTTAAACTTTAACAAATGTTCCCTTTGCATATTTTTTAGATATCCTGCCTGTGAGCTGTATTGGAGCATAGTATTTATATATAATTGATGTTACATTTCATAAAAATATATTTCATATCTGAGTACATTACTTTAATACAGTTTGAGTGCATGAAATCATATACAGTTGTATGCAAAGGTTTAGGCACCCCTGACAATTTCCATGATTTTCAGTTATAAATAATTGGCTGTTTGGATCAGTAATCTCATTTTGATCTATCAAATAAATGAAGGACACAGTAAAAATTCAGTAGTGAAATGAGGTTTATTGGATTAACAGAAAATGTGCAATATGCATCAAAACAAAATTAGACAGGTGCATACATTTGGGCACCCTTGTTATTTTGTTGATTTGAATACATACCTGTAACTACCTAGCACTGATTAATTGAAAGACAAAATTGGTTTGGTGAGCCCATTAAGCCTTAAACTTCATAGAAAGGTATATCCAATCATGAGAAAAGGTTTTAAGGTGGCCAATTGCAAGTGGAAACATGGGGGCCTCAAAATAACTCTCAAATGACCTAAAAACAAAGATTGTTCAACTTCATGGTTTAGGGGAAGGCTACAAAAAGCTATTGCATAGATTTAAGATGTCAGTGTCCACTGTGAGGAACATAGTGAGCATGGTGAGGATATGGAAGACCACAGGCACAGTTCTTGTTAAGGCCAGAAGTGGCAGGCCAAGTAAAATATCGGAGAGGCAAAGGCAAAGGATGGTGAGAATGGTCAAAAACAGCCCACAGACCACCTCCAAAGACCTGTACTGGGAATCTTGTTGAGGGTCTCATTGATTCCACTCAATATCAGCAGATACCTGAGAATAATGTTGAGGAATCAGTCACAAACTTTAGTTGAAGTTACCCCAGGGGCTGGATATTTCAACAAGACGATGACCAAAAACACTGCTGGTTCAAATGGGTGGGGCCATTTGAGGGGGCGTGGCTTTATCAAAGGGGTGTGGCTTTTAAAAGGGGCATGGCTTTTAAAAAGGGGCGCTTTTTTAAAGGGGCATAGTTTTCTCATAGGGGCGGGGTCTTGTGCACCACCATCCTAAAAATTCACCAGCCACCACTGGCTGGATCTAAGCACTAGAGTGTGTGAGTACTACATAGCTATTGTCAAAGACATTTATTTGCCTTAAGTTTTGCGGTATGAAATATATTCTTTTTCTTTGAGGATAATCATTTGAGGACTATATTGGAACTCTCCTGCATCTGATATTCATTGCTGCCATATTGGAGATTGCTCTTTTCTTATATAAATATTTTTAAATTAATAAGGTGTTTTGTTTATTCACTTTATTTATTTTTTTTGCATCTTATTGTTTTTTGAATCACTCATTTGCCTTTGTTTTGTCCTTACTACTTTTTTTTTTATATCTTCCAGCTTTGACCAAATACCCCCAGCAACCTTGTTATGGAGGACCAAGGGCAGAGACCAAGTAGCCAACTTTTTGCCCCTAGAAGTACCATGGCAGCTGTATACACCAACATGGCCTCTCCATCTCCTTTCTATCAAAGAGTTAGTCTGAAGTTAGTCTGAAGCCCTTTTATGAACTCTTGTACATACCTAGCCCTACAAGCACCAACAGCTGGCCATTGGTCACTCCCAGCAACTTGTGAGTCGACCTTAACCACCCTCCCCCAGACCCCTTCCAGCCACAGGAGCACAACCCTTAAAGGACCAGTAAATACAGTAGATTTGCATAAACAACAAATACACAATAAAAAGACAATACAAGGGGGTGGAGCCAACTACCAAAGCGACAGGATGTGCATGTCAGGAGCTCCTTCTAAGACATATTTTTGAAAGCTTATAAATGAAATATAGCAATATTTGTGAATTATTATATGCTTCTCACAATATATAGTGTTCATTAATACTTTTAAAAGTTTTCTCTGAGCCTGAGATGTAAATACCTCTTGACATTTGTCCTATAGACCGACCACGTGGATGCTTTTTGCAGTTTCAGAAGCATAGGATGCCACATCTGCATTCTTCCCAAGACTTTGGGAAAAGCTGCTATAACTATAGTTGACTAGCAGTTGATATAATGGGGGATATCCCTACAAGAATACATACCATCCTGCTGGACTTTCAATGTGACCTGATAAAGACTCTGGGTCGTGTCTTTGCAGGCCCCAAGAGGATATATACACAGAAGAGTGAGACATATCTGTCTCAAGACAAGGAACTGGCTTCTTGCTGTGGATTTCTAGTGGCACATTCTACGGGAGGTGCAGATGACTTTCATGAGTGGGGTGTGCACCCGTTTAAAAAGCAGATCAAGGCAATATGTAGATGGGATGACCGACTCTGGCTTACCGCATTGGCAGACCTTCCAAGCTTAATGGAGTTCCCAGAGAGGACGGACAGCGGACCCAGAGACTCCCTATAGCCACTGAATTCTGATGTCCACATACGAAAAATGAACTGCAGCCATACTAGCCGACTAGATGAGTTACATTACAACCCGGCGAGAGAGGCATTTCCTACTAAGACTTCTGCTGGCTCCATTTTTATGGAATTGGAACAGGACAGTATAACACAGTTGAAGTCTAGCTTGAATCAGTACAAGGCTGGGATTGGATAGACATTCCCGTAACAACATATCTCTATAGACAGTGATCATAATTCTGCTTCTTCCATAGTTAAATACCCCACAGCCTTACATTTTGTACATTTTAGTGGTTATTGTTATTAACTGAGTTTATGCAAAATGGCACCTGAACTGATAGATAATTGAAATATTCCCGGTGGAGAATAGAAGCTTGACGTTCCGGTTATGCTTTAGCTGCAGGTCTAAATTTTTAATACAACTTAGTATATGGTAGTTGGCACTAGATTCTATAGCCTATAACTCACCAAGTTACTGTCTATTATTTTACCTAGCTAAATGTGTGCACTAAATGGCAGATACAATGTTTTGGATACTAGATGGTTGTTGATGTTTATATTGATATGTAGCCTGTATATACCTAAACTTATCTATAGTGACCCAATGTCATTACATTATACCTATAGGTTGTACTATTATCCTGCACAGAGGGTGGTGGGCTGTCTCCGGCCGGGATGGCCTACCCATGTTTACTTGTATGCTTCAACTCTCTTGGAATTTCTCTCAATATATACAGTAGCTGCATATAGTCTTCTATTTTAGAACTATATAACAACCCACTCTTATCTAATTGGGTAGGGTCAGCTATATAATCATTAAGATACTACAAAGCCATACTAAAGCCTGATAGCTCTATAATAGATTCCCTAAAGCGTTAAACAGGGCTGAAATATAAATTATGTATTGTATCCTGGTACCAATTGTTAGCTAGGTTTTTTTAGACTATAGTTTTTCCTCGTTCGGATGCAAACAATATGCTATTATGTATTTATCTTATGACATTTTATCTGGCTAGTTGATATATTACATGCTAAAATCATCTAGTGGGTTTGTCACAGTGAGCAATCCGAATTTTCTCTCCCTAAACTACCTTTTTTCATTATATTTCACCGATATTTAAGCATTATTCTGCCATAGCTGAACTTGGTTTTAATTATATTGGTCATATTTAATGTGGCCGTCGTTAGTGATGCCCCCCCCCGTTATTTGTTTACTTGGTAAACTAAGTGAATTATACACCATTAACTTACTCCTAAGCCGATATTATACTCATTTTATACTATATTTTCATTTACAGTCCCCTTCCTTTCTTCAGACGCTATTGTCACCATTTATAGTCCTAAGGGTCAAAGAATGGCCATATACATTACCTTTCTAATGCATGTTCCCTATCCAGTTCCCCTATTGGTAGTAGTTAAAGGATCAGGTCCAAGAGAAGTCATTGTTTTCCCTATGGGGAATATATACTCATATGACATGTCTATTGAACATAGGGGTTAACTGTTCTCTTATACTTTATATACTATATATTTCATAGGTATGATTAATATGTTTAATAGTTCTCAGAAGTCCAAAAAAGGACTTTATATTAATACTACCCTCCTGATATGTCCTATAATAGTTGGGATGGAGGTCCTAGAGGAGCCTCACTTTTCTTATGTAGGTGGAAAACCAAGGATTAACTTTGATATGTGTTTTCTATATATTCTACAGGTACTAGATTGTTGGCTACATTATTGTGTTCCTCTTTAATTTCCACTCATGTACAGTACCTACTTGCTTATATATCATTCCATTGCTATGGAACATACTGCATATGTATTTCTGATATCCCACAACAACAAAATTCCTGTATGTTTATTTTTGATCCAATATATATATATATATATATATATATATATATATATATATATATATATATATATATATATATATATATATATATATATATATATATAACAATACAATAGCACTTAGGGCCGATTTATGTAAGTGCAAGCAGACATACGCTGTCGGCATTTATCATTGCACAAGCAGTTCTTGTGATTGGCCACTAGCAGGGGGTGTCAATCAGCCCGATCATATAGGAACGAGCGGATTGATGTCCACAGCCTCCAGGCCCAGCGCCAGTGTAAGGGCACCCACAGCACGGGGGCGCCGGATCTGGATGCCGGCATTGGCAAATCAGCTGCTTGATGCTTTTTTAAAAAAAATTATCTGTGCACAAGCGCACAAGCGCACTCGGTACACACACACACTGTTTACTGACAGTCTCAGACTTCTGACTTAACTGTCTGTCACTCAGACTCAGCTCAGGACAGCTTGGCACACTCTCAGACAGACAGTCAGACTTGACAGTAACTGTCTGGACTGTCACTCAGACTCAGTAGGCTGCAGGAGTCAGGACCATGCGGCGCAGCATTATCCATTATGCATGGTGGTTGACTCATGCGGGGGTCAGGAGGGCGCAGGCACTGGGCGGCATGAATGTGAGCAGCACAGTACTGCCTTGACAAGGCACTAGTCTACTGACTGGGCATTTGTTAAAACTTCAGAGAGCGTCTTGAGTCACTTACGGCGTTGCGCTACTGCGCATAGGCACACTCCACTGACGTCACTCAGCGTGCATAAGAAACTCAGACTGTCACTCACTAGGTAATGTGCACAGTCTGAGTCTGTCAGTCAGTGACGTGGGAGGATGGAGGCGGCTTAGGCAGTGGAGCTGTCAGCTGTGAGAGGGAGGGAAACACACATAAGGACTAGTAAAATTGAGGCTGAGGGAGCCACTATATGAGGGACACCCCTCCTCACCGCTGTGGTACTGAAGACAGTGACTGAGAGAGGTAGGTGAATGGTGAGTTGGTAAAGTAACCTTTTTAATTAAATAATTTGTAATGTTTCAGATTTTTACTATTTGTTCTGTTCTGCAAACTATTTTCCAAATTCTAAGTGATCATTTCGCTAAAAAAAAAACAACAAAACTTAATGTGAGGGATGGCTACATACATAAACAAGGGTCTTTGAAGGGTGTTTATCATTATCCATGAACTTTGGGGGGATATTGTATAGATCAGTGTTTTTCAACCAGTGTGCCACGGCACACTAGTGTGCCGTGAGAGATCCTCAGGTGTGCTGCAGTGTGACATATTTTTTACATTTTGCTTGTTTTAATGTGACAGGCTCATCAGGCAGACAGGCAGGCATCATTTACAACCATGACATATTGACATTCATTCACAGACAATCATTATGATGTATAATATATGCTGTATTAGGCTACAATGTGTGATTTTGTAAAACTTTGGGATGGTGGCGTGCCGCAGGCAAAAAAAAATGTTGAAAATCACTGTAAAAAATGTAAAAAAGTGTGCCACGGCAAAAAAAATGTTGAAAATCACTGGTATAGATAATATACATGATGTATTTTGGATCATTAAACAGTTAATAGCTAAAACATAGACTTTGGACTTCTATAATTTCTTATAACTCCTCTTATAAGATCTATGTATTTGTGTTTAAATTTCTGCAGACTCAGTCACGACTCACTTTATTTAAATGTATTGCTATTGGCCTTTTTATTAGAACTGGCTGTGTATATTATATACATAGGGGCTGGCAGACTGTGTCCTGGGGCCCAATGAGATGTAGTTAGACTTATGGGGGTTCTTTTTTCTCTCTTTGCAGAGTTTAAAGTAAACACATAATTACATGGAAGCATTTGTGAGAGAATACAATGCACTTTATTATTAGAGCATTTTATTATAGTATTGTTATGTATGACTGTCCATTAGTCATACTATACATAACAAAGCAAGCAAAAATGCAGTATAAAAATGTTAATTTGAGTGTTTTTTCATTGAAGCTTTACGTCACTTTAAAATTTTTAAATAAAAAAATATGTTTGTATAGGAATGCTGCTGAAAAAAAAATGCTCTAATAACAAAGTGCATTGAATTATCTCACAAATGCTTCCATGTGTTTACTTTAACCACTGCAAAGAGTTTAAAAAAAATTGTCCAAACAACTGTTCACCTGGAATGGAAACTGCTTGGTTGATTAAATTTGCGTTTGAGTTACTGGAAAAACACACATATATATATATATATATATATATATATATATATATATTTCTCTTGTTAAGTGTATCCAGTCCACGGATCATCCATTACTTATGGGATATTAACTACTCCCCAACAGGAAGTGCAAGAGGATTCACCCAGCAGAGCTGCTATATAGCTCCTCCCCTAACTGCCATTACCAGTCATTCTCTTGCACCCAACGAATAGATAGGATGTGTGAGAGGACTGTGGTGATTATACTTAGTTTCATACCTTCAATCAAAAGTTTGTTATTTTATAATAGCACCGGAGTGTGTTATTCCTTCTCTGGTAGAATTTGAAGAAGAATCTACCTGAGTTTTTCTATGATTTTAGCCGGAGTAGTTAAGATCATATTGCTGTTTCTCGGCCATCTGAGGAGAGGTAAACTTCAGATCAGGGGACAGCGGGCAGATTAATCTGCAAAGAGGTATGTAGCAGCTTATTATTTTCTGACAATGGAATTGATGAGAAAATTCTGCCATACCGATATAATGTAAACTCAGCCTTAAATGCAGTAGCAGCAACTGGTATCAGGCTGTCATGTATGTATATTTTACACTTCAGTATTCTGGGGAATGGCACTTCACTGGAATTATACTGTATGCATAAAACTTTAGCCTAATTTGCAGGGACTAGCAACAGGCTTTTTAATAACACTCAATTTATTAATGTTAAACGTTTTTTGCTGGCATGTAAAATCGTTTAATTTTCTGAGGTACTGAGTGAAAAAATGTTTTGGGCACTATTTTTTTCCACTTGGCAGTCGTTTTATTTAATTTATGACAGTTTACTGATCTCTCTCACTGTTATGTGTGAGAGGGAGGGGCCTTTTTTGGTGCTTTTGCTACGCATCAAAAAATTCAGTCAGAAGTTTATTGTCTTCCCTGCATGATCCGGTTCATCTCTACAGAACTCAGGGGTCTTCAAAACTTGTTTTGAGGGAGGTAATCACTCACAGCAGAGCTGTGAGATTGTAGTTGACTGTGATAAAAAAAAACGTTTATTTCTGTATTTTTTTTTTTTTTTTTTTTTTTTTTTTTTCTGCTATCAGGGTTAGTTATCCTTTGCTAATGGGAGCAATCCTTTGCTAAAATTGTGTTTTTTACAAAGATTTGATGCTATAACTTTTCAGTTTATTAATTTTCAACTGTCATAACTTTTTCTGTGCTTCTTATAGGCACAGTACGTTTTCATATTATAGTAAATTACTTGAAAAGTATTTCCAAGTTGCTAGTTTATTTGCTAGTGTGTTAAACATGTCTGATTCAGAGGAAGATATCTGTGCTATATGTGCTAAAGCCAAAGTGGAGCCCAATAGAAATTTATGTACTAACTGTATTGATGCTACTTTAAATAAAAGTCAATCTGTACAAATTGAACATATTTCACCAAACAACGAGGGGAGAGTTATGCCGACTAACTTGCCTCACGTGTCAGTACCTGCATCTCCCGCTCGGGAGGTGCGTGATATTGTAGCGCCGAGTACATCTGGGCGGCCATTACAAATCACATTACAGGATATGGCTACTGTTATGACTGAAGTTTTGGCTAAATTACCAGAACTAAGAGGTAAGCGTGATCACTCTGGGGTGAGAACAGAGTGCGCTGATAATATTAGGGCCATGTCAGACACTGCGTCACAATTTGCAGAACATGAGGACGGAGAGCTTCATTCTGCGGGTGACGGTTCTGATCCAAACAAACTGGATTCAGATATTTCAAATTTTAAATTTAAGCTGGAAAACCTCCGTGTATTACTAGGGGAGGTGTTAGCGGCTCTGAATGATTGTAACACAGTTGCAATACCAGAGAAAATGTGTAGGTTGGATAAATATTTTGCGGTACCGGCGAGTACTGACGTTTTTCCTATACCTAAGAGACTTACTGAAATTGTTACTAAGGAGTGGGATAGACCCGGTGTGCCGTTCTCACCCCCTCCGATATTTAGAAAGATGTTTCCAATAGACGCCACCACACGGGACTTATGGCAAACGGTCCCTAAGGTGGAGGGAGCAGTTTCTACTTTAGCTAAGCGTACCACTATCCCGGTGGAGGATAGCTGTGCCTTTTCAGATCCAATGGATAAAAAGTTAGAGGGTTACCTTAAGAAAATGTTTGTTCAACAAGGTTTTATATTGCAACCTCTTGCATGCATTGCGCCTGTCACGGCTGCAGCAGCATTTTGGTTTGAGTCTCTGGAAGAGACACTTGAATCGGCTCCATTAGATGAGATTACACACAAGCTTAAAGCCCTTAAGTTAGCTAACTCATTTATTTCAGATGCCGTAGTACATTTAACTAAACTTACGGCTAAGAATTCCGGATTCGCCATTCAGGCACGCAGAGCACTGTGGCTAAAATCCTGGTCAGCTGACGTTACTTCTAAATCTAAATTGCTTAATATACCTTTCAAAGGGCAGACCTTATTCGGGCCCGGGTTGAAAGAAATTATCGCTGACATTACAGGAGGTAAAGGCCATGCCCTGCCTCAAGACAGAGCCAAACCTAAGGCTAAACAGTCTAATTTTCGTTCCTTTCGTAATTTCAAAGCAGGAGCAGCATCAACTTCCTCTGCACCAAAACAGGAAGGAGCTGTTGCTCGCTACAGACAAGGCTGGAGACCTAACCAGTCCTGGAACAAGGGCAAGCAGGCCAGGAAACCTGCTGCTGCCCCTAAGACAGCATGAATCGAGGGCCCCCGATCCGGGAACGGATCTAGTGGGGGGCAGACTTTCTCTCTTCGCCCAGGCTTGGGCAAGAGATGTCCAGGATCCCTGGGCATTAGAGATCATATCTCAGGGATACCTTCTAGACTTCAAATTCTCTCCCCCAAGAGGGAGATTTCATCTGTCAAGGTTGTCAACAAACCAAATAAAGAAAGAGGCGTTTCTACGCTGCGTACAAGATCTTTTATTAATGGGAGTGATCCATCCGGTTCCGCGGTCGGAACAAGGACAAGGGTTTTACTCAAATCTGTTTGTGGTTCCCAAAAAAGAGGGAACTTTCAGGCCAATCTTGGATTTAAAGATCCTAAACAAATTCCTAAGAGTTCCATCGTTCAAAATGGAAACTATTCGGACAATTTTACCCATGATCCAAAAGGGTCAGTACATGACCACAGTGGATTTAAAGGATGCTTACCTTCACATACCGATTCACAAAGATCATTACCGGTATCTAAGGTTTGCCTTTCTAGACAGGCATTACCAGTTTGTAGCTCTTCCATTCGGATTGGCTACGGCTCCGAGAATCTTCACAAAGGTTCTGGGTGCTCTTCTGGCGGTACTAAGACCGCGAGGAATTGCGGTAGCTCCGTACCTAGACGACATTCTGATACAAGCTTCAAGCTTTCAAACTGCCAAGTCTCATACAGAGTTAGTACTGGCATTTCTAAGGTCGCATGGATGGAAGGTGAACGAAAAGAAGAGTTCTCTCTTTCCACTCACAAGAGTTCCCTTCTTGGGGACTCTTATAGATTCTGTAGAAATGAAGATTTACCTGACAGAAGACAGGTTAACAAAGCTTCAAAATGCATGCCGTGTCCTTCATTCCATTCAACACCCGTCAGTAGCTCAATGCATGGAGGTGATCGGCTTAATGGTAGCAGCAATGGACATAGTACCCTTTGCACGTCTAACAGACCGCTGCAATTGTGCATGCTAAGTCAGTGGAATGGGGATTACTCAGACTTGTCCCCTACTCTGAATCTGGATCAAGAGACCAGAAATTCTCTTCTATGGTGGCTTTCTCGGCCACATCTGTCCAGGGGGATGCCATTCAGCAGGCCGGACTGGACAATTGTAACAACAGATGCCAGCCTACTAGGTTGGGGCGCTGTCTGGAATTCTCTGAAGGCTCAGGGACAATGGAATCAGGAGGAGAGTCTCCTACCAATAAACATTCTGGAATTGAGCAGTTCTCAATGCCCTTCTGGCTTGGCCCCAGTTAACAACTCGGGGGTTCATCAGGTTTCAGTCGGACAACATCACGACTGTAGCTTACATCAACCATCAGGGAGGGACAAGAAGCTCCCTAGCAATGATGGAAGTATCAAAGATAATTCGCTGGGCAGAGTCTCACTCTTGCCACCTGTCAGCAATCCACATCCCGGGAGTGGAGAACTGGGAGGCGGATTTCTTAAGTCGTCAGACTTTTCATCCGGGGGAGTGGGAACTTCATCCGGAGGTCTTTGCCCAAATACTTCGACGTTGGGGCAAACCAGAGATAGATCTCATGGCGTCTCGACAGAACGCCAAGCTTCCTCGTTACGGGTCCAGATCCAGGGATCCGGGAGCGGTTCTGATAGATGCTTTGACAGCACCTTGGACCTTCGGGATGGCTTATGTGTTTCCACCCTTCCCGATGCTTCCTCGATTGATTGCCAGAATCAAACAGGAGAGAGCATCAGTGATTCTAATAGCGCCTGCATGGCCACGCAGGACTTGGTATGCAGATCTAGTGGACATGTCATCCTGTCCACCTTGGTCGCTACCTCTGAAACAGGACCTTCTGATCCAGGGTCCCTTCAAACATCAAAATCTAATTTCTCTGAAGCTGACTGCTTGGAAATTGAACGCTTGATTTTATCAAAACGTGGTTTTTCTGAGTCAGTTATTGATACCTTAATACAGGCTAGGAAGCCTGTTACCAGAAAGATTTACCATAAGATATGGCGCAAATACTTATATTGGTGCGAATCCAAGAGTTACTCATGGAGTAAGGTTAGGATTCCGAGGATATTGTCTTTTCTACAAGAAGGTTTAGAAAAGGGTTTATCCGCTAGTTCCTTAAAGGGACAGATTTCAGCTCTGTCCATTCTTTTACACAAACGTCTGTCAGAAGTTCCGGACGTTCAAGCTTTTTGTCAGGCTTTAGCTAGGATCAAGCCTGTGTTTAAAACTGTTGCTCCACCATGGAGTTTGAACTTAGTTCTTAATGTTTTACAGGGGGTTCCGTTTGAACCCCTTCATTCCATTGATATCAAGTTGTTATCTTGGAAAGTTCTGTTTTTAATGGCGATTTCCTCGGCTCGAAGAGTCTCTGAGTTATCTGCCTTACATTGTGATTCTCCTTATCTGATTTTTCATTCAGACAAGGTAGTTCTGCGTACTAAACCTGGGTTCCTACCTAAGGTGGTCACTAACAGGAATATCAATCAAGAGATTGTGGTTACATCTTTGTGTCCTAATCCTTCTTCGAAAAAGGAACGTCTGCTACACAATCTAGATGTAGTCCGTGCCCTGAAATTTTATCTACAGGCAACTAAGGATTTTCGACAAACGTCTTCCCTGTTTGTCGTTTCTTCTGGTCAGAGGAGAGGTCAAAAAGCTTCGGCTACCTCTCTCTCCTTTTGGCTTCGTAGCATAATACGGTTAGCCTATGAGACTGCTGGACAGCAGCCTCCTGAAAGAATTACAGCACATTCTACTAGAGCTGTGGCTTCCACTTGGGCCTTTAAGAATGAGGCTTCTGTTGAACAGATTTGCAAGGCTGCAACTTGGTCTTCTCTTCATACTTTTTCCAAATTTTACAAATTTGACACTTTTGCTTCTTCGGAGGCTGTTTTTGGGAGAAAGGTTCTTCAGGCAGTGGTTCCTTCCGTATAAAGAGCCTGCCTGTCCCTCCCGTCATCCGTGTACTTTAGCTTTGGTATTGGTATCCCATAAGTAATGGATGATCCGTGGACTGGATACACTTAACAAGAGAAAACATAATTTATGCTTACCTGATAAATTTATTTCTCTTGTAGTGTATCCAGTCCACGGCCCGCCCTGTCACTTTAAGGCAGGTAATTTTTCCATTAAACTACAGTCACCACTGTACCCTATGGTTTTCCTTTCTCTGCATGTTTTCGGTCGAATGACTGGTAATGGCAGTTAGGGGAGGAGCTATATAGCAGCTCTGCTGGGTGAATCCTCTTGCACTTCCTGTTGGGGAGTAGTTAATATCCCATAAGTAATGGATGATCCGTGGACTGGATACACTACAAGAGAAATAAATTTATCAGGTAAGCATAAATTATGTTATATATACAGTGAGGCCCCGGTTTACGCACGACTCGGTATACGAAATTTCGGTTTACGAAATCGAAATTTGAAGAAAATTTGACTCGGTTTACGAATTTTTTTCGCAATACGAAACAAAATGCCGGTCAAAATGCCGGTTTGCCCCCCTCGGTTTACGAATATTTTTCGCAATACGAAACCAGTGGCCCCTGTGCCCCCTGCATACTCAAGTATGATTGAATTAATGAAGTTTGGGTACCAGTGTAGAGGTGTTGGAGAGGTTTTGGAGCCATTTTGCAGCAAGTTGTTGAGCCTTTTGAGCCATTTGCAGCAAGTTGTTAAGCCTTTTGGAGCCATTTGCAGCAAGTTGTGGAGCCTTTTGGAGACATTGGAGCCATTTGCAGCAAGTTGTTAAGCCTTTTGGAGCCTTTTGGAGCCTTTTTTGGACACTTTACTTGAATTTTTTCGGACCTCCGGAACGCATTAATTGATTTTCAATGCATTCCTATGGGAAACCGTGTTTCGGTTTACGAATTTTTCGCAATACGAAACGACCCGGAGAACGAATTAAATTCGTAAACCGAGGCCTCACTTATATATATATATATATATATATATATATATATATATATATATATATATATATATATATATATATATATATATACTGTATATATATATATATGCACCTTCGCCTGTGTAGACAAAAATCCTCAGAGCAGGCGGACCAGTTAAGGAGAACATAACTGCTGTTTCCGGTGAGCCTGAAAGCTAGCACGGAAACAGGGGCATCAAGCTCCATTCGGAGCTTGATAATTTGGCCCCTTAGTCTGAACTTCAAATGAGTTGTAGATTTTTTTTCAGACAAATTTCAAAGTTATGTCTATTTCCACTCCCCCAGTATCATGTGACAGCCATCAGCCAATCACAAAAGCTTATACGTATATTCTGTAAATTCTTGCACATGCACAGTAGGAGCTGGTGATTTAAAAAGTGTAAATATAAAAAAACTGTGCACATTTTCGGCTAGATTACGAGTCTTGCGTTAGGGTTAAAAAGCAGCGTTTAAAGGTCCCAGCGCTGCTTTTTAACGCCCGCTGGTATTACCAGTCTGGCAGGTACAGGTGCACCGCTCACTTTTTTTCCGCGACTCGAGCATACCGCAAATCCACTTACGTCAATTGTGTATCCTATCTTTTTAATGGTATTTGCCTAACGCCAGTATTACGAGTCTTGGAAAAAGTGAGCGGTAGACCCTCTCCTGTCAAGACTCCTACCGCATTTAAAAGTCAGTAGTTAAGAGTTTTATGGGCTAACGCCATAACATAAAACTCTTAGCTAAAGTGCCAAAAAGTACACTAACACCCATAAACTACCTATTAACCCCTAAACCAAGCCCCCCCCACACACATCGCAAACAGTTAAATACATTTTTAACCCCTAATCTGCCGACCGGACATCGCCGCCACTTCAATAAATATATTAACCCCTAAACCACCGCACTCCCGCTTCGCAAACATTAGTTACATTTTATTAACCCCTAATCTGCCGTCCCTAACATCGCCGACACCTACCAACATTTATTAACCCTAATCTGCCGCCCCCAACGTCGCCGCAACTATATTAAATTTATTAACACCAAAATCTAAGTCTAACCCTAACCCTAATACCCCCTAACTTAAATATAATTTAAATAAATCTAAATAAAATAACTACAATTCACTAAATTATTCCTATTTAAAACTACTTACCTATAAAATAAACCCTAAAATAGCTACAATATAACTAATAGTTACATTGTAGCCATCTTAGGATTTATTTTTATTTTACAGGCAAGTTTGTATTTATTTTAACTAGGTACAATAGTTATTAATTATTAACTATTTAATAACTTTCTAGTTAAGTACAAATTTACCTGTAAAATAAACACTAACCTAAGTTACAATTACACCTAACACTACACTATAATTAAATTAATTACCTAAACTAACTACAATTTATTACAATTAAATTAAATAAACTAAAGTTCGGAAAAAAAACAAACACTAAATTACAGAAAATAATAAAATAATTAAAATTTTTGAAACTAATTACACCTAATCTAATCCCCCTAATAACATAAAAAAGCCACCCAAAATAAAAAAAATCCCTGCTCTATACTAAATTACAAATAGCCCTTAAAGGGCCTTTTGCGGGGCATTGCCCCAAAGTAATCAGCTCTTTTACCTGTAAAAAAAAGTACAAATACCCCCCCAACATTAAAACCCACCACCCACACACCCAACCCACCCAATCCCCCCTTAATAAAACCTAACACTAACCACTTGAAGATCACCCTACCTTGAGATGTCTTCACCCAACCGGGCAGAAGTGGTCCTCCAGACGGCCAGAAGTCTTCATCCGATCCGGGCAGAAGAGGACCTCCAGACAGCCAGAAGTCTTCATCCAGGCAGCATCTTCTATCTTTATCCATCTGGAGCAGAGCGGGTCCATCTTCAAGCCATCTGACATGGAGCATACTCTTCCATCCGACGACTAACACTAAATGACGGTACCTTTAAGTGACGTCATCCAAGATGGCGTCCCTTGAATTCCCATTGGCTGATAAGGTAGAAAAAATCCTATTGGCTGATGCAATCAGACAATAGGATTGAAGTTCAATCATATTGACTGATCCAATCAGCCAATAGGATTGAGCTTGCATTCTATTGGCTGATTGGATCAGCCAATAGGATTTTTTCTACCTTAATTCCAATTGGCTGATAGAATTCTATCAGCCAATCGGAATTGAAGGGACGCCATCTTGGATGACGTCACTTAAAGGTACCATCATTTAGTGTTAGTCGTTGGATGGATGAGGATGCTCCGCGTCAGATGGCTTGAAGATGGACCGGCTCCGCTCCAGATGGATGAAGACAGAAGATGCCGCCTGGATGAAGACTTCTGGCCGTCTGGAGGTCCTCCTGCCCGGATCGGATGAAGACTTCTGGCCGTCTGGAGGACCACTTCTGCCCGGTTGGGTGAAGATGTCTCAATGTAGGGTGATCTTCAAGGGGTTAGTGTTAGGTTTAATTAAGAGGGGATTGGGTGGGTTTTAGAGTAGGGTTGGGTGTGTGGGTGGTGGGTTGTAATGTTGGGGGGGATTGTCTTTTTTTTACAGGTAATAGAGCTGATTACTTTGGGGCAATGCCCCGCAAAAGGCCCTTTTAAGGGCTATTTGTAATTTAGTATAGGGTAGGGATTTTTTATATTTTGGGGGGCTTTTTATTTAATTAGGGGGATTAGATTAGATGTAATTAGTTTTAAATTTTTTTTTATTATTTTCTGTAATTTAGTGTTTTTTTTCGTACTTAAGTTTATTTAATTTAATTGTAATTAATTGTATTTAGTTTAGGTAATTAATTTAATTATAGTGTAGTGTTAGGTGTAATTGTTACTTAGGTTAGGGTTTATTTTACAGGTATATTTGTATATTTTTTTTAACAAGGAAGTTATTAAATAGTTAATAGCTATTTAATAACTATTGTACCTAGTTAAAATAAATACAAAGTTGCCTGTAAAATAAAAATAAATCCTAAAATGGCTACAATGTAACTATTAGTTATATTGTAGCTATCTTAGGCCTAGATTTGGAGTTCGGCGGTAGCCGTCAAAACCAGCGTTAGAGGCTCCTAACGCTGGTTTTGGCCGCCCGCTGGTATTTGGAGTCAGTGATTAAAGGGTCTAACGCTCACTTTTCAGCCGCGACTTTTCCATACCGCAGATCCCCCTACGCCATTTGCGTAGCCTATCTTTTCAATGGGATCTTTCTAACGCTGGTATTTAGAGTCGTTTCTGAAGTGAGCGTTAGAGCTCTAACGACAAAACTCCAGCCGCCTGAAAATAGCAGGAGTTAAGAGCTTTCTGGCTAACGCCGGTTTATAAAGCTCTTAACTACTGTACCCTAAAGTACACTAACACCCATAAACTACCTATGTACCCCTAAACCGAGGTCCCCCCACACCGCCGCCACTCGATTAAAATTTTTAACCCCTAATCTGCCGACCGCCACCTACGTTATCCCTATGTACCCCTAATCTGCTGCCCCTAACATCGCCGACCCCTATATTATATTTATTAACCCCTAATCTGCCCCCCTCAACGTCGCCGACACCTGCCTACACTTATTAACCCCTAATCTGCCGAGCGGACCTGAGTGCTACTATAATAAATGTATTAACCCCTAATCCGCCTCACTAACCCTATCATAAATAGTATTAACCCCTAATCTGCCCTCCCTAACATCGCCGACACCTAACTTCAATTATTAACCCCTAATCTGCCGACCGGAGCTCACCGCTATTCTAATAAATGTATTAACCCCTAAAGCTAAGTCTAACCCTAACACTAACACCCCCCTAACTTAAATATAATTTTTATCTAACAAAATAAATTAACTCTTATTAAATAACTTATTCCTATTTAAAGCTAAATACTTACCTGTAAAATAAATCCTAATATAGCTACAATATAAATTATAATTATATTATAGCTATTTTAGGATTAATATTTATTTTACAGGCAACTTTGTAATTATTTTAACCAGGTACAATAGCTATTAAATAGTTAAGAACTATTTAATAGTTACCTAGTTAAAATAATAACAAATTTACCTGTAAAATAAATCCTAACCTAAGTTATAATTAAACCTAACACTACCCTATCAATAAAATAATTAAATAAACTACCTACAATTACCTACAATTAACCTAACACTACACTATCAATAAATTAATTAAACACAATTCCTACAAATAAATACAATTAAATAAACTAGCTAAAGTACAAAAAATAAAAAAGAACTAAGTTACAGAAAATAAAAAAATATTTACAAACATAAGAAAAATATTACAACAATTTTAAACTAATTACACCTACTCTAAGCCCCCTAATAAAATAACAAAGCCCCCCAAAATAAAAAATTCCCTACCCTATTCTAAATTAAAAAAGTTACAAGCTCTTTTACCTTACCAGCCCTGAACAGGGCCCTTTGCGGGGCATGCCCCAAGAATTTCAGCTCTTTTGCCTGTAAAAAAAAACATACAATACCCCCCCCCCCAACATTACAACCCACCACCCACATACCCCTAATCTAACCCAAACCCCCCTTAAATAAACCTAACACTAAGCCCCTGAAGATCTTCCTACCTTGTCTTCACCATCCAGGTATCACCGATCCGTCCTGGCTCCAAGATCTTCATCCAACCCAAGCGGGGGTTGGCGATCCATAATCCGGTCCAGAAGAGGCTCCAAAGTCTTCCTCCTATCCGGCAAGAAGAGGACATCCGGACCGGCAAACATCTTCTCCAAGCGGCATCTTCGATCTTCTTCCATCCGGAGCGAAGCGGCAGGATCCTGAAGACATCCAGCGCGGAACATCCATCCGGACCGACGACTGAACGACGAATGACTGTTCCTTTAAGGGACGTCATCCAAGATGGCGTCACTCGAATTCCGATTGGCTGATAGGATTCTATCAGCCAATCGGAATTAAGGTAGGAATTTTCTGATTGGCTGATGGAATCAGCCAATCAGAATCAAGTTCAATCCGATTGGCTGATCCAATCAGCCAATCAGATTGAGCTTGCATTCTATTGGCTGTTCCGATCAGCCAATAGAATGCGAGCTCAATCTGATTGGCTGATTGGATCGGCCAATCGGATTGAACTAGATTCTGATTGGCTGATTCCATCAGCCAATCAGAAAATTCCTACCTTAATTCCGATTGGCTGATAGAATCCTATCAGCCAATCGGAATTCGAGGGACGCCATCTTGGATGACGTCCCTTAAAGGAACAGTCATTCGTCGTTCAGTCGTCGGTCCGGATGGATGTTCCGCGCTGGATGTCTTCAGGATCCTGCCGCTTCGCTCCGGATGGAAGAAGATCGAAGATGCCGCTTGGAGAAGATGTTTGCCGGTCCGGATGTCCTCTTCTTGCCGGATAGGAGGAAGACTTTGGAGCCTCTTCTGGACCGGATTATGGATCGCCAACCCCCGCTTGGGTTGGATGAAGATCTTGGAGCCAGGACGGATCGGTGATACCTGGATGGTGAAGACAAGGTAGGAAGATCTTCAGGGGCTTAGTGTTAGGTTTATTTAAGGGGGGTTTGGGTTAGATTAGGGGTATGTGGGTGGTGGGTTGTAATGTTGGGGGGGGGTATTGTATGTTTTTTTTTTACAGGCAAAAGAGCTGAAATTCTTGGGGCATGCCCCGCAAAGGGCCCTGTTCAGGGCTGGTAAGGTAAAAGAGCTTGTAACTTTTTTAATTTAGAATAGGGTAGGGAATTTTTTATTTTGGGGGGCTTTGTTATTTTATTAGGGGGCTTAGAGTAGGTGTAATTAGTTTAAAATTGTTGTAATATTTTTCTTATGTTTGTAAATATTTTTTTATTTTCTGTAACTTAGTTCTTTTTTATTTTTTGTACTTTAGCTAGTTTATTTAATTGTATTTATTTGTAGGAATTGTATTTAATTAATTTATTGATAGTGTAGTGTTAGGTTAATTGTAGGTAATTGTAGGTAGTTTATTTAATTATTTTATTGATAGGGTAGTGTTAGGTTTAATTATATCTTAGGTTAGGACTTATTTTACGGATAATTTTGTTATTATTTTAACTAGGTAACTATTAAATAGTTCTTAACTATTTAATAGCTATTGTACCTGGTTAAAATAATTACAAAGTTACCTGTAAAATAAATATTAATCCTAAAATAGCTATAATATAATTATAATTTATATTGTAGCTATATTAGGATGTATTTTACAGGTAAGTATTTAGCTTTAAATAGGAATCATTTATTTAATAAGAGTTAATTTATTTCGTTAGATAAAAATTATATTTAACTTAGGGGGGTGTTAGTGTTAGGGTTAGACTTAGCTTTAGGGGTTAATATATTTATTAGAATAGCGGTGAGCTCCGGTCGGCAGATTAGGGGTTAATAATTGAAGTTAGGTGTCGGCGATGTTAGGGAGGGCAGATTAGGGGTTAATACTATTTATGATAGGGTTAGTGAGGCGGATTAGGGGTTAATAACTTTATTATAGTAGCGCTCAGGTCCGCTCGGCAGATTAGGGGTTAATAAGTGTAGGCAGGTGGAGGCGACGTTGAGGGGGGCAGATTAGGGGTTAATAAATATAATATAGGGGTCGGCTGTGTTAGGGCAGCAGATTAGGGGTACATAAGGATAATGTAAGTAGCGGCGGTTTACGGAGCGGCAGATTAGGGGTTTAAAAAAATATGCAGGGGTCAGCGATAGCGGGGGCGGCAGATTTGGGGTTAATAAGTGTAAGGTTAGGGGTGTTTAGACTCGGGGTACATGTTAGAGTGTTAGGTGCAGACGTAGGAAGTGTTTCCCCATAGGAAACAATGGGGCTGCGTTAGGAGCTGAACGCTGCTTTTTTGCAGGTGTTAGGTTTTTTTTCAGCTCAAACAGCCCCATTGTTTCCTATGGGGGAATCGTGCACGAGCACGTTTTTGAGGCCGGCCGCGTCCGTAAGCAACTCTGGTATCGAGAGTTGCATTTGCGGTAAAAATGCTCTACGCTCCTTTTTTGGAGCCTAACGCAGCATTTGATTAAACTCTCGATACCAGAGTTAAATTTATGGTGCGGCCAGAAAAAAGCCCGCGGCGCGTTAGCAGCCCTTTTACCGCCGAACTCCAAATCTAGGCCTTAGAGTTTATTTTATAGGTAAGTATTTAGTTTTAAATAGGAATAATTTAGTTATTAATAGTAATTTTATTTAGACTTATTTAAATTATATTTAAGTTAGGGGGTGTTAGGGTTAGGGTTAAACTTAGATTTAGGGGTTAATAACTTTATTATAGTGGCGGCGACGTTCGCGGCGGCAGATTAGGGGTTAATGAGTGTAGTTAGGTGGCGGCAACATTGGGGGCAGCAGATTAGGGGTGAATAAATAAAAATTAGGTGTCGGCGATGATGGGGGCAGCAGATTAGGGGTTTATAAGTATAATGTTGGTGGCCGCGGTTTACAGAGCGGCAGATTAGGGGTTAATAATATAATGTAGGTGTCGGCGATGTTGGGGATGGCAGATTAGGGGTTAATAAGTGTAAGATTAGGGGGGTTTAGACTTGGGGTTCATGTTAGGTGTAGACATAAAAGTATTTTCCCCATAGGAATCAATGGGGCTGTGTTAGGAGCTGAACGCTGCTTTTTTTCAGCCGGCTCTGCCCCATTGATTCCTATGGGGAAATCTTGCACAAGCACGTTTAGACAGCTCACCGCTACCATAAGCAGCACTGGTATTGAGGTGAAATGTGGAGCTAAATTCTGCTCTACGCTCTCCTTTTTGCGGCTAACGCCGGGTTTAAAAAAACCTGTAATGCCAGCGTTACTTTAGGTGAGCGGTGAGGAAAAACTGTGCGTAATCTAGCCGTTTGTTAATGGAAGTAAATTGCAAAGTTGTTTAAAATTGCATTTTCTATCAGAATCATGACTTGAGTGTCCTTTTAAAGTGATGGTAAAGTTGCCTCCATAACTTTACATATTTTGAAAGCTCTTGTCATTACTAACATATTGATCTGCTTATTTATTTCAAAACTCAATTAAACTTCTAAAAATCAGCGTTTTTTTCAGGCTCCGTTACCTGATTTTATACAGCCCCTGTCAGAGATTTTCACAGTGTAGTATTTGATTGGCATCTCTTTCAGCCAATAGGAGCCTCACCATGCGCCCCATGGATTTTACTCACAGCACGCTCCCGTGCTTGTAACTCTGCCTGGAAATGCAACTGCGCATGCGCAACTCAATACGCTATTTGCGCAACTAAATACCTGTACCCGTTAGCGGCCTCACTGTTTTAGTTGCGCAAATAGTGTATTGAGTTGCGCAGTTGCACTTCCAGGCAGAGTTACAAGCACGGGAGCGTGCTGTGAATAAAATCCATGGGGCGCATGTTGATGCTCCTATTGGCTGAAAGAGATGCCAATCAAATACTACACTATGAAAATCTCTGACAGGGGCTGTATAAAATCAGGTAACAGAGCCTGAAAAAAACGCTGATTTTTAGAAGTTTAATTGAGTTTTGAAATAAATAAGCAGATCAATATGTTAGTAATGACAAGAGCTTTCAAAATATGTAAAGTTATGGAGGCAACTTTACCATCACTTTAACTTGCTCCATTTAAAGGGGCTCAGTTTCCTTTTGTTTTTTATGCAGAAGTTGTGGATCATTGTGGAAAAAAGATCCAAGTGAGCATCAAATTGTAAATTGTAAAGAGACGATGCTCTGTGCTGATGGTGCTGTATTGGACTTTTACTATAGAATTTATTCAGTGCACTGCTGGGTTCCATTTTGGACACAGCTTTTCTTTTTTTAATACTTTAAACTATTAACTTATTTTAATTGGAGCTTTTCTGTTCCTTTAAGATTTTCATTTGCTGAGCTTTTTGTCAAACATGTGTTAAAGTACAAGCTTGTAAAAGCATCCAATATGGCTCTCATTCTTTTTCCCACTTATCTTTCTTCCTTGGTACATGGAGCACGTTAGAGAACAAATTATCCCCACGGCGGAATTAAAATGATTGCCCAATGAAATACCTTTTAAGCTCTGACTTCAGTCTTAGTGAAAGGATTAGGCCAGACACATGTTTGTCTTAATTAGCTTCCAGGAATTCAGAATCATATGCAGGATTATGCTATGGTCTATTTCTTATCTTTTTTTATTTTTCTGTGACAAAGCAAGTTATTTTAATAATTTACTAATTATTACTTATAAATCTCATAAAAACCCAGATTTATCCTTTCTGAGCTTCTGAGCTGTTTTCAACAAATCAATTTCTGTAAATGTAGGTGTGTTTTTTTTGATAATTAATGCTTGATATTCACAGATGATATGTTATAATTCATGGATATTTTGTTTGCAAATTGAAATCTAACCAATTTGTTTTTTTAAATGTCCATTGTTTAAGGTTGAATTATCATTGCACAATTAAGGGACAGTGTACTTTAAAACATTCTTCCAGTTCCCTTTAATTTGTTCCTAATGGTCAATTTTATTTGCTGGAGTGTATTTAATTGTTTGCAAACTAATCATTTACTTTTATTTTGTTATTTTAAATAGCTGTTTTTTCCCAGCTGAAACCTCCACCTATACAGGAATTTAAATGCAGATCTGTATTATCTGTAGAAAAGCTATGTAACCAGGAGATAATAGCAGAAATTAACCATTCACTGGAGTAAGAGAGATAGATTTCTGCATCGTAAATAGCTGGTTGTGCTCTTCGAACCCCCAGCCTTAATTAGCATTTCAATACCTAACTGTGGGCTAAACTTTTAATGGGGGCGGGATAGTGTGCATATTACAATTTGAAAGTAAAAGGTTAGCGTGGGAGCGAAACCTGCGTGCTAACTTCATGACTTCAGATATCACACCTGGCTTAACTTCTTTTCCCAAAGATTTTAATTGAGCACGCTTTTATAAAAGAAACGTACCCCTTAACACTTGCGTGTTAATATAACACCACGTTAGACCTACAGCGCTAAACCCGAAGGTAGTTATTTATATATACAGTATATATATATATATATATGGATATTTTTGCTTATGCTTTATTTGTGTCTAATTATCTTGTCTTCTATCTTGTTTGAAAACTCCTGTCATGTGAGTATGTTACCTCTCTGCATGTAACATTGGGTCAGGCAACCATCTGTGGGATAACAAACAGTTAATTGCTGTATTTCTCTCCCTGTCCAAAATGAGAGAAGTCACATGAATGGTTTTCTGTGCACTAGGCCAGTGCACATGAAACTAGGCTAGGTCAAACAGAGTGTATGCTATTTTGCTGACAGGTGGTTCAAATGGAAACTAACTCGTTGAATTGGGCCTCATTCGTATAAACTGTAACAAGTATAGCAAAACAGATGTATTAGAAGAGGTATTTTGCCCAGCAACCAGATAAAGGGATCTTTAAGTAGAATATTACTGGTGAAAACATGATGATTACGTAACCTGTTGTACTCTGTTAAAACTGAATGCTGGACTGCCCAGCTTCAGAATTTGCTGTCTGCATAATTCTCCCATGTTGATCAACTTGGTACCTGATCAATAAACAAAATCTCATCAAAGAACCTGTGCATTCCTTGACTGTGGATATTTGTGTCAGGGAAAACAACGACAGTTTTGGTGCGGTGGCTGGAAATCGCAATATCTCGGAATCCTCTTCAGGCAGACACCACTGGACCCTGGAGACACTCAACAAAGACCGGTCAAAACAGGTAAGTCACCTTTAAATGGCTTTAGCTTAATTGGTTGAGTGTCTCTAGGTAAGGGGGAATATGCTTGAACATTCTGGGTGACGCGATTCCTAGAGATTGTGTTTATTGACTTTATTGAGTTTATTGTGATTTCACTGATTTAATAGTTTAATTGTAACTTAAATTATTAAAATAATTTGGTTGTGATGAATTTGTGTGACCAGGAGGTTGTCAGCAGAACAGGCAAGTGAGAGTGGTACTGGGTCTTCAGTCTCAATAAGTCCCCGGGGGGCTTGGGAGAGAGTTAGAAGAGAGACTGAGGTGATGCCCTTTGCTCAAATCTTGACCTGGTTGACATCCTAAGGGAAACACAAAGGCAAAATTTACCGCATATGTATAAGAAATTACCAGTAAGATAGGTGCTATCTGAAGGAGACAGGGTCTTCTGGTGCGTAAAACTTAAGTGGCAATTGAGAAATATAAGTGTAATAAGTGCTAGCTGAAGACAGGCATAAAACTTAAGTGGCAATCAAACCGTATACGTAAAATAGGTGCTAGCTCATGCCGCACCCTATTTCCCTTCTTTACTAGCAAATTCTTGCAGTTTATCAAGATATTTAGGAATGTTCCGAAACATAACAAAGTTTGAAGATGTAGCTTGAACATTCCTCAATGTTTCAGTAGCTTATATCAGTTGAAAATTTTATTCTAATTTGCCATAGGTTCAAGAGAGACCATTTTTATCACTCTATTTCCTCTAGACATCATTTTAGATGACAGGAGTCCAAAAGTGGCTTCTTTTATTAGGAGAGGAAAATACTATAAAGCAGAAAATGAGGTTTCAGTTTTGCCTGTTACATATAAATTTAGAGATGGTGCTTTGGGTTTTCTCATGAAAAATCTCTACCTGCATGTGACTATAGCATAGTTTTAAACTCCTAAGTAATGTCATAGCTTAAAATAATGTTTTTGACTACCTATGTAACTTGTTTATTTGATGATGTTCTGTCAATAACCTCAATAAAAAACCTACTTTAAAAAAAAAAAAAAAAATAGGTGCTAGCTGAAGACAGGGTCTTCTGGTGCGTAAAACTTTAGTAGCAATTAAGATGGGACAGAAATCTATTAAGGGTGGTCCTGAAACAGAGGAGGGACCCAAGTGGCCTTCAGGGTCTCCTGCAGCCTATATGGAGCGACATTGTGGCCCATTAATTAATTTCTATCATGATAAATGGGTAAATATTAACAGAGCCAAAAACACACCATTGGCCACCTGAGGGTACATGGAATTTAGATTATTTGCACACATTGCAGGACAGGTTACTTTATCACACAGAAAAAGAATAAGCCCAAGCTCCCTGAATGCCTATCTGAAATGGCATGCAGAAGCTGAAAAATGTCAACTGGCCTCTCTGAAAACCTCATTAGATGATAATTTCAGAAAACAGATAGAAGGGGAAAAGGCAAAGATAAAGGACCCCACTTATAACCTCCCATTGCCGAGTAAGGGGAAAAAGAAAGGGAAAGACACACATAGTCCACCACCCTATTGTGATGTCCCTTTTAAGTGAGGACTATTAGTTAGAATAAACAGAAATTGTTTGCTTGTTGCTCTGTGAATGTACAAACCAGGAAGCAATTGACAATGTGTCCTGGATAAGACAAACGTGAGACAGTTACTGAAGTTGTATATAAGCAAGTTGTATATAAACAAGTCAGCAGATCGTTTTAGTTATGAGAGTGTAGGCTCAGGGTAATAGCAAATTGCAGTTTGTTCATAAGTTGCGATAAGTATTTGGATAAGTGACTTCTCCTCATTCCTTCCAATTTGTTTACTATCCCTCTTCACATACTCACACATACTAAATAAAATATATACATAGTCCAATCATATCACACGTATCCCCAGTTATGAGCGATATATCGAGTATAAGAAATATGGCAGTATTACCTGTTAGATTTGTTTGATCAAGTAATGCGACATGTACAGTGAAGTAATAATAAGGAGTACGTTACCCAAGACTGTTTGAGTGGAATAAGTCCCTGGAGGTACGGACCTTGCAGCGAGTAAACCGCACAGTGCGAGCTGCCATGAGTGTGACTTCCGGGATGCTGTCGATGTAGATTTGACAGCTCTGTGATTCACTAGAGTTGGTCAGGGCTTGCTAGGAGACTGAGAACAGCGGAAATAGGTTCTCAAGTAAAAAGGTAGATTCGGAGTGAGCAACAAGTTTCCATAGTAGAAATTCTCATATGTTACAAAATGACCTGTATAGATAAACGGAATGAAGGACCAAAAATTAGGATTCCAACTATCATTCTTCAGTTTTCAGGCAATGAATGATTAGCCTTGGATCCCTTATATAGGGTGAATCAATAACTGGGAGGGGATATACCTTAAAGGTATATCACATACTCCCCACCTCAATGAACGACTCCCACAGTTCTAAGATGAGGCTTCATGAGATGTCTGTGATGAAAGGAATGAATCAATCGTGGTGCATGCACATCGGAATGCAGAATCCATGAATTCTCCTCAGGACCGTATCCCTTCCACTTAATCAAGTATTCAAGCTTGTTCCCATGGAACCTGGAGTCCAGAATTAGTTCCACCTCAAATTCTTCCTGATAGGGGAGACAGATTTTGATTCAGGTTTCGCATTACAGATTCATACGGTTTTATTAGAGAGACATGGAATGTGGGATGAAATTAATATTCTTTCGGTAAATCTAATCTCACACAATTTGGGTTAATGATTTTTTCAATCAAAAAAGGTCCTATGAATTGATTAACCAATTTTTTGGAGGGAACGTGAAACCTAAGGTTCTTAGTTGACAAAAGTACCCTATCACCGACGTCATATTGTCGGCTAGGTCTATGTTGCACGTAATAATAGTGTTTCTGATGTTCCTTTGCTTGTAATAGGTGAGATTTGATTAATTCCGGGTGAATTTACATCCGTCTTAAATACTGTAATAGTTTTAGGGTGATATCCATAAGTGGCATAGAAAGGTGTCATCTTTGTTGTTGTTGATATGGAGTTGTTGTAAGAGAACTCCGCCATGGGGAGATAGTCTATCCAATCATCCTGAAGATGTGATATTGCTCTAAGATCAAAGATATTGCTCTAAGATCTGGTTAAGTCTTTCAGTTAACCTGTTAGTTTGAGGGTGGAAAGCTGTGGAGTACCTAGAATCTACTTTTAATAATCTACACAGTGACCTCCAGAAAGCAGAGGTAAACTGAGTGCCCTGGTCAGTGATTATGTTAGTGGGTAGGCCATGTAAGTGTACTATGTGATTCAGGAACACTGTAGCTGTCGTCATAGCAGTCGGGAGTCCTTTCAATGGTATAAAGTGTCCTAGTTTCGTTAAGTGGTCTATAACCACAAGTATGGTGTTATGTCGTCGAGAGTCAGGTAATTCTACTATAAAATCCATGGAAATAGTGGTCCATGGCTTATCAGGAATAGGCAGGGGAGTGAGAAGGCCTATTGGTCTCTTGTGGTCTACTTTGTTTCTGGCACATGTATCACAGGAGGAAACATACTGATTTATCTCGTGGTCCATTTTTGGCCACCAAAAATCTCTTTTTGGTAATTCTATCAGTTTTTGGATGCCGATATGTCCTGATAGTGGGCTGTCATGAGTATGTGTAAGAATAAGATTTTAAGTACTTCTGGTATGTATAGTTGGTCTTTATGGTATATAAGACCCGTCTTAGGATCTTCCCTACAAGTGTTAGGACGTATGCTTTTGTCTTTTAAGGCAACTAACACTTCTTCTTCTATAGAGGTAAGTATGCCAATAATTTTCTCTGGAGGTATTATCGGAACGAAAGATTCCTGAGATGTTGGTTCATGCAATCTAGATAGAGCATCCGCTTTAGTATTCTGATCACCTGGTTTATACGTAATTAGAAAGTTAAAATGATCTAAGAAAAGCTACCACCTCACTTGACGTGCAGTTAAGGTCTTACTTCTCTTTAAGTATTCCAGATTTTTATGATCTGTGAATATCAGTAATGGCTCTCTTGTACCTTCTAATAAATGTATCCATTGTTCTAATGAACATTTTATAGCTAACAACTCTTTGTCCCCAATGCTATAGTTATTTTCCGCAGCTGTGAGCATTCTTCAATAGAATGCGACAGGGTGAATCTCTGTCTTATTTTTATTGTATTGTGATAATACTGCCCCCATTCCAGAATTGGAAGCATCTACCTCCAGAATGAACTGAAGGTTGAAGTCAGGCATAATTAATACTGGTGCAGTTTTCAAGTGTTTTTTCAATGTGCTAAAAGCCGTTTGTGTGTGTTCAGTCCATTTGAACTTTTGTTTTTTACTAGTGAGTTGAGTTAAGGGTTTTACTAGAGAGGAGAAATTGTTAATAAATTTTCTATAATAATTTGCGAATCCAATAAATCTCTGCAGAGCTCGTACAGCAGTAGGGACCGGCCAATCTTTTATAGCTGAGAGTATTTCTGGATCCATTTGGATACGGTTTGGTGTTATGATGTAACCAAGAAATTTAATCTTATTCACACGGAAACAACATTTTTCTAGTTTAGCATATAGTTTATGCTCTTTTAATCTAGTCAACACCCATCTTACATGTTTTTCGTGTTCTTGTGCGGTTTTGGAATAAATCAAAATATCATCAAGATATATAATAACACAAATATCCATGAGATCATGGAAGGTCTCATTGATAAAATGTTGGAACGTTGCTGGTGCATTGCTTAACCCAAAAGGCATAACGTTATACTGAAAAAGCCATATGGTTTCATAAGAGGTTTTTTTCTGCTCTCCTCTCTCTGAGTCTCCTATCCAGTGCTGAACTCAATTTGATTAGGGAGGGAAGTGTTTCTGGTATTTCAAGACTTGATAATTCATCTTTCAATTATTCCGATAGCCCCAGTCGAAACTGATTTTTAAGGCTTATCTCGTTCCATTGCGAATCTACAGCCCACATCTGGAATTCGGTGGTGTATTCTTCCACAGTACCTTGCTTTAGTGAGCGTAATTTGGTTTCTGCGTGTATTTGTATGTTTGAGTCCTCATAAAGATTTGACATTGCTGTGAAAAAGTCTTGCAATGAGTGCAAAATAGGATTATTATTCTCAAAAAACCTATTTGCCCAGGTCCTTGGTTCCCCTGGAGGAACGATATGGTAGTGCACACTTTAATTCTCTCTGAATGATATGTTCGTGGTCTTAAAGTAAATAGCAGATTGCATGCATTTTTAAAATCTCTAAACTCATTACGTTTTCCAGTAAATGGTTGTGGATATTGTATATGTGGTTCTGGTACTTCAGTACTTTTAGGGGAAATGCAATCTTTAACCATAGCTTTTAGTGCAGTGTTCTCTGCCTGGACCTCTGTTAAAGCTCTAGCAAGGTAATCTAACTTCTGATGCACATTGGTAAACTCATTTTTAATTTCGTTTGGGCCCATTGTTAGTTCAAAGATAGAAAAGATATACTCTCTCTTCTATTGTGTCTTTTTTGGCCTGAAAATTATGTGATGTCCCTTTTAAGTAAGGACTATTAGTTAGAATAAACAGAAATTGTTTGCTTGTTGCTCTGTGAATGTACAAACCAGGAAGCAATTGACAATGTGTCCTGGATCAGACAAACGTGAGACAGTTACTGAAGTTGTATATAACAAATTGTCAGCAGATCGTTTTAGTTATGAGAGTGTAGGCTCAGGGTAATAGCAAATTGCAGTTTGTTCATAAGCTGTGACAAGTATTTGGATAAGTGACTCTTCCTCATTCCTTCCAATTCGTTTACAATCCATCTTCACACATACTAAATAAAATATATACATAGTCCAATCGTATCACACGTATCCCCAGTTATGAGCGATATATCGAGTATGAGAAATATGTCAGTATTACCTGTTAGATTCGTTTTATCAAGTAATGCGACATGTACAGTGAAGTAATAATAAGGAGTACGTTACCCAAGACTGTTCGAGTGGAATAAGTCCCTGGAGGTACGGACCTTGCAGCGAGTAAACTGCACAGTGCGAGCTGCCGTGTGAGTGTGACCTCCGGGACGCTGTGGATGTAGATCCGACAGCTCCTTGATTCACAAGAGTTGGTCAGGGCTTGCTAGGAGAGTGAGAACAGCGGAAAGAGGTTCTCAAGTAAAAAGATAGATTCAGAGTGAGCAACAAGTTTCCGTAGTAGAAAATCACATATGTAACAAAATGACCTGTATAGATAAACGGAATGAAGGACCAAAAATTAGGATTCCAACTATCATTCTTCAATTTTCAGGCAATGAATGATTAGCCTTGGATCCCTTATATAGGGTGGATCAATAACTGGGAGGGGATATACCTTAAAGGTATATCACACCTATAGTGAGCCCGATCTAGTACTGGAGCAAGAAATAGTGCAATCTTGTGCCCTATACCCCACATTGCCCCCACAAGCTCCCATAGAGCAAGTGCAAGCAGTAGTGCCCACAGCCCCCCCAGCAACTCCTGCGCTGCGCAGATCTAACAGGAAAAGACAAATCCCAAGTGGGTTAGCTGGGTTTGTGACACACACAGCCCTTGTGAAAACATTCAAAAAGGCTCTCACTGGTGTAAGTGATGAGTCAGAGATATGTGGCAGCTATTTGAGTCTGTATTTACTCCATAAAAAAACTAAAATTCATTATAGCTTATAACAGAGCTATGTATAATTGGGGAACTGAAACTGCCTGGGATGCTATAGTTGATGAAAAAGATCAGATTAAATTACACCAGTGCTATGTACACATACAGAAGTGTATTGCTGAGACGTTTACTTCAGCTGTAGATTGGAATAAAATGAACAGATGAGTTGCCAGAGGAAATATTGCAAAATTAAGCAGTACGGAGGAATTGAGGATGTGTAAAGGAATGCAAAAACCTTTATAGTCAGTGCATTTGTAAATGTCTTAGACCCAGAAGTGGCTAGACAATTACAAATGTCAATGCTAGGATGGTCAACCCTGCCATTTGAAAAAGTGCGCACAGGGGCTGGACAAGTGTACCGGACCCTTAGAACAGAGAGAAGTTAACGAAAGCGCAAGAGAGAGCAGCAGAGGCTCAGACTGTATGCTATTGTCAACATAAAAGGCAGGAAGCAAAGCAAGGGGGTGGATAAACAAAGAAAGAGTTAAATGCTATAACTGTTCAGAAGCTCGGACATTTTGCTAGAGACTACTGATCACCCAATCAGATGAAAGGGAACCAGACATGATGAAGGTGGACAGAGACAGGGGGGAGGTGGTAACTCCTTTAACCCTGAAGCTTATCCAAACTATGACTAACTAGCTAATGGTAATACACTGGTGACTGTCCATGTTGAGCAAGGTAAATAGCCTACTGTAACTGTAAATATTAATGAAGAACAGCATCAATTTTTAATTGACACTGGAGCCACTAGATCTACCCTATCTAATACTTTGTCCTCAAATATTCAGGTAGCTAACAAAAAACCTGTAATGATCACTGGTGTGGGAAATAAATGGATACCACACCCAATTTCAAAACCTCTTAATGTGACCATAGGCCCAATAACAGAGCAACATGCCTTTTTGTTAAGCCCCACTGTTAAGCCCCACTTGCCCTGTAAATTTACTTGGGAAAGACTTATTGTGTAAATTGGGATGTACTATATATTGTACTCCTGATGGGGTCTTTCTAGATGTGCCTGATAAGATACAGAACAAAGTGTATGCCACTTTAGAAAAACAGATAGAGGGAGACATTGAATCTTCTCTGTCAATTGAATTTGAACAGTTACCTGAATCGCTATGGGCCAAAAGAGGGCGATGACATTGGTCTCATAAAATCTGCAGGGGAAATTGTTATAGAATTAAAGGAAAATGCTAAATTGCCTAAAATCCCAGAGTATCCCCTAAGCAAGGAAGCACTGGAAGGCATAAGCCTGTAATACAACAGCTTCTGAAGCAGGGTGTCTTCATAGAGACCTTTAGTCCCTGCAATACTCAAATCTCCTAGTTAGCAAACCAAACAGCAACCCCCATTTATACAGGTTTGTGCAAGATTTAAGAGCCCTGAATGCAGCTGTAAAAGCTTCATTCCTAGTGGTGCCTTACCCTGCTTCCTTGTTGCCAATCTTGCAAGAGGAGGGCGAGTATCATGACTGTATAGAGATGACAGAAGCCATAGAGACTGTGAGACCTGACCTACAGGAAACCCCCCTGACAAACCCAGAGCTGTCACTGTATGTGTGATGAGAGTGGAAAGTGACGTTCTCGGATGGGGTCGTGGTTTAGGGCCATTATTGTCTATGTCGCAGTTACCAAGTTAGATGTGTTGTACAAGCTGTATACTTCTATGCTCTGCAATAAAATAGTGTTATACCTTCTATGCTGTGTCCTGCATCTCATGACATGGTGTCAGAAGTACTTGCCTGCGCTTCTGTTTCCTGATTAATGACGACATTGAAGTTTACCCCACCTGAGCCTTTTGATTTCTCTCAGCCTGCAGCTTGGCCCACATGGCGTCAGCGGTTTCAATGCTTCAGGATTGCTTCAAAGCTGGACAAGGAGAGTGGTGAAGTACAAGTTAATTCTCTTTTATACTCTATGGGGAAGGATGTGGAGCCAGTGTTCAATGCCTTTACTTTCCAAGAAGGGGAAGAATTTGACTTTGAAATAGTTATGAACAAACTCAGTGCTCACTTTGTGCCCAAAAGAAATGTTTTTCATGAGAGGGCTTGTTTTCACAAATGTGCTCAGCATGTGGGAGAATCTGTGGAGTCATTTGTGCGCAGCCTGTATGAACTAGCTGAATTCTGTGAGTTTGGTATTGCTAAAGTGGAGCAAATCAGAGACAGAATAGTCATAGGAATTGCAGATGCTGAAGTCTCACTGAAGCTACAGTTGAAGGCTGATTTAACATTGGATGGGGCTATTAGGATGGCCCGCCAGAGTGAACTGGTGAAAAAGCAAAGTGCTGATCTGAGGTCCGAGAGTATTGTGGATGAAGTGCAGCAGTTCAGGAGAGCTTCTAGTGAAAGGCACAGTGTGAGCGGTAGACCAAGAGCAACAGATAGGCCCAGAAGCGGATAGGCGTAGCATACTCACTGCACGTGGTGTAACCATACCCATGATCAGAGTGTTGTATGTCCTGCTAAAGACAAAAGATGTAGAAAATGTAATGGAATGGGCAATTTTGAAGTGGCGTTTAAAACTGAATATATTAAGGAGATGCAGGTGGATAGTGACCAGCAGGGTCAAGAAGTGTCCTTTGTAGGGTCTGTTGTTGAAAGGTCTGGTTAAGATGAAGATTGGCGGGTTACTCTTATTGTAATGGGAGCCAAAGTTTCCTTTAAGATTGACACAGGAGCAGACATCACTGTTATGTCCCTTGCAGCATTTATAAAACTGCCTCGACAGCCTCAGCTGGCGAAAGTTACAACAAAAGTTCATAGTCCTGGTGGCCGCATCGATTGTGCGGGGAAATTTCTTGCCAGCTGCGAGTACAAGCAGAGGAAATTCACCATGTGGGTACATGTGATTAGAGATCAGTGTGTTAACAACCTATTTAGCAGAAAAGCAGCCTGTGGTTTGGGCCTGGTCGCCAGAGTGAGTGAGATTTCAGAAGACATGTTTGGTGAATTGTGCCTACTGAATTGCAAAGTAAAGGATGAATTACAATGACTGCAGAAACCTGCAGGCAAGTAATTATATACAGCTGCACTGTCCGAAAGACAGCTAAATGTGTGTAGCAAACAGGCTAATATAAAGACCTAAATTGATAATACATATATGTGTACATTTAATATTTACAAACAACACAATACAATATGTTTTTAAATATTAAATGTTCACATATGTAATTTGGGTCTTTATATTAGCCTGTTTGCTACACACATTTAGCTGTCTCTCTGACAGTGCAGCTGTATATAATTACTTGCCTGCAGGTTTCTGCAGTCATTGTAATTCAACCTTTACTTTACTTTTGAGTGTATTAAGGATTAAGGGATTCCTTTTTCTATATAGCTGCCTTGTGTGTCTTTCATTCTCAGCGCTGTGGCTTGTACTTTGTGTATTTAGTTTAATATTTAAATTCTCTACTGAATTGCAACCCAGTCCAAATATCACTTAAAGGTGACGCAGTCCCATACAGCATTACCACTCCTCGTAGAATTCCGTTCCCGCTCATGCCTCAAGTGGAGAAGGAACTTCTGCATATGAAGAATATGGGAGTTATTGAAGAGGTTGTTTAAGCAACTGACTGGTGTGCCCCCATTGTGCCTGTTGCAAATAAAAATGGGAAGGTACGCATCTGAGTAGACTTGAAAAGGCTGAATGAGACAGTAAAGAGAGAGAGATATGTGCTGTCGACACTTGAAGACATAGCTCCGAAATTGGCTGGGGCGAAGTTCTTCTCTACACTGGATGCTTCCAGCAGCTTCTGGCAGATACCTCTAGATCCAAAGTGCCGCAAACTGACTACCTTCATTACACCTGTAGGTCGGTTCTGCTTCTGCAGACTCCCCTTTGGGATATCCTCTGCTCCTGAAATCTTTCAAAGACAGATGAGTTCTCTCCTAAGGGACCACGAGGGCACGGCAGTCGGCAAGGACGACATTTTGGTGTATGGGTCTACATTGGAAAAACATAATCAGCGATTGAGCTGTGTGCTGCAGACCATTAGAGAGTCCAGGCTCAAATTAAATAAGGAGAAATACCATTTTAGGAAGGCTGAGTTATGTTACTTTGGGCATATTATCAATGGGGATGGCATCAAGCTGGACCCTGATAAAATCCTTGCTATTGAACAGATGAAAAGTAATTCTGATGTACATAAGCTGAGACAAATATTGGGCCCTGTGAATTATGTGGGAAGGTTCCTTCCAGATTTATCCACAATACTACACACTATCACTGAGTTGCTAAAGAAAGATGTTGCCTGGGTCTGGGGACCTTCACAGGAAGAATCTTTTGTGCAGGTCAAGTCCCTACTGGGCTCTGCCCCAGTGTTGGGGTTCTATGACCCTTCTAAAAAGACTGTGGTTATTGCTGATGCAAGCAGTTATGGGTAAGGGGCCGCCCTCCTGCAGTTCAATGAGAACAAACTACAGCCCATCGCCTACTGTTCCCGTACACTGAGGGCTGCTGAGTCGAAATATGCCCAAGTTGAGAAAGAGTGCCTGGCTGCAGTTTGGGCCTGTGAGCGCTTCTGCCGTTACCTAGTGGGTTTAAAAAAATTTAGTCTGGAGACTGACCATAAACCCCTAGTCCCTCTAATCAACTCCTATGACATTGACAAAACACCCCTAAGATGCCAGAGACTTTTGATGCTCAGGTTCAACGTTCAGGCAGTGCATGTGCTGGGGAAACAACTGGTAGTGGCAGATACACTTTCCAGGCTCCCGCTGGCTGCTGCTGAAGAATCTTCAATGGAATCAGATGTGAAAGTGTATGTAGATTCAGTTCTGGCATCCAAAGCCATTTTGTCAGGAAAGCTAGAGCAAATAAGAAAGGAGATATTTTTAGATACTGACCTTCAAGAAGTTATTAAATACATAAAAGAAGGTTGGCCCGAGAGCTGGGAAGCCTGGATGTCTTTAAGTTCTTACCAGTCAGAAACGTTGCAGCTCATGGAACTGGATGGGTTGGTGCTGTTCCAGGACCGCATGGATTCATGATGGCCACTTGGGCATTACAAAGTGCAGAGAAAGGGCAGCTACGGCAGTATGGTGGCCTGGGATCAGTTTTGACATTGCAAGCTATGTGTCAAAATGTGCCTTTTGCCGGGAACGCCGGCCTACTCAGAGAAGGGAGTCCTTGATTTCTACTCTGCTGCCTGCAGGCCCGTGGCAGAAAATAGCTGCACGGGAAAAAGTACCTAGTCGTGATTGACTATTATTCCAGGTATTTGGAGATTGCACCCTTGAATGAGATCACAAGTCAAGCCATTATCACTCGTCTCAAGAGCTTGTTCGCCCGGTGGGCCATACCAATGGAGTTAGTGAGTGATAACGGAATGCAGTTTGCTTCCACGGAGTTCAGTTCTTTTAGCAGTCAATATGATTTCGTCCATTTTACGTTGAGTCCACATTATCCGCAGGCCAATGGAATGGCTGAAAGGACAGTTCAAACAACAAAGTTTATTTTGAAGCTATCTGAGCCGTACCTAGCCTTCTTGGCCTATAGGGCGACTCCCATTCATTTAGCTCGGCACAGCTGATGCTAGGACGCCTGATTTGCACCACTTTACCCTCTGTGGGTGTCTTCCAGCTAACTAGCTCTGTTCCTCGGGACGAGGTCCTTAAGAGGGATGAAGAGGCTAAAAGGGGCTATCGATTCTTCTACTACAGGAAACACTCTGCGAGGCCCTTGCAGGAGCTGAATGTGGGGCAAAGTGTCAACTGGATGATGAGAAGAAATGGAAGACGCCTGCCACGGTAATTGGACGCTCTCCAGAACCAAGGTCTTATGTAGTCCTTACTGATGGAGGGACAGTCACACGTCGAAATCGAAGACATCTTCAGCCAGTACCTGAGAGTTTGGGACTGGATGCCTGAGTACCACTGCCGGTGGGATCCCCTATTTTAAGAGGGGTGCCTTCCCCTCAGCAAGATCACAGCGGGGATACTTCTCTGCTTCCAGCAGATTCTCAATCATCTTCTTCTGTATCAGAGGACAGTTCATGTAAAATGACATCAAGTGGAAGGGTGGTGAAACTTCCAGCCCGATATCGGGATTAGCACTAGTTAGAGCAGTGAACGGAAGTATGGGTAGAATAATCCCATGGTCACTGTGGACTAAGGTAGTCTACCCCAATGATCAAGTAAGGATTGTATTTCATGTACTTTATATACATTCTCTTTAACTTGTTATTTATTGTATACTAAACAAAACTATTTCTGTATGCTTCTTGTATACCTTGTTATTTGATGTATTAAAAAAAAATATAAAAAAATATGCTTTGTTCTTTGAAAAGGGGGAATATGTGTTGAGAGTGGGAAGTGATGTCACCGGAAGGGGGCGTGGTTTAGGGCCGTTATTGTGTATGTCACAGTTACCAAGTTAGATGTGTTGTACAAGCTGTATACCTCTATGCTCTGCAATTAAATATTGTTTCAAAAAGATCCTATTGAACTGCTTGAATGATATATAGCTTGTTCAGCTACAGAGGGGAAGAAAAAGTAACTGACTTTAACCCCATGACTGCTAGGCAGAGGACTACAGATCATTCTGTACTGTCTTGTTCACAGATTGACTGCACAAAGTGGAATAAGGTAACAGAGACTCTCTACCCTTAACTGACTAAAGTTTAAAAGAATTTGAAAATCATGTTCATATTTTATGAATTGTCAGTTCTATTAGCTCTTCAAATAGTTCCTAACCACATGATTATTAAAATGCAAAGAGGAATGTGTTTCATATTGTATTGCATTTAAAATCACTATTAATAAAACTTGAACATTGTTATTTTAAATACATTTGTTATCCCCCTGTTTAAGGCAATAATGAGCAGGAGACATGCTGGTGTCCAACTGATATATGAACACCAGCAGAAATTCAGATCCATTATTCTACTCTCCTGCCAGACCCCTATGAAGCCACTGGAGGGGCAAACATGAAAGGGAAAAGGCAGAGATCAAATTAGTTTATTTGTCTTACAGCTGGGAATAAATAACTGACTCACTTGTCTGGCTCTGCTTTTGTTATATTTTCCCCACTCCCAAATAGTATTTCAGTAAAAACTACAGAGGCAAAACATTCTGTATCGTACATTAAAGTCCCTAGACTGCTACAGTGGACCTAAGATTCAATCCACTCTAGCAGACAAATGGTTTACATGTAATGTTTATAAAAACCTCATTCCTCTAGTTTAGTAGGTTTGGTATTTCATCATCAGCCTCAATTAAACATGAGTTTTCAGCATAAAATAGTAAACAATTCCCTATATGCCAGATCATTTCATAGAACGTTTTATTAAAATGTTTACAAGTGGTGAGATATATGTAGTGCTGACAAATAGCACACATTTAGTCCTGAAGTATTTGGGCTAAAACATTTTTACAAAACACATGTATAATAATATGTTAAAGTATTTTGCACACATATATACATTTTAATTTTATGTTTATGTGTGTGTACTTATTTGTGTGTGTATATATGTATATTTACAGTATGTGTGTGTACATATATATATATATATATATGTATATATGTATAGTATGTGTGTGTGTACATATATATATATATATATATATATATATATATATATATATATTTATATATATATCTGTATGTGTGTATATATGTATAGTATGTGTGTGTGTGTATGTATATACAGTATATATGTGTGTACATATGTATGTCTGTGTATGTATATATGTATATGTACAGTATATGTATGTGTGTGTGTACATATGTATGTGCAGTGCTGGTGCTACAATAGAGGATGACCCCCCTAGTGTCCACTCGCTCCCTTAAATAGCAGACCGCACCAGAATACTGCGACGTTCACTAAAACCTACCTAAAATTTAGGGAGGGAGCTTACTTCTGTCACCTTTCCTAAACTGCTGTCCTACTTCCTGTTTTTCTCCTATTTCTCTCCTGCTATACTCCACCCCTCTCACCTACACTTGACCCCAACTTTTGCGGGTCCACAGGAGGAGGGGGGTCACCCACCCCTCTTTCCATGCCCTCATACAGGGTGAATTGACCCCCCTAGTGTCCACTCGGTCCATTAAATAACAGACTGACAACCATACTGGGGTGAAAAGGCCACAGACCGATTTTATTAAATACTTAATAAATATTATAAATAACAATAACTTTAACAAGAGTGCTTGCCCATCAAACACGCGTGTTGCCGAACCCAGGCACATGCCCCACTGTTCTGAATCTCTCCCTTGCGACCAGCAGGAATTACCACTAGCCAGTTATTGAACTAAAATAGGCAAACACCCGCCACAGCAAGGCCTAAGGCCGAGCCCCACACAACCGGGCTAAGGACTTTTCAACCCCTTCTTTGATGTTAAATATAAACAACTACTGCCCAACCTCGTTCAGATGTACCCCATCCTTACGAAAAAAAAACACCTGATTGCCCTTCAAATTCTACATGGCGAATGCCAATCCTCCAGGCTCTCATTACAAAACCTGTGATAACTCTGTTCACTTTCTTTCTTGAATTTTCCAAGCTCTTAACATCCCAAGCCGCCTTCCACACCAATCTCGGCGCGATCTCGGACCAAACCACAATGAGACCTGGGAATAACTGCCACAGCCTAGATATGTCTCTCTTTATACAGTCTATTAGATCTTTTTGGGACATAAAACCCAGGTCATTCCCACCTGCATGAATAACCAGAATGGAAGGGTGCTTGAATAACCACTAACCTCACCCCCTCACTCCACCGCAAACCCCTAACCCCGAACCATTTAAAACTGACATCCGACTCCACCCAGCCCATCTGAGTACTTTTCCCAGAAGTGATTGCTGCCCAATAAATGAACAAGTGTCCGACGATACAACATGCCACCGGACCTGTCAAAACATAATAAAATCAACTGAGCATTAATTCTGGCCTCACATACCCCCTAAAACTTTCAGACCGCCAGCACCCAAATCTCTTAATCACATCCTACCCCAAACCTCTATCAAACGCTTTTGTCGCCGCCCGATCCGAAACGAATGCAAACTGAATTCTGTAACCTGCAAACCCAACAACCCAATAATTCTATGGAAAATTGCCACAAACTGAAATCTTGATAATGCCATCCCATTTTAATGAACCTGAAAGGACCCTTCTCCCACTGGCCGCTTCCCTAAATAACTCACCACCGATTTAACCGGGCAACCCCAAAGGCACCGAAAAAGGCCATAACAAAAGCTGCCCTGAACAAGGCTGCCTCAAACTCGAATGAACACACACTCGGCAATAGCTCCACCACCCTGAGGAGGAAATCAAAACTCACCGGCCAGCTATTATCCACCATAACTTTCCCCACACAAATGCTCCCAACTGCAATACGCACCGTGGAAACTTTCGTGATATCCTCCTGCCCCATAACATTACACAGGAAGGCTAAAGCCACCACCCTCCATTTTCAACAGCCCTAGAAACCCCCAATTGTTTCCACTCCTCTACCCATCTCAACAGTATCCAAACCGGATCCTGTCCAGACAATGACCACCATTTAAAAAACATCTCCAACCACTGCCTCCACACCTGCCTATATGCCCTCCAAGTGTTCAGAGCTACCGCTCCCCGAACCAAAGACATCAAGCCTGGGTACCTAAAAACCAAAGGTCTGCCAGGCATCTCATTCCCTCTTGATCGGCTCCCTGATGCCTCCATCCAAAACTGGTCCCACTGCGAACGAGACAAAGCATCAGCAATGACGTTAGCAGTCCAAGGTACGTGCACCCCTTTAAACAGTATGTTAAAGTGCAGGCATTCCAGCACAAACACTCTGAGTAGTCTCACGACAGGGGGGGGAATTGGCCGTCAGCCGGTTAAGCGCCTGCACCACCCCATGTTGTCTGAATGAAACATCACCTTCTTGTTCTGAAGTTCCCCCTGCCATAATCTGACTGCCACTACCAACAGGAACAATTCAAAGAACACTAAGTTCTTGGTTAACCCTGCTGCCACCCAGGCCACCGGCCAAGAGTCAGCGCACCATCTTCCCCCAAGGTAAGCCCCGAACCCTATCACACCTGACGCATCTGTAAACAGGTGCAGGTCAGCCCCTGCCACGAAAATCTCTTGCATCATGGTCACTCCATTGAAATGTCTCAAAAACTGGACCCACACTCCCAAATCATCCTTTAACTCCTTTGTCAAAGGAATTCTATGCTCCGGCTGCTGAACCTCCGCTGTCGCCAGGGAAAGCCTTCTGCTAAAGATCCTTCCAACCAGGATGACACAGCAAGCAAAATTGAGCTTACCTAACAGGGATTGCATCTCACACAGCTTCAACTTCCTCCTACCCAAAAACCCTTCCAACGACCCCACCAGGTCCCTCACCTTATCCAGGGGTAACCTGCATTTCCCGGCCACAGAGTCCATTTAGATCCCCAAAAAACTCAATTCAGTTACCGGTCCCTCCGTTTTCTCAGCAGCCACCGGGATCCCAAAGTCAGCCGCAACCTCTGAAAAAAACAACATCAAATGTTGGCAAACCTGGGACCCAGCAGAGCCCACGAACAAGAAGTCATCCAAATACCCACGCGCCATTTCATGACTCATTCTACGAAACTGCAGAATTTCTCGAAATACGCAAACAAAATGGAGCACCCCATGAGCAAGCACAAGTCCACAAAGTACACCCCTTCAAAATAACACCCTAGCAAATTATGAGAAATAGGGTGGACCAGAAGCAGCCTGAAACCAGCCTCAATGTCCACTTTTCCCAGGAGTGCTCCATTCCCCGCCTCTCTGACCAAGGCGACATACCTGACTTGCGTCAGCGCTGGGTCAATCCCATCGTTTACCAAACTCCCTTTAGTATGAGGCAGATGGGGAATCAACCTAAATTGACCAGGCACCTTCTTGGGGACAACTCCTAACAAAGACACCCTTAATCCCGGTACCGGTGGACAAACGAAAGGGCCTGCCATCCACCCGAAATCAACCTCTTTTTTAAGCTTATCCCGAACCACCCCTGGAAAGTCTCTGGGTGACCTCAAGTTCTCAGAAATGTCAACACTGCCCTGCCCCTCAAATGGAATCACGAAAATAGAGCTAAAACCCGTCAATAACAGCTCCGAGTCCGCCTCCTTACCCCGTGTCCTACCGTACTGCTCTAACCAGGGCACAATCTCTCTTATCTTCACTGGAGTCTGTGCTCTGAGCAATGGATTCCCCTGCCTTCCCTCCCATTTTCCCTTTCTTGAAGCACTTTGACATGGAGTGAGCACCCCCCGCAGCTGGAGCACTCGTGCTGGTATTTACACGAGGCTCCCAACCTGCATGTGCTTTCATTGTATTGAAAACACAAACCTTTCCTAATTGCCACTGCTGAAACGCCGCTACCTGAGCTCCCTGCCACTGAGGGGGTCCGAAAGGACTGGCCTGAGCACAGAGGGGTTATTATCTCGAGCCAAATGCCCATATCCATATCGTCCCATCTCATTTCAGGACGGATAGTGATGTGCTGATGAAATTGTTCGTCGTACCGCCACCACGCCATGCCCCCGTATGTCCTATAAGCTCCCGCAATCTCGTTTAAGGAGCAAAATAATGTTGCCCCTTGATCAGCAAATTTCTCACAGATGACACTGGCCATAATGCAAAATGCCTTAGACCAGTTCCCAAAGGTTTTGGGCAACTTCCTGTAATGTTTTTACGTTCCTCCTCCTGCTTTTTTGTCTTATCCCCTTTGGTGTCATCCTTCAACTCCCACACCTGATCCAGAGGAAGCAACGCAAATATTTCCAAATACGTTCCTTCAACTCTGGGGTCAAATGAATGCCCAGAGTCCCAATGGTGCATAAACATGGGCGTCTAAAAGCTTGCTCCGAAACCTTAAGGCTGCCCCATGCTTGCCCAGCTCCCACCACACCTGTCACCCCCACCGTTGGCACTGATGCCGTCCCTACCGGTCCTGGCCCTTCCATCGCCACTGTAGGTGGTACCCATGCCTTTTCAGCAACACTCCCCACCGCAACCGGTCCTGCCCTTGCTCCCTTACCCAATTGCCCTGCCACTACCTGCAGCAGGTCTTCCAGGCCCTTAATCAAAGCCCCCGAGATCCCCTCACCACACACACCTCCAGTAACGCTGCCCCTCCCAGCCTGTCCGCCATAGAATATCCTGCAGGTAACTCTTCTCTGAGATCTTCCCCATCCAGATCACTGTAGGCTGTATCCACCCAGATAGAACCGCCATCATGGTCCAGAATTGCTGAAGCCTGTGGCGCCCCCCTGCCAGCACTGCAGGGGAGGTCGTCCAACTCGTCCAGATCACCTTTGGAACAAAGGGGTGTCACATTATTGATAGCCACACCCACATCCTGCCCTCCCACCTGCTCCACACTCCTACCTGTCCCTGCACCTCAAGTCTGCCCCCTGCCCCTACTCCTACTCATTTCACCCGGACCAGGTCCAGGTCCCCCACCCCACTGGCTTCTACCCCTACCTCCTCTTCTACCCCTAGCATCCTGCCCCCCACTGCCACAAACTACTAAGTCCCTGCCTATAACTTCAACCCCCTGCTGTGCCTCAACTATGCTCGCTCCCCATCTACTGCTATCAGGCAAGGAGGGGCCCTCTCCCCCTGACCCGCCCCCCCTGCCATTATGCCTCCCGCTCCTCTGCACATTTTCCAGGAGCCCCCGGCCAGTCCCGCCCCCCTCTGTGCTGCTCCCGCCCCCAGCTGGCTCCCGCACACTCCTACCACCATCTTCAGCAAGCAGGCCGGTCTCCTCCTGCCCGGCTGCCGTACTTGCTTCCAGTCCATCTCCGATGACGTCACAGGCCTGCATGACATCCTCCTCCCTCACGCTGCTCTCTCCTGCTGTGCCCTGCCGACTCCGGCCTGATCTCCTCACGCTCCTTCTCCTCACCACCACCCTGGACCTCCTCTCGGCCTGCAGCTCTGGACTGCAGCTGGGCTCCTCATCTGATCCTACTCCCTGCTCCAGCAATCGCTCCTACAGCCAACGGGCTCCTCTGCTCTCCTCCAATGCTGCCACCCTGGCCAGCAGCTCCTGAACTGACGCCATGAGGTAAGTGATTAGATTCTCTCTTCTGTCAGCTTCCTTCTGTCATCTTTCCTAAACTGCTGTCCTACTTCCTGTTCTTCTCCTATTTCTCTCCTGCTATACTCCACCCCTCTCACCTACACTTGACCCCAACTTTCGTGGGGCCACAGGTGGAGGGGGGTCACCCACCTCTCCTTCCATGCCCTCATACAGGGTGAATAGACTAGGCGACAGCTTTAGGGCGCTCCTACAAGAGGGTTGCAAATTTTGTGCATGACACAAAAAATGTTTATATGTACGTATATTTTATTTTTTTGCTCCCTTACTAGGGCTTTATAATATCGGCTATATGTGGTGGCATAATGGATAAAATGGGAGGGGACACCACAGTTTTGTTATATTGTGCAGAGCCACCACATTGGTACATTGTGTTATGCAGAAATTACAAACTTTCTCTGTAAATACAATCACAAAAAACAAAGTCGCCTCCTAGTGTGATACAGTGGATATGAATGGAGAGATAAATAAAAGCTGAATGGATACTCACAAGTGGAGCAGCACCCAAATGTGCTAAGTCAAGCACACTGGGAATTTGTAGTGTCCCAGCTCACTGTCTCAGCATCAGTGCCGGTATCCGTTAACTCCTCAGTGGATATAAACAAGCTCAGACTCTCATAATAATGTTAACATAGACCATAATTTAATGGCAAATAAAAGTCAGATATCAACCATATGACTCTGATATTAAAAAGGAAAGAATGCAAAGCGTTTCTCAGACTACTGTCTGTTTCATATAGGAGAGCACCTTCTATTAAACAGAAATTAGCCCCAAGTAAAATCATTATGTCTAAAAAGGCTTCAAAAATAGGAGGCACTAATAATAACATTAGTCACCAACTAAAAGGAGCTTTTAGATGCAGAATTAAGATATGCAATATGTGCAAATATATCACACATGGTACTACCAGTGTCACATCCACCTCTTCAGGCTACACTTACCAACTTAAAAATAGATTGGATTGTAGCTCTAATTATGTAATCTATCTACTCACTTGCGTATGTGAGGTCCAGTATTTAGGTAGGACCATTAGGAAGGTTAGAAGTAGATGGGATGAACATTTTAGGAATGTTGATAAAGGTAGCCTCAAACATAGTGTATCAAGACACCATGTACAGTGCCATTCGGGCTGCAAATGCCAATTTCGAATCACCCCGCTTGAAAGAATTCCTTTTAAACAGGTTATGAATAGGTTTAAGAGCCTATGCCAGAGGGAAACCTACTGGATTTACAAATTCAATACCCTCTTTCCAGCGGGACTTAACGAAAATATAGACATGGTTGCTTTTTATTTTTTGTATTACTGGCACTTTTTGATATATTGTACATCAACTGGGAGTTATTAATGTCTTCACTATCCATTGTACAACACTGGCTAATATACGCCTAGATTTAGAGTTTTGTCGGTAAAGACCCGCGGTGCTAACAAGGCTTTTTTTTTCCAGCGCACCCTTAAGCCAACGCTGGTATTACAAGTTGTCTGAATGGCTGCGTTAGCCTCAGAAAAGGGAGCTTTGAGCATAATTTAGCTCCACTTCAACCCTCAATAAGCTGGAAAAACGTCCTTGTGCACGATATCCCCATAGGAAACAATGGGGCTGAGCTGGCTGAAAAAAAAACTAACACCTGCAAAAAAGCAGCGATCAACTCCTAACGCAGCCCCATTGTTTCCTATGGGAAAATAATCTCTAAGTCTACACCTAACACCCTAACATGAACCCCGAGTCTAAACACCCCTAACCTTACATGTATTAACCCCTAATCTGCCTTCCCCGCTATCGCTGACACCTGCATTTTATTATTAACCCCTAATCTGCCGCTCCGGACACCGCCGCAACCTACATTATCCCTATGAACCCCTAATCTGCTGTACCTAACATTGCCGACACCTATATTATATATAATCTGCCCCCCCAATGTCGCCGCCACCTACCTACACTTATTAACCCCTAATCTGCCGACCAGACATCGCCGCCACTATAATAAATGTATTAACCCCTAAACCGCCACACTCCCGCCTCGCAAACACTAAAATAAATTTTATTAACCCCTAATCTGCCCTCTCTAACATCGCCGCCAACTACCTACAATTATTAACTCCTAATCTGCCTCCAACAACGTTGACGCTACTATAATAAAGTTATTAACCCCTAAACCTAAGTCTAACCCTAACACCCTCCTAAGTTAAATATAATTTAAATTAAACAAACTAAATTTACTATCATTAAATAAATTAATCCTTTTTAAAACTAAATACTTACCTATAAAATGAACCCTAATATAGCTACAATATAACTAATAGTTACATTGTAGCTATTTTAGGATTTATATTTATTTTACAGGCAACTTTGTATTTATTTTAACTAGGTACAATAGCTATTAAATAGTTAATAACTATTTAATAGCTACCTAGTTAAAATAATTACAAAATTACCTGTAAAATAAATCCTAACCTAAGTTATAAATACACCTAACACTACACTATCAATAAATTAATTAACGGCTAGATTTAGAGTTTGGCGTTAGCCGTCAAAACCAGCGTTAGAGGCTCCTAAAGCTGGTTTTGGGCTACCGCTGGTATTTAGAGTCAGTCAGGAAAGGGTCTAACGCTCACTTTGCAGCCGCGACTTTTCCATACCGCAGATCCCCTTACGTCAATTGCGTATCCTATCTTTTCAATGGGATCTTTCTAACGCCGGAGTCGTGGCTGAAGTGAGCGTTAGAAATCTAACGACAAAACTCCAGCCGCAGAAAAAAGTCTGTAGTTAAGACCTTTCTGGGCTAACGCCGGTTTATAAAGCTCTTAACTACTGTGCTCTAAAGTACACTAACACCCATAAACTTCCTATGTACCCCTAAACCGAGGCCCCCCCACATCGCCGCCACTCTATTAAAATTTTTTAACCCCTAATCTGCCGACCGCACACCACCACCACCTACGTTATCCCTATGTACCCCTAATCTGCTGCCCCTAAAACCGCCGACACCTACATAATATTTATTAACCCCTAATCTGCCGCTCCATACACCGCCGCAACCTACATTATACCTATGTACCCCTAATCTGCTGCCCCTAACACAGCCAACCCCTATATTATATTTATTAACCCCTAATCTGCCGCCCCCAACGTCGCCTCCACCTACCTACAATTATTAACCCCTAATCTGCCGACCGGACCACACCGCTACTATAATAAATGTATTAACCCCTAAAGCTAAGTCTAATCCTAACACTAATACCCCCTAACTTAAATATAATTTAAATCTAACGAAATAAATTAACTCTTATTAAATAAATTATTCCTATTTAAAGCTAAATACTTACCTGTAAAATAAACCCTAATATAGCTACAATATAAATTATAATTATATTGTAGCTATTTTAGGATTAATATTTATTTTACAGGCAACTTTGTAATTATTTTAACCAGGTACAATAGCTATTAAATAGTTAATAACTATTTAATAGTTACCTAGTTAAAATAATTACAAAATTACCTGTAAAATAAATCCTAACCTAAGTTACAATTAAACCTAACACTACAATATCAATAAATAAATTAAATAAACTACATACAATTATCTACAATTAAACCTAACACTACACTATCAATAAATAATTAAATAAAATACCTACAAATAAATACAATGAAATAAACTAACTAAAGTACAAAAAATAAAAAAGAACTAAGTTACAAAAAATAAAAAAATATTTACAAACATTAGAAAAATATTAGTAATCAGCTCTTTTACCAGCCCTTAAAAGGGCTTTTTGCGGGGCATTGCCCCAAAGTAATCAGCTCTTTTACCTGTAAATAAAAATACAATACCCGCCCCCCAACATTACAACCCACCACCCACATACCCCTACTCTAAAACCCACCCGATCCCCCCCTTAAAAAAACCTAACACTACCCCCCCTGAAGATCACCCTACCTGGAGCCGTGTTCACCCAGCCAGGCACTGATGGGCCAGAAGTGGACATCTGGAGCGGCAGAAGTCTTCATCCGATCGGGGCAGAAGAGGTCCTCCAAGCGGCAGAAGTCTTCATCCAAGCGGCATCTTCAATCTTCAATCAACTGGAGCGGAGCCATCTTGAATCCATCCGACGCGGAGCCATCCTCTTCATACGATGTACTAAGGCCGAATGAAGGTTCCTTTAAATGACGTCATCCAAGATGGCGTCCCTCGAATACAGATTGGCTGATAGGATTCTATCAGCTAATCAGAATTAAGGTAGGAAAAATCTGATTGGCTGATGCAATCAGCCAATCAGATTGAAGTTCAATCCGATTGGCTGATCCAATCAGCCAATCGGATTTACCTTGCATTCTATTGGCTGTTCCGAAGTGTAGGTAGGTGGCAGCAACGTTGGGGGGGCAGATTAGGGGGTAATAAATATAATATAGGTGTCGGCGATGTTAGGGGCAGCAGATTAGGGGTTCATAGTTATAATGTAGGTTGCGGTGGTGTCTGGAGCGGCAGATTAGGGGTTAAAAAATTTATTATAGGGTTTGCGATGTGGGGGGGCCTTGGTTTAGGGGTTCAAAGGTAGTTTATGGGTGTTAGTGTAATTTATAGCACAGTAGTTAAGAGCTTTATGTTCCCGCGTTAGCCCATAAAACTCTTAACTACTGACTTTTTTTTGCGGTTGGAGTCTTGTCGGTAGAGGCTCTACAGCTCACTTCTTCCAAGACTCGTAATACCAGCGTTAGGCAAATCCCATAGAAAAGATAGGATACGCAATTGACGTAAGGGGATCTGCGGTAGCCTCGAGTCGCGGAAAGAAAGTGAGCGGTAGATCCTTTCCTGCCTGACTCTAAATACCAGCGAACATTAAAAAGCAGCATTAGGACTCCTTAACGCTGCTTTTTAACCCTAACGCAGAACTCTAAATCTAGGCGATAAGGTTTCATATCGATTATACTTATGATTATATCCACTTAATACACTAATACACTTTAATATTGTTATATTCCTAGATTGTATAATGTATTATATAGTTTTATTGGTGGATAGGCCAATATCTGTGCGTTTTTGTGTGTGTGCACATGTATACATTTGTGTATTTGCATGTGTGTGTATGTGTGCATGTATATACATGTGAACATGTATGGGTATTAGTTAGTTTATTAATTTGCTTAGCCCAACTCTTTATATGCAGATTATATGGTCCCTTTATATATTTGGTCATGTCTGACTATTTAGTTTTATAATTTATAAGGCCATTATATAACCCCCATCACTATACACGATCCATTATATATTCACTTATAGTTTCACTCATTATTACACACACACACAATCGCGATAGATTTATATTAAATATACACAGATAGACCATCACACACTTATAGTCACATTGTTTATATCAACTCATTATAGGCACTTCCATATTAGTTTTTATTCACATTAGTACTTTTTGGCTCAAAAATTGGCTGTTAATATAACATCCTTATCATAATACCCTTATTATCACCTACCTAAACTCAGTCCCTATTTAACACCTATTAAGATTATTATACATTTCTTATTATGAAACATTTATTGTATGTAATATTTGTGCACTCTAATATTTTAGTATTCTATCACCAATGGCTCACTACACTTACAGAGCTACTAGTATATTATTCGTGGGTCCCTCTTAGCCATAAACATATTAATAGTGAGTATCCTCTATAACCAGCTACATAGACTCCCTATGGAAGGGGCGGATAGTTTGATGCTTACAAGGCTTTTCTGCCCATGCTGTAATAAGATCCGTTAGTTATAACGAGTAAACTAGAACCGTCACGGTATCAAATATTCACTCAACTGGAAGGTACCCTAATTTACTATATGAATGGTTTGATATCGCACTGACAAGTGGAAGACCAAGGAGGAATAGCAACAATGGAGAGGTAATCACAAGCGAGTTGGCACTAAAAATAAGTGCATACGAGCAGGCTGACCTTTTACAGCAGTCAGTGCGCTGGGGGGTAGATCCTGTGTGTTGTCCACCAGAGGAGGGTAATCAGCCGTTCATGGTAGCTGCAGCGAAGGAAATGCCTCTGCACTCAGCGTGTGTGAGGCGATTCAGCGTCTGTGACACAGGTGATCAGCTTGGCCCCTTCCCTTAAAGGAACCGTCATTCGTCGGGAAGTCGTCGGTGAAGATGGATGTTCCGCGTCGGCGGGATGAACATGGATCCGGAAGAAAGAAGATTGAAGATGCCGTTGATAGAAGACTTCAGCCGGATCATGGACCTCTTCAGCTCCCGCTTGGATGAAGACTTCAGCCGGATCATGGACATCTTCAACCCCCGCTTGGGCTTGGATCAAGACATCGGAGGAGCTCTTCTGGATCGATCGGTGAACCTGGTATGGTGAAGATAAGGTAGGAAGATCTTCAGGGGCTTAGTGTTAGGTTTATTTAAGGGGGGTTTGGGTTTACAGGCAAAAGAGCTGAATTCTTTGGGGCATGCCCCGCAAAGGGCCCTGTTCAGGGCTGGTAAGGTAAAAGAGCTTTGAACTTTTGTAATTTAGAATAGGGTAGGGCATTTTTTTATTTTGCGGGTCTTTGTTATTTTATTAGGGGGCTTAGAGTAGGTGTAATTAGTTTAAAATTGTTGTAATATTTTTCTGATGTTTGTAAATATTTTTTTATTTTTTTTAACTTAGTTCTTTTTTATTTTTTGTACTTTAGTTAGTTTATTTCATTGTATTTATTTGTAGATATTGTATTTAATTAATGTATTGATAGTGTAGTGTTAGGTTTAATTGTAGGTAATTGTAGGTATTTTATTTAATTAATTTATTGATAGTGTAGTGTTAGGTTTAATTGTAACTTAGGTTAGGATTTATTTTACAGGTAATTTTGTAATTATTTTAACTATTTTAGCTATTAAATAGTTCTTAACCATTTAATAGCTATTGTACCGGGTTAAAATAAATACAAAGTTACCTGTAAAATAAATATAAATCCTAAAATAGCTATAATATAATTATAATTTATATTGTAGCTATATTAGGATTTATTTTACAGGTAAGTATTTAGCTTTAAATAGGAATAATTAATTTAATAAGAGTTAATTTATTTCGTTAGATTGAAATTATATTTAACTTAGGGGGGTGTTAGTGTTAGGGTTAGACTTAGCTTTAGGGGTTAATGTTTGAAGTTTGGTGTCGGCGATGTTAGGGAGGGCAGATTAGGGGTTAATACTATTTATTATAGGGTTATTGAGGCGGGAGTGAGGCGGATTAGGGGTTAATAACTTTATTATAATAGCGGTGCGGTCCGCTCGGCAGATTAGGGGTTAATAAGTGTAGGCAGGTGGAGGCAACGTTGTGGGGGGCAGATTAGGGGTTAATAAATATAATATAGGGGTCGGCGGTGTTAGGGGCAGCAGATTAGGGGTACATAGGGATAATGTAAGTAGCGGCGGTTTACGGAGCAGCAGATTAGGGGTTAAAATAAATATGCAGGTGTCAGCGATAGCGGGGGTGGCAGAATAGGGGTTAATAAGTGTAAGGTTAGGGGTGTTTAGACTCGGGGTACATGTTAGAGTGTTAGGTGCAGACATAGGAAGTGTTTCCCCATAGCAAACAATGGGGCTGCGTTAGGAGCTGAACGCGGCTTTTTTGCAGGTGTTAGGTTTTTTTTCAGCTCAAACAGCCCCATGGTTTTCTATGGGGGAATCGTGCACGAGCACGTTTTTGATGCTGGCCGCGTCCGTAAGCACCGCTGGTATCGAGAGTTGAAGTTGCGGTAAATACGCTCTACACTCCTTTTTTGGAGCCTAACGCAGCCATTCTGTGAACTCTCAATACCAGCGGTATTTAAAAGGTGCGGCCAGAAAAAAGCACGCGTAGCTAACGCATCCCTTTGGCCGCAGAACTCTAAATCTAGGCGATAGTGTGCTGACATGATATTCCCATATTGTAAATGTTTTAAAGCTGTAATTGAATAAACCTATATGGATTTCACCAATTGTACTGCATTAGAGTGCTACTCTAAGAGTTAAAATTGTGGAATAGGTTTCACACACCCTCATCAGTTTTCTAATGGGACTAATTTAGTATTTTCACACCTGATGGGGGTGTGTGCTAATAACACACATGGATTGTTTTTTTGTTGCTTTATAAGCCAGAGCTCTCATTTCTTGAACAGAAGCCTGATGAAACAGACAGTAGTCTGAGAAACGCGTTGCATTCTGTCCTTTTTAATATCAGAGTCATTTGGTTAATATCTGACTTGTATTTGCCATTAAATTGTGGTATATTTTAACATTATTATGAGAGTCTGAGCCTGTTTATATACACTGAGGACTTCAGGGATACCGGCACTGATGCTGAGTTCAAAGAATCACCGGCACTTCTAAGTTTTAAGAAACTTTTATTGGAAACCTTATTAAAAATGCGACGTTTCGGGGTATGTCTGCATGACTAAGGGGACATACCCCGAAACGTCGCATTTTTAATAGTGTTTCCAATAAAAGTTTCTTAAAACTTAGAAGTGCCGGTGATTCTTTGAACTTTGCATATACTTTGGGGTAAAGCAGTATACCTTTATCGCACGAGCACTATTGTTTGTTGCGCTGATCCACCCTACCTTTTGGATTACCGATGGCACTGATGCTGAGACAGTAAGCTGGGACGCTACAAATTCCCAGTATGCTTGACTTAGCACATTTGGGTGCTGCTTCACTTGTGAGTATCCATTCAGCTTTTATTCATCTCTCCATTCATATCCACAGTATCACACTAGGAGGCACCTTTGTTTTTTGTAATTGTATTCACAGAGAAAGTTTATGCTGAAATTAACCATTCTAGATATTGTAGTTATAGAAAATCAGGTTACCAGAGAAGAATTTTATGTGACAACAGAAATTCTGTATTATTATAGGTAAAATAATTTCTATAGCTACTTAACACAACACCATAACATTAGATAAGAAGCAGTGATGGCAGGGTATATAATATATTCTAGGGGAGGGACGACCAATTGTGTTCTCACCTGTGTAGCCAAAAATCCTAGCACTGGCCCTGTTAGCAAGTGCTCAGTGGAGCAAGCCTCTTTTGTTTTCTTTATGATTATTTTGCCTGTTTTTACCAGAATTGTTAATAAAAGGACTATATTTTATAAAGCTACAACCTTGTGTGGTGTTTCCAGCTTTGAAGACTGTGTGGTTGCAAGTTCCAAGGTCACGATGTGTGTGTGTGTGTATATATATATATTTATATATATATATATATATATATATGTATTTCTATATATGTGTACACATGTACAGTATTTACAGACCTATATACACATATAAACACATATATATATATATATATATATATATATATATATATATATATATATATATACCTGTATATATATATATATATATATATATATATATATATATATATATATATATATATATATATATATATATATATATATATATATATATATATATATATATATATATAATGTGCATTAGAACCTTTTCCAGTTAAGTAGATGAAAACATGTTAACGCATATTTAATAAGGTTTTTAACTATATATTTACTGTAAATATTTCACATTCCAATGTTCTGCACATATTTCTAAATAGATATTCCTATAGATATCTGTTTATATCTACACCTATATTATATATAACATATTCTGTAACGTAAATAACATTGGAATATGAAATATTCATATTTTCATGTTGGGTATGCGCATATTACAGTATGTGATCAGGTATGGACATATTACAAACAAACATGTTAAAGAACATTGCAATATGAAACATTCATAGCGCTATTGCCAATATGTTATGGTGTTTGCGTGAGAGAGTGGGGCCTTAGGTTTTTTTTTCAACTTTTTTCTCCATTGACTTCTAAGGGGAAATGCGTCCGACGCATTCATGTGCAGTAGACAAACATACCTGGCCTTGACCCCTTAATGACCAGTGCCAATGTGCAGTTGAGACTGCGAGAAAAGCGCTGGTCATTAAGCCCGTAAGGACCTCTGCCGTGATCTTGCTAAAAGTAGTGAGACCGTTATTTCTGCATGGCCCACGAACGGGGCAGTGCAGAAATAGTCTTGCAGAGGTACCGAAGCAGAGAGGGACACTCTCTGTGTCCCTCTCTGCATCAGGCAGCGGTGGTTCCGATCGTTGGTGACATTGGAGGGTTAGGAGGGAGGCGGGTGGGCGGCCTTTTTTAACACCTGAGACCTCATATCTTTGAGCCCTTATAACTTTTTGTGCAATTTTTAAAAAATATTTTTTATTAAATAGTGTTATTATGAGTGTAATTGTACTTTTACATGTATTTTTTATTTTGTAATGCCTATTTGTTTTTATATGTCTGAAAAGAGTTGGCTGTGTTGCTCTTTTAGATGTCTTTTGCTTTAAAGGGACACTGAACCCAAATTTTTTCTTTCGTGACTCAGATAGAGCATGCAATTTTAAGCAACTTTCTCATTTACTCCTATTATCACATTTTCTTCATTCTCTTTGTATGTTTATTTGAAAAGCAAGAATGTAAGTTTAGATGCCGGCCCATTTTTAGTGAACAACCTGGGTTGTCCTCGCTGATTAGACAGCACTAATAATCAAGTGCTCTCCATGGTTCTGAACCAAAAATGTGCTGGCTCCTTAGCTTAGATGCCTTCTTTTTCAAATAAAGATAGCAAAAGAACGAAGAAAAATTGATAATAAAAGTAAATTAGAAAGTTGCTTAAAATTGCATGCTCTATCTGAATCATGAAAGAAAAAATGTGGGTTCAGTGTCCCTTTAAGAGTCAACTGCGAAGATTGGAGTGCGATCTAGTAATTATTTTATCACATGTAAATACATCATTAGTATAAATTGCACCGCATCCGATATTTGGGTTGCAACCGATGATGCATTATGTAACATTAAGAAAGTTTTTCCACATGGCTAATTTAAATAACCTTGACATACCATTAGACGAAAGTAGAGTAAGCTATCCTTATTGGATATGGATAGTGTCAATCAAAACTGTTAGAGATGTATCGATCATGAGTTATTCCTAACAAATCACAGCTTAATCTCTTTGGGACATGCACAGTAGAAGGATATGCACGCCGACATTATAGGTATTTAAATTAGTTTATATGTATCAAGTTTTAATCACCTGAAGAAACAGTTTGAAAACTGAGAAACGCGTTGTGAACTTGTGGATTTTAGTGTTTTAATCATTTTAATCCAGTAGCAAGAGTGATTTGGGGGTGGAAGTGGCTGTCTCCTTTCTCTTACAGTCTGCTGAGACGCTGATCAACCCCTTTTAGAGACCCCAGCTCTCAGACTTGCTGATTCTTATCTCTGCACTGGTGGACATCAGAGCATATATATGACCGAAAACGATGGCTAAAGTTGCCTCTGTGGAGTCCTGAGTGTGAGCCTGCTGGACAGCTCAGATGGTTCAGCTTGCCTTTTTGCATGATTGAGTGCATATATGTTTGTGAGTATATAGATTTATTTGGCTGGTTCATATGGGGAAACGTATTTTAACATTGGAGCGCCCTCTTTCCTTTTTTGCCTTAAAGATGACATCCTTTCCCGGTATGGGAGACGTTTGATTGAAGTAGAAGCGGCTACTATTTTTGATCCTTTATTGGACTTATTTTTGATGCATCTCTGCACGTTTCATGCAGAGGTTTTAACTACCAATTTTTCCACAATTATTTTGTAACACTGTCTATTATTTAGAATATGTTTGGATATTGCCCTTTTCTCTGGTGCATACTGTACAATGGGGTTTTCTTCCTACTGATACATAAGTGCAGCAACCAATCAGCAGGTACTGAGTGTACCTAGGTATCCTTTTCAACAAAGAATATAAAAAAAAAATTAGATAAGAGAAATAAACTGGAAAGTTTTTTAAAATAAAATGCTCTATCTAAAGTAACAGCCATGGGGCCTTTTGCAGCCCTAAACATAGTTTAATCTGGCCCTCCCTTGTTTATTTGGTAAATCCTTAATTTGAGCCCCATCAATTTTTTAGGGTTCTAAGAGATGTAACAAGTTGATGTTCTATACAGACACTCACTAGATAAATATAAAGACAAGCATGCATTGTCCATTGTACATATACATCTTTAGACATGTATGTGTAGGTATCTCAATGTTAAAGCCCTTTGGTGGCTTTTTTTTAATCTTTTTAAATAATTTTCATTAGACAGTGTTATTATAAGTGTAACTGTACCTTGTAATGTATTTTTGCAGTGTTTTGTGCAACTTTTTAATTTCGTCAAACAGTTAACCACATCTCTAAATCACGGTAAAGATTCTAGCATAAATCGCGATTGCACTAGCAAAGTCACGATTTCAACTTGTAATATCAGCATAATTTAAGCAGAGCGCAAACGATTGTGAAAAACCCTCACAAAATATATCTATCTGAAAGGAAAGTTATTAAAATAATCATCTTTTAATATTAAAGTGTCTACCGTGTAGAATAATTATTTTTAATTATTATATATAACATAATTTACTGTTAATGCATTAATATATGATGATGATGATATGAATATGATTATATTTTGTTTATAAAATGCCAAACATTGGAAATGCACAAAGGATGCAATATACTGTATAGCATTACATTATAATACTTTCAGTTACCATTTAAGAAAATACATGAGAATAAAGAACCTGATCAAAAGAGTACAATAAGCAATTTAGCAGGGGGAAAAAATGAAAAATGTAAAAAATATCTGGGGCTAGATTACAAGTGGAGCGCTAATTTAATGTGCGCCCGTAACAGCGCATGTTAAATAACAAGCCATTACAAGTGGCTGGTTAATGCTACAGTGAGCTCTCAGTAGCTCTGAGCTAGCAGTCATTAACTAGAGATCAGATCTCTGGTTAATGAATAAATTGACCCCAAAATAAAGTGTTGTTATTTTATTAAAATAAAAACATGTGGCATCTTTATTTTTTAAAATAATAACTGCATAAAGCAGTTTTAAGGGGTTGTAAGAAAAAAATGGCACTGAAAAGTGCCTTCACATTGCGGTCTATGGGGACTGTGTTATTATACTAAATATATATGTATATTACATATATATTTAAAGAAATAGTAAACACCAAAAATGTTATTGTTCAAAAATATAGATAATCCTTTTATTTACCATTCCCCAGTTTTGCATAACAGTTTATGTTATAGAAATATACTTTTTACCTCTGTAATTACCTTGTATCTAAGCTTCTGCTGACTGCCTTCTTATCTCAGATCTTTTGACAGACTTGTATTTCAGGCAATTAGTGCTGACTCTTAAATAACTTCACGTGCATGAGCACAATGTTATCTATATGAAACAAAGTGTGGATGAACGCTAAAAGTGGAGTCAAACCAGTCAAATAATTAAACACTTCACTCAAAATGTTAACTTACAATTACAATTTAATTAAAATAAAATAATATAAAAAAATATAAAAGTAAAAAATAAAAAAAACAGTTCTTGTCCTCAGTGGAGCTTGGCGCAAATCTCATGCTCTTTAAGAGATATATCGATGATATACTCATTATCTGGAGAGGAAGTGAGACAGGATTGATCAAATTATTTGAAGATATGAATGATAATGAGAAATGATAATGGTCAGGGATTGAAATTCACTTATGAATTTAGTCATGAAAAGATCACTTTCCTGGATTTAGAGATTATGGTGGAAGGGGGAAGATTTGAAACTAAGACATTTTTTAAGCCCGTTGATTCTAATAATTATATTCATGGGAGAAGCTGCCACTATAAAAATGGGTTGATAATATACCTGTAGGACAATTTTTAAGAATAAAAAAAAATGCTCAAAGACCACTGATTATGAACAACAAATTGCCATATTAGAGAAAAGGTTTTTTGAAAGGGGTTATGCTAAAGAGACTATAGACCACGCTAAAGATAGGACCAACAATACAGATCGGAATACTTTAATTGGTTATAAACCAGCTAAGAATAAAACTAGACATGTGCACCGCTAAAAAATTCGGTTCGTTTTCGTTTCGGATCGATTCGGACTTTTAGAATTTCGTTTCGGATCGAATCTGATTCGGCAAAATTTGAATAAATTCGTTTCGGATTTATTCGGATCCGAATAAATTCGTTTCGGATTTATTCAGATTCGGCTGAATTCGGTTCTATTCCGTTCCGAAATTCGGTATGTTTTTACTACACTAACACCCATTTAGTACACTAAGTCACTAACACCCATAAACTACCTATGAACCACTAAACCGAGGCCCCCCCACATCGCAAACCCTATAATAACATTATTTAACCCCTAATCTGCCGACCGAATATCGCCGCCGCCTACATTATAGCTATTAACCCCTAATCTGCTGTCCCTAACACCGCCGACCCCTACATTATAGTTATTAACCCCTAATCTGCCTCCCCCAACGTCGCCGCAATCTAACTACAAGTATTAACCCCTAATCTGCCGACCAGATATCGCCGCCGCCTACATTATAGCTATTAACCCCTAATCTGCTGTCCCTAACACCGCCGACCCCTACATTATAGTTATTAACCCCTAATCTGCCTCCCCCAACGTCGCCGCAATCTAACTATAAGTATTAACCCCTAATCTGCCGACCCGATATCGCCGCCGCCTACATTATAGCTATTAACCCCTAATCTGCTGTCCCTAACACCGCCGACCCCTACATTATAGTTATTAACCCCTAATCTGCCTCCCCCCAACGTCGCCGCAATCTAACTACAAGTATTAACCCCTAATCTGCCGACCGCAAATCGCCGCCACTATAATAAATGTATTAACCCCTAAACCGCCGCACTCCCGCCTCGCAAACACTATAATACATTTTATTAACCCCTAATCTGCCCTCCCTAACATCGCCGCCACCTACCTACAATTATTAACCCCTAATCTCCCGCCCCCATCGTCGCCGCTACTATAATAAGGTTATTAACCCCTAAACCTAAGTCTAACCCTAACCCTAACACCCCCTAACTTAAATATAATTTAAATAAAACGAAATAAGTTTACTATAGTTAAATAAATGAATCCTATTTAAAACTAAAGACTTACCTGTAAAATAAACCCTAAGATAGCTGCAATATAACTAATAGTTACATTGTAGCTATCTTAGCATTTATATTTATTTTACAGGCAACTTTGTATTTATTTTAACTAGGTACAATAGTTATTAAATAGTTAATAACTATTTAATAACTACCTAGCTAAAATAAATACAAATTTACCTGTAAAATAAATCCTAACCTAAGTTACACTAACACCTAACACTACACTATCATTAAATTAACTAAATAAATGAATCATATTTAAAACAAAATACTTACCTGTAAAATAAACCCTAATATAGCTGCAATATAACTAATAGTTACATTGTAGCTATTTTAGCATTTATTTTTATTTTACAGGCAACTTTGTATTTATTTTAACTAGGTACAATAGTTATTAAATAGTTAATAACTATTTAATAACTACCTAGCTAAAATAAATACAAATTTACCTGTAAAATAAATCCTAACCTAAGTTACACTAACACCTAACACTACACTATCATTAAATTAACTAAATAAATGAATCATATTTAAAACAAAATACTTACCTGTAAAATAAACCCTAATATAGCTGCAATATAACTAATAGTTACATTGTAGCTATTTTAGCATTTATATTTATTTTACAGGCAACTTTGTATTTATTTTAACTAGGTACAAAAGCTATTAAATAGTTATTGACTAATTAATAGCTACCTAGTTAAAATAATTACAAAATTACCTGTAAAATAAATCCTAACCTAAGTTACAATTAAACCTAATTAACTACAAGTACCTACAATTATCTACAATTAAATAAACTAAAGTACAAAACCCCCCCACTAAATTACAAAAAAAAACAAACACTAAATTACAAAAAATAAAAAAATATTACAAGAATTTTAAACTAATTACACCTAATCTAAGCCCCCTAATAAAATAACAAAGCCCCCCAAAATAAAAAAAATGCCCTACCCTATACTAAATTACAAAAGTTAACAGCTCTATTACCTTACCAGCCCTGAACAGGGCCCTTTGCGGGGCATGCCCCAAAGAAAACAGCTCTTTTGCCTGTAAAAAAAAAAACACAATCCCCCCCCCACATTACAACCCACCACCCATATACCCCTACTCTAACCCAAACCCCCCTTAAATAAACCTAACACTACCCCCCTGAAGATCTCCCTACCTTGAGTCGTGTTCACCCAGCCGGGCCGAAGTCTTCATCCGATGGGGCAGAAGAGGACATCCAGACCGGCAGAAGTCTTCATCCAAGCGGGGCAAGAAGAGGTCTTCCATCCATCATACAAGTACCAAAATACAAACAAACACTAAATTACAAAAAATAATAAAATATTACAATAATTTTAAACTAATTACACCTAATCTAAGCCCCCTACTAGCTATTAATATAGCTTCAATATAACTAATAGTTACATTGTAGCTATTTTAGGATTTATATTTATTTTACAGGCAACTTTGTATTTATTTTAACTAGGTACAATAGCTATTAAATAGTTAATAACTATTTAATAACTACCTAGCTAAAATAAATACAAATTTACCTGTAAAATAAATCATAACCTAAGTTACAATTACACCTAACACTACACTATCATTAAATTAACTAAATAAATGAATCCTATATAAAACTAAAGACTTACCTGTAAAATAAACCCTAATATAGCTGCAATATAACTAATAGTTACATTGTAGCTATTTTAGCATTTATATTTATTGTACAGGCAACTTTGTATTTATTTTAACTAGGTACAATAGCTATTAAATAGATATTTACTGTTTAATAGCTACCTAGTTAAAATAATTACAAAATTACCTGTAAAATAAATCCTAACCTAAGTTACAATTAAACCTAACACTACACTATCATTAAATAAATTAACTACAAGTACCTACAATTAAATACAATTAAAAAACTAAACTAAAGTACAACCCCCCCCCCCACTAAATTACAAAAAAATAAAAAAATATTACAAGAATTTTAAACTAATTACACCTAATCTAAGCCCCCTAATAAAATAACAAAGCCCCCCAAAATAAAAAAAATGCCCTACCCTATACTAAATTACAAAAGTTAACAGCTCTATTACCTTACCAGCCCTGAACAGGGCCTTTTGCGGGGCATGCCCCAAAGAAAACAGCTCTTTTGCCTGTAAAAAAAAACACAACCCCCCCCCCACATTACAACCCACCACCCACATACCCCTACTCTAACCCAAACCCCCCTTAAATAAACCTAACACTACCCCCCTGAAGATCTCCCTACCTTGAGTCGTGTTCACCCAGCCGGGCCGAAGTCTTCATCCGATGGGGCAGAAGAGGACATCCAGACTGGCAGAAGTCTTCATCCAAGCGGGGCAAGAAGAGATCTTCCATCCATCAGAAAAGTACAAAAAAACAAACAAACACTAAATTAGCAAAAATAATAAAATATTGCAATAATTTTAAACTAATTACACCTAATCTAAGCCCCCTACTAGCTATTAATATAGCTACAATATAACTAATAGTTACATTGTAGCTATTTTAGGATTTATATTTATTTTACAGGCAACTTTGTATTTATTTTAACTAGGTACAATAGCTATTAAATAGTTAATAACTACCTAGCTAAAATAAATACAAATTTACCTGTAAAATAAACCCTAACCTAAGTTACAATTACACCTAACACTACACTGTCATTAAATTAACTAAATAAATTAATCCTATATAAAACTAAATACTTACCTGTAAAATAAACCCTAATATAGCTACAATATAACTAATAGTTACATTGTAGCTATTTTAGCATTTATATTTATTTTACAGGCAACTTTGTATTTATTTTAACTAGGTACAAAAGCTATTAAATAGTTATTGACTAATTAATAGCTACCTAGTTAAAATAATTACAAAATTACCTGTAAAATAAATCCTAACCTAAGTTACTATTAAACCTAACTCTACACTATCATTAAATAAATTAACTACAAGTACCTACAATTAAATACAATGAAATAAACTAAACTAAAGTACAAAAAAAACAAACACTAAATTACAAAAAATAAAAAAAATTACAAGAATTTTAAACTAATTACACCTAATCTAAGCCCCCTAATAAAATAACAAAGCCCCCCAAAATAAAAAAATGCCCTACCCTATACTAAATTACAAAAGTAATCAGCTCTATTACCTTACCAGCCCTGAACAGGGCCTTTTGCGGGGGCATGCCCCATAGAAAACAGCTCTTTTGCCTGTAAAAAAAAACACAATACCCCCCCCCACATTACAACCCACCACCCACATACCCCTACTCTAACCCAAACCCCCCTTAAATAAACCTAACACTACCCCCCTGAAGATCTCTCTACCGTGTCTTCACCCAGCGGGCCGAAGTCTTCATCCGATCGGGCAGAAGAGGACATCCAGACCGGCAGAAGTCTTCATCCAAGCGGGGCAAGAAGAGGTCTTCCATCCATCAGAAGTCTTGATCCAGGCGGCATCTTCTCTGTTCATCCATCCGGAGCGGAGCGGCAGCATCCTGAAGACATCCCACGCAGAGCATCCTCTTCTTTCTTGATCCGACGACTAGGTGACTGTACCTTTAAGTGACGTCATCCAAGATGGCGTCCCTTGAATTCCGATTGGCTGATAGGATTCTATCAGCCAATCGGAATTAAGGTAGGAAAAATCTGATTGGCTGATTCAATCAGCCAATCAGATTCAAGTTCAATCCGATTGGCTGATCCAATCAGCCAATCAGATTGAGCTCGCATTCTATTGGCTGATCGGAACAGCCAATAGAATGCGAGGTCAATCTGATTGGCTGATTCCATCAGCCAATCGGATTGAACTTGAATCTGATTGGCTGATTAAATCAGCCAATCAGATTTTTCCTACCTTAATTCCGATTGGCTGATAGAATCCTATCAGCCAATCGGAATTCAAGGGACGCCATCTTGGATTACGTCACTTAAAGGTACAGTCACCTAGTCGTCGGATCAAGAAAGAAGAGGATGCTCTGCGTGGGATGTCTTCAGGATGCTGCCGCTCCGCTCCGGATGGATGAACAGAGAAGATGCCGCCTGGATCAAGACTTCTGATGGATGGAAGACCTCTTCTTGCCCCGCTTGGATGAAGACTTCTGCCGGTCTGGATGTCCTCTTCTGCCCGATCGGATGAAGACTTCGGCCCGCTGGGTGAAGACACGGTAGAGAGATCTTCAGGGGGGTAGTGTTAGGTTTATTTAAGGGGGGTTTGGGTTAGAGTAGGGGTATGTGGGTGGTGGGTTGTAATGTGGGGGGGGGGTATTGTGTTTTTTTTTACAGGCAAAAGAGCTGTTTTCTATGGGGCATGCCCCGCAAAAGGCCCTGTTCAGGGCTGGTAAGGTAATAGAGCTGATTACTTTTGTAATTTAGTATAGGGTAGGGCATTTTTTTATTTTGGGGGGCTTTGTTATTTTATTAGGGGGCTTAGATTAGGTGTAATTAGTTTAAAATTCTTGTAATTTTTTTTATTTTTTGTAATTTAGTGTTTGTTTTTTTTGTACTTTAGTTTAGTTTATTTCATTGTATTTAATTGTAGGTACTTGTAGTTAATTTATTTAATGATAGTGTAGAGTTAGGTTTAATAGTAACTTAGGTTAGGATTTATTTTACAGGTAATTTTGTAATTATTTTAACTAGGTAGCTATTAAACAGTAAATATCTATTTAATAGCTATTGTACCTAGTTAAAATAAATACAAAGTTGCCTGTAAAATAAATATAAATGCTAAAATAGCTACAATATAACCATTAGTTATATTGTAGCTATATTAGGGTTTATTTTACAGGTAAGTATTTAGTTTTATATAGGATTAATTTATTTAGTTAATTTAATGATAGTGTAGTGTTAGGTGTAATTGTAACTTAGGTTAGGGTTTATTTTACAGGTAAATTTGTATTTATTTTAGCTAGGTAGTTATTAACTATTTAATAGCTATTGTACCTAGTTAAAATAAATACAAAGTTGCCTGTAAAATAAATATAAATCCTAAAATAGCTACAATGTAACTATTAGTTATATTGTAGCTATATTAATAGCTAGTAGGGGGCTTAGATTAGGTGTAATTAGTTTAAAATTATTGTAATATTTTATTATTTTTGCTAATTTAGTGTTTGTTTGTTTTTTTGTACTTTTCTGATGGATGGAAGACCTCTTCTTGCCCCGCTTGGATGAAGACTTCTGCCAGTCTGGATGTCCTCTTCTGCCCCATCGGATGAAGACTTCGGCCCGGCTGGGTGAACACGACTCAAGGTAGGGAGATCTTCAGGGGGGTAGTGTTAGGTTTATTTAAGGGGGGTTTGGGTTAGAGTAGGGGTATGTGGGTGGTGGGTTGTAATGTGGGGGGAGGGATTGTGTTTTTTTTTTACAGGCAAAAGAGCTGTTTTCTTTGGGGCATGCCCCGCAAAGGGCCCTGTTCAGGGCTGGTAAGGTAATAGAGCTGTTAACTTTTGTAATTTAGTATAGGTTAGGGCATTTTTTTTATTTTGGGGGGCTTTGTTATTTTATTAGGGGGCTTAGATTAGGTGTAATTAGTTTAAAATTCTTGTAATATTTTTTTATTTTTTGTAATTTAGTGGGGGGGGGTTTGTACTTTAGTTTAGTTTTTTTAATTGCATTTAATTGTAGGTACTTGTAGTTAATTTATTTAATGATAGTGTAGTGTTAGGTTTAATTGTAACTTAGGTTAGGATTTATTTTACAGGTAATTTTGTAATTATTTTAACTAGGTAGCTATTAAATAGTCAATATCTATTTAATAGCTATTGAACCTAGTTAAAATGAATACAAAGTTGCCTGTACAATAAATATAAATGCTAAAATAGCTACAATGTAACTATTAGTTATATTGCAGCTATATTAGGGTTTATTTTACAGGTAAGTCTTTAGTTTTATATAGGATTCATTTATTTAGTTAATTTAATGATAGTGTAGTGTTAGGTGTAATTGTAACTTAGGTTATGATTTATTTTACAGGTAAATTTGTATTTATTTTAGCTAGGTAGTTATTAAATAGTTATTAACTATTTAATAACTATTGTACCTAGTTAAAATAAATACAAAGTTGCCTGTAAAATACATATAAATCCTAAAATAGCTACAATGTAACTATTAGTTATATTGAAGCTATATTAATAGCTAGTAGGGGGCTTAGATTAGGTGTAATTAGTTTAAAATTATTGCAATATTTTATTATTTTTGCTAATTTAGTGTTTGTTTGTTTTTTTGTACTTTTCTGATGGATGGAAGATATCTTCTTGCCCCGCTTGGATGAAGACTTCTGCCGGTCTGGATGTCCTCTTCTGCCCCATCGGATGAAGACTTCGGCCCGGCTGGGTGAACACGACTCAAGGTAGGGAGATCTTCAGGGGGGTAGTGTTAGGTTTATTTAAGGGGGGTTTGGGTTAGAGTAGGGGTATGTGGGTGGTGGGTTGTAATGTGGGGGGGGGGAATTGTGTTTTTTTTTTACAGGCAAAAGAGCTGTTTTCTTTGGGGCATGCCCCGCAAAGGGCCCTGTTCAGGGCTGGTAAGGTAATAGAGCTGTTAACTTTTGTAATTTAGTATAGGGTAGGGCATTTTTTTTATTTTGGGGGGCTTTGTTATTTTATTAGGGGGCTTAGATTAGGTGTAATTAGTTTAAAATTCTTGTAATATTTTTTTATTTTTTGTAATTTAGTGTTTGTTTTTTTTTGTAATTTAGTGGGGGGTTTTGTACTTTAGTTTATTTAATTGTAGATAATTGTAGGTACTTGTAGTTAATTAGGTTTAATTGTAACTTAGGTTAGGATTTATTTTACAGGTAATTTTGTAATTATTTTAACTAGGTAGCTATTAATTAGTCAATAACTATGTAATAGCTATTGTACCTAGTTAAAATAAATACAAAGTTGTCTGTAAAATAAATATAAATGCTAAAATAGCTACAATGTAACTATTAGTTATATTGCAGCTATATTAGGGTTTATTTTACAGGTAAGTATTTTGTTTTAAATATGATTCATTTATTTAGTTAATTTAATGATAGTGTAGTGTTAGGTGTTAGTGTAACTTAGGTTAGGATTTATTTTACAGGTAAATTTGTATTTATTTTAGCTAGGTAGTTATTAAATAGTTATTAACTATTTAATAACTATTGTACCTAGTTAAAATAAATACAAAGTTGCCTGTAAAATAAATATAAATGCTAAGATAGCTACAATGTAACTATTAGTTATATTGCAGCTATCTTAGGGTTTATTTTACAGGTAAGTCTTTAGTTTTAAATAGGATTCATTTATTTAACTATAGTAAACTTATTTCGTTTTATTTAAATTATATTTAAGTTAGGGGGTGTTAGGGTTAGGGTTAGACTTAGGTTTAGGGGTTAATAACCTTATTATAGTAGCGGCGACGATGGGGGCGGGAGATTAGGGGTTAATAATTGTAGGTAGGTGGCGGCGATGTTAGGGAGGGCAGATTAGGGGTTAATAAAATGTATTATAGTGTTTGCGAGGCGGGAGTGCGGCGGTTTAGGGGTTAATACATTTATTATAGTGGCGGCGATTTGCGGTCGGCAGATTAGGGGTTAATACTTGTAGTTAGATTGCGGCGACGTTGGGGGAGGCAGATTAGGGGTTAATAACTATAATGTAGGGGTCGGCGGTGTTAGGGACAGCAGATTAGGGGTTAATAGCTATAATGTAGGCGGCGGCGATATCGGGTCGGCAGATTAGGGGTTAATACTTGTAGTTAGATTGCGGCGACGTTGGGGGAGGCAGATTAGGGGTTAATAACTATAATGTAGGGGTCGGCGGTGTTAGGGACAGCAGATTAGGGGTTAATAGCTATAATGTAGGCGGCGGCGATATTCGGTCGGCAGATTAGGGGTTAATAAAATAATGCAGGTGTCAGCGATAGCGGGGGCGGCAGATTAGGGGTTAATAAGTGTTAGATTAGGGGTGTTTAGAGACTCGGGGTACATGTTAGGGTGTTAGGTGCAGACTTAGTGTTTCCCCATAGGAAACAATGGGGCTGCGGTGTTAGTTTTTTTTCAGCCGAAACTCCCATTGTTTCCTATGGGGAAATGCCGAATTTTACCGAGCTAATTCGGATTTATTCGGAGATACGGCAGCTATTTCGGATTCATTCGGTAGATTCGGAAGTATTTTAATTCGGAAATCCGAATCGATCCGAATCTCCGAATTTACCGAATTTCCGAATTAATCCGAAACGAACCGCACATGTCTAAATAAAACTGATGAGATGATTATAGATGTGCCTTTTATTACCAATTATAGTAATACGGAAGCATTGACATCTAATTAAATCAGACCCGATTATAGGGGATAATATCCCCCCTTTCCCTAAAATAGTATACAGAAAGGCTAAAAATATAAAAACTAAGGCCTAGATTTGGAGTTTGGAGTTAGCCGTGAAAACCAGCGTTAGAGGCTCCTAACGCTGGTTTTAGGCTAACTCTGGTATTTGGAGTCACTGAAAAAAGGGTCTAACGCTCACTTTTCAGCTGCGACTTTTCCATACCGCAGATCCCCTTACGTAAATTGCGTATCCTATCTTTTCAATGGGATTTTTCTAACTCCGGTATTTAGAGTCGTGTCTGAAGTGAGCATTAGAAATCTAACAACAAAACTCCAGCCGCAGGAAAAAAGTCAGTAGTTAAGAGCTTTCTGGGCTAACGCCGGTTTATAAAGCTCTCTACTGTACTCTAAAGTACACTAACACCCATAAACTACCTATGTACCCCTAAACCGAGGTCCCCCCACATCGCCGCCACTCGATTACATTTTTTTAACCCCTAATCTGCCAACCGCCAACTACGTTATACTTATGTACCCCTAATCTGCTGCCCCTAACACCGCCGACCCCTATATTATATTTATTAACCCCTAACCTGCCCCCCACAATGTCGCCTCCACCTGCCTACACTTATTAACCCCTAATCTGCCGAGCGGACCGCACCGCTACTATAATAAAGTTATTAACCCCTAATCCGCCTCACTAACCCTATAATAAATAGTATTAACCCCTAATCTGCCCTCCCTAACATCGCCGACACCTAACTTCAATTATTAACCCCTAATCTGCCGACTGGAGCTCACCGCTATTCTAATAAATGTATTAACCCCTAAAGCTAAGTCTAACCCTAACACTAACACCCCCCTAAATTAAATATAATTTTAATCTAACGAAATTAATTAACTTTTATTAAATAAATGAATCCTATTTAAAGCTAAATACTTACCTGTAAAATTAATCCTAATATAGCTACAATATAAATTATAATTACATTGTAGCTATTTTAGGATTAATATTTATTTTACAGGTAACTTTGTAATTATTTTAACCAGGTACAATAGCTATTAAATAGTTAAGAACCATTTAATAGTTACCTAGTTAAAATAATTACAACATTACCTGTAAAATAAATCCTAACCTAAGTTACAATTAAACCTAACACTATACTATCATTAAATTAATTAAATAAAATAACTACAATTACCTACAATTAAACCTAACACTACACTATCAATAAATTAATTAAATACAATATCTACAAATAACTACAATGAAATAAACTAACTAAAGTACAAAAAATAAAAAAATATCTACAAACATAAGAAAAATATTACAACAAGTTTAAACTAATTACACCTACTCTAAGCCCCCTAATAAAACAACAAAGCCCCCCAAAATAAAAAAATGCCCTACCCTATTCTAAATTACTAAAGTTAAAAGCTCTTTTACCTTACCAGCCCTGAACAGGGCCCTTTGCGGGGCATGCCCCAAGAAGTTCAGCTCTTTTGCCTGTAAAAAAAACATACAATACCCCCCCAACATTACAACCCACCACCCACATACCCCTAATCTAACCCAAACCCCCCTTAAATAAACCTAACACTAAACCCCTGAAGATCTTCCTACCTTATCTTCACCATACCAGGTTCACCGATCCGTCCTGAAGAGATCCTCCGATGTCCTGATCCAAGCCCAAGCGGGGGGCTGAAGATGTCCATGATCCGGTAGAAGTCTTCATCCAAGCGGGGCAGAAGAGGTCTTCCATCCGATTGAAGTCTTCATCCAGGCCGCATCTTCTATCGACATCCATCTGGAGCAGAGCGGCAGCATCCTGAAGACCTCCAACGCGGAACATACATCCTGGCCGACGACTGAACGACGAATGATGGTTCCTTTAAATGACGTCATCCAAGATGGCGTCCCTCGAATTCCTATTGGCTGATGGGATTCTATCAGCCAATCGGAATTAAGGTAGGAATATTCTGATTGGCTGATGGAATCAGCCAATCAGATTTAGCTCGCATTCTATTGGCTGATCGGAACAGCCAATAGAATGCGAGCTCAATCTGATTGGCTGATTGGATCAGCCAATCGGATTGAACTTGATTCTGATTGGCTGATTCCATCAGCCAATCAGAATATTCCTACCTTAATTCCGATTGGCTGATAGAATCCTATCAGCCAATCGGAATTCGAGGGACGCCATCTTGGATGACGTCATTTAAAGGAACCGTCATTCGTCGTTCAGTCGTCGGCCAGGATGGATGTTCCGCGTCGGAGGTCTTCAGGATGCTGCCGCTCCACTCCAGATGGATGTCGATAGAAGATGCCGCCTGGATGAAGACTTCAATCGGATGGAAGATCTCTTCTGCCCCGCTTGGATGAAGACTTCAATCGGATGGAAGACCTCTTCTGCCCCGCTTGGATCAAGACTTCTACCGGATCATGGACATCTTCAGCCCCCCGCTTGGGCTTGGATCAGGACATCGGAGGAGCTCTTCAGGACGGATCGGTGAACCTGGTATGGTGAAGATAAGGTAGGAAGATCTTCAGGGGCTTAGTGTTAGGTTTATTTAAGGGGGGTTTGGGTTAGATTAGGGGTATGTGGGTGGTGGGTTGTAATGTTGGGGGGGGTATTGTATGTTTTTTTTACAGGCAAAAGAGCTGAACTTCTTGGGGCATGCCCCGCAAAGGGCCCTGTTCAGGGCTGGTAAGGTAAAAGAGCTTTTAACTTTAGTAATTTAGAATAGGGTAGGGCATTTTTTATTTTGGGGGGCTTTGTTGTTTTATTAGGGGGCTTAGAGTAGGTGTAATTAGTTTAAAATTGTTGTAATATTTTTCTTATGTTTGTAGATATTTTTTTATTTTTTGTAACTTAGTTCTTTTTTATTTTTTGTACTTTAGTTAGTTTATTTCATTGTAGTTATTTGTAAATATTGTATTTAATTAATGTATTGATAGTGTAGTGTTAGGTTTAATTGTAGGTAATTGTAGGTATTTTATTTAATTAATTTAATGATAGTATAGTGTTAGGTTTAATTGTAACTTAGGTTAGGATTTATTTTACAGGTAATTTTGTAATTATTTTAACTAGGTAACTATTAAATAGTTCTTAACTATTTAATAGCTATTGTACCTGGTTAAAATAATTACAAAGTTGCCTGTAAAATAAATATTAATCCTAAAATAGCTACAATGTAATTATAATTTATATTTTAGCTATATTAGGGTTTATTTTACAGGTAAGTATTTAGCTTTAAATAGGAATAATTTATTTAATAAGAGTTAATTAATTTCGTTAGATTAAAATTATATTTAACTTAGGGGGGTGTTAGTGTTAGGGTTAGACTTAGCTTTAGGGGTTAATACATTTATTAGAATAGCGGTGAGCTGCGGTCGGCAGATTAGGGGTTAATAATTGAAGTTAGGTGTCAGCGATGTTAGGGAGGGCAGATTAGGGGTTAATACTATTTATTATAGGGTTAGTGAGGCGGATTAGGGGTTAATAATTTTATTATAGTAGCGCTCAGGTCCGCTCGGCAGATTAGGGGTTAATAAGTGTAGGCAGGTGGAGGCGACGTTGTGGGGGGCAGATTAAGGGTTAATAAATATAATATAGGGGTCGGCGATGTTAGGGCAGCAGATTAGGGGTACATAAGGATAATGTAAGTAGCGGCGGTTTACGGAGCGGCAGATTAGGGGTTAATAATAATATGCAGGGGTCAGCGATAGCGGGGGCGGCAGAATAGGGGTTAATAAGTGTAAGGTTAGGGGTGTTTAGACTCTGGGTACAAGTTAGAGTGTTAGGTGCAGACGTAGGAAGTGTTTCCGCATAGCAAACAATGGGGCTGCGTTAGGAGCTGAACGCGGCTTTTTTGCAGGTGTTAGGTTTTTTTTCAGCTCAAACAGCCCCATTGTTTTCTATGGGGGAATCGTGCACGAGCACGTTTTTGAGGCTGGCCGCTTGCGTAAGCAACTCTGGTATCGAGAGTTGAAGCTGCGTTAAAAATGCTCTACGCTCCTTTTTTGGAGCCTAACGCAGCCTTTATGTGGACTCTCAATACCAGAGTTATTTTTATGGTACGGCCAGAAAAAAGCCGGCGTTAGCTATGCGGGTCCTTATCGACAAAACTCTAAATCTAGGCCTAAGTTTGGCCCCAAGTGAGTTTAAAAGAAAAGGAACATCCTTGAGGGATGTAGATTTGAATGGACAAGAATTAAGAGGTTTTTACCCTTGTTTCACCTACCGTGCATGTAGATATAGCACAAAGAAGAAGTCTCTCATAGTACCAAATACAGGTCTAGAATTCATAATAAAGGATACCATAAGATGCACACAAAAAGGGGTACTATACATGATCCAATGTACGTGTAATCTTATATACTTGGGGGAAACAACTAGGAACTTGAGGGATAGGATAAGGGAACACCTTTGTTGTATTGAGAAAGGTAATTTAGACACGCATCTATATAAGCACTTTCAAGAGATGCCTAGCAATAATATACAAATAAATTTAATTTACAGACAGAAAAAGTAGAAACTAAATACGTTACTACACAAAAGACAGGGATCTCAGCACATCATTTTATTTCAAGATACAAATGTCAAAATACACCATATGCAAATGGTTAGCCACAGTGCCTTACTAATTGTGCATATACATTATAAACAAGGTATCTACATAAGCAAAGAAATATATAAACAGATGAACCATTCGGTGTACTTTAAGAGCACAAATTGCTTTGTAGACCTAAAGAATACTTGCGAGCAGGAACTAGTTTAAACTGTGTACATTAACATGGCAACACCTCCACTAAAGGTTGGCTTTGCAGATTGCGAAAAATGGCCACCATAGTGATCCCAGAGGATCTATACCTGTTAATATTATCTCTATTAATATAGGTTAAACTATTGCACATATAATTAGATGCAACTATAACAATTATATACAGCTGCCCCAGCAAGCTTTAACCCCTTAACGACCGACGACGTATGCCATACGTCCTCAAAGAAAAAAGCACTTAACGACCGAGGACGTATGGCATACGTTGTCGGTTAAACAGAGCACTGGAAGCGATCGAAATCGCTTCCAGCTGCTCTAACAGTATTGCAGGCTTGCCTTGATGTCTAGGCATCCTGCAATACTGTTCCCGAGTGCCGGGACCGGATTGATCACTCCCCCACGAGTGATCACTTCCGGTTTCGCTCCACGTGGAGCCCGGCAGTGTTTCAGAGCATCGGAAGCGATCGGACACGCTTCCGATGCTCTGCTTGTGTGCTAAGTGCCTCGGTGGGACGAGGCACTTAGTTAGTTATCAAATAAAAAATAAAAAATAAAAAAACGGATAAAATAAAAAAAAAAGCACAAATAGCCCCCCCCCCCCCCTTCACTAGGCATCCAAGATGGCGAAGCCCAGTGCATCATGGGGCCTCTGGGGGTGTCCCTAGCCTGCATCATCATAGGGGCAAGCTAGGGTCGCCCAATCTGAGCCTCCCACCCTAAAAAAAAAAATAATAATAAAATACCCCATTTGTCTGATCATGTCAATATTTGTAAATATTGACTATGATCAGTGTGGATCTCCCTCCCTCTCCTCACTTGCCATTTTGTTGGAGAGAGAGAGAGACCTGTATTTAGCAGAGAGAGAGATTTATTTATTTTATTTGTTAAAAAATATAGAACCAAAGGCTCTTTTCAGAGCCATTAACCCCTAGCTTGCCAGTGATCACTATATATCACTGGCAGTAGCATAGGTGCACATTTTTTTGCTGCATTTTGCTGTCTGTGCATTTTTTTAGGGGTTAATTTTGTTGTTGTAATTTTTTAAAAACCCAAAGGCTCTTTTCAGAAACATTTAGTTAATTTAATTTAATTTTCAGAGCCATTAACCCCTAGCTTGCCAGTGATCGCTATAAATCACTGGCAGTTGCATAGCTGTACTTTTTTGCTGTCTGTGCATTTTTTTAGGGGTTAATTTTGTTGTTGTAATTTTTTAAAAACCCAAAGGCTCTTTTCAGAAACATTTAGTTAATTTAATTTAATTTTCAGAGCCATTAACCCCTAGCTTGCCAGTGATCGCTATAAATCACTGGCAGTTGCATAGCTGTACTTTTTTGCTGTCTGTGCATTTTTTTAGGGGTTAATTTTGTTGTTGTAATTTTTTAAAAACCCAAAGGCTCTTTTCAGAAACATTTAGTTAATTTAATTTAATTTTCAGAGCCATTAACCCCTAGCTTGCCAGTGATCGCTATAAATCACTGGCAGTTGCATAGCTGTACTTTTTTGCTGTCTGTGCATTTTTTTAGGGGTTAATTTTGTTGTTGTAAATTTTTAAAAACCCAAAGGCTCTTTTCAGAAACATTTAGTTAATTTAATTTTCAGAGCCATTAACCCCTAGCTTGCCAGTGATCGCTATAAATCACTGGCAGTAGAATAGCTGTACTTTTTTGCTAGTTAATTTAGTTAATTAATTTAGTTAATTTAATTTTTTTTAGTAATTGTTTTCTGTGACGGATACAAAAATGTCACAGAAAAGATATAGTGCTGAGGAGGCGTATGCCATCCTTGCGTCAGAGTCAGATGCCTCTATTTCTGACTCAGACCCCAATTTTTACCCTGCCATGTGCTCAGATACATCACTAGATGCAGTCTCAACTGATAGTGATGTATCTGTGGCTGCTAGCCCCCCTGCCAGCCCCCCTGCTACCCCCCCTGCCAGCCCCCCTGCTAGCCCCCCTGCCAGAAGGAGGCATGTTGCTGCCATTGCTGCTGAAGAGTGGGTAACGCCTCATCTCCAGAGGCCAGATATCCCACCCTTTACAGCAAATGCTGGCATAAATATAGATGTGGCAGGTTTTAGCCCCCAGCAGTTTCTGGAAGTGTTTCTGGGCGATGATATATTGGGGAACATTGTCGCCCAAACTAATTTATATGCCTATCAGTTCCGTGCTGCAAAGCCTGGAACATATTTGGCAAAGCAGCAATGGGCCCCCATCAATGTGCCAGAATTCTTCATCCAAGCGGGGCAGAAGAGGTCTTCCATCCGATTGAAGTCTTCATCCAGGCCGCATCTTCTATCGACATCCATCTGGAGCAGAGCGGCAGCATCCTGAAGACCTCCAACGCGGAACATACATCCTGGCCGACGACTGAACGACGAATGACGGTTCCTTTAAATGACGTCATCCAAGATGGCGTCCCTCGAATTCCTATTGGCTGATGGGATTCTATCAGCCAATCGGAATTAAGGTAGGAATATTCTGATTGGCTGATGGAATCAGCCAATCAGATTTAGCTCGCATTCTATTGGCTGATCGGAACAGCCAATAGAATGCGAGCTCAATCTGATTGGCTGATTGGATCAGCCAATCGGATTGAACTTGATTCTGATTGGCTGATTCCATCAGCCAATCAGAATATTCCTACCTTAATTCCGATTGGCTGATAGAATCCTATCAGCCAATCGGAATTCGAGGGACGCCATCTTGGATGACGTCATTTAAAGGAACCGTCATTCGTCGTTCAGTCGTCGGCCAGGATGGATGTTCCGCGTCGGAGGTCTTCAGGATGCTGCCGCTCCACTCCAGATGGATGTCGATAGAAGATGCCGCCTGGATGAAGACTTCAATCGGATGGAAGATCTCTTCTGCCCCGCTTGGATGAAGACTTCAATCGGATGGAAGACCTCTTCTGCCCCGCTTGGATCAAGACTTCTACCGGATCATGGACATCTTCAGCCCCCCGCTTGGGCTTGGATCAGGACATCGGAGGAGCTCTTCAGGACGGATCGGTGAACCTGGTATGGTGAAGATAAGGTAGGAAGATCTTCAGGGGCTTAGTGTTAGGTTTATTTAAGGGGGGTTTGGGTTAGATTAGGGGTATGTGGGTGGTGGGTTGTAATGTTGGGGGGGGTATTGTATGTTTTTTTTACAGGCAAAAGAGCTGAACTTCTTGGGGCATGCCCCGCAAAGGGCCCTGTTCAGGGCTGGTAAGGTAAAAGAGCTTTTAACTTTAGTAATTTAGAATAGGGTAGGGCATTTTTTATTTTGGGGGGCTTTGTTGTTTTATTAGGGGGCTTAGAGTAGGTGTAATTAGTTTAAAATTGTTGTAATATTTTTCTTATGTTTGTAGATATTTTTTTATTTTTTGTAACTTAGTTCTTTTTTATTTTTTGTACTTTAGTTAGTTTATTTCATTGTAGTTATTTGTAAATATTGTATTTAATTAATGTATTGATAGTGTAGTGTTAGGTTTAATTGTAGGTAATTGTAGGTATTTTATTTAATTAATTTAATGATAGTATAGTGTTAGGTTTAATTGTAACTTAGGTTAGGATTTATTTTACAGGTAATTTTGTAATTATTTTAACTAGGTAACTATTAAATAGTTCTTAACTATTTAATAGCTATTGTACCTGGTTAAAATAATTACAAAGTTGCCTGTAAAATAAATATTAATCCTAAAATAGCTACAATGTAATTATAATTTATATTTTAGCTATATTAGGGTTTATTTTACAGGTAAGTATTTAGCTTTAAATAGGAATAATTTATTTAATAAGAGTTAATTAATTTCGTTAGATTAAAATTATATTTAATTTAGGGGGGTGTTAGTGTTAGGGTTAGACTTAGCTTTAGGGGTTAATACATTTATTAGAATAGCGGTGAGCTGCGGTCGGCAGATTAGGGGTTAATAATTGAAGTTAGGTGTCGGCGATGTTAGGGAGGGCAGATTAGGGGTTAATACTATTTATTATAGGGTTAGTGAGGCGGATTAGGGGTTAATAATTTTATTATAGTAGCGCTCAGGTCCGCTCGGCAGATTAGGGGTTAATAAGTGTAGGCAGGTGGAGGCGACGTTGTGGGGGGCAGATTAAGGGTTAATAAATATAATATAGGGGTCGGCGATGTTAGGGCAGCAGATTAGGGGTACATAAGGATAATGTAAGTAGCGGCGGTTTACGGAGCGGCAGATTAGGGGTTAATAATAATATTCAGGGGTCAGCGATAGCGGGGGCGGCAGAATAGGGGTTAATAAGTGTAAGGTTAGGGGTGTTTAGACTCGGGGTACAAGTTAGAGTGTTAGGTGCAGACGTAGGAAGTGTTTCCGCATAGCAAACAATGGGGCTGCGTTAGGAGCTGAACGCGGCTTTTTTGCAGGTGTTAGGTTTTTTTTCAGCTCAAACAGCCCCATTGTTTTCTATGGGGGAATCGTGCACGAGCACGTTTTTGAGGCTGGCCGCTTGCGTAAGCAACTCTGGTATCGAGAGTTGAAGCTGCGTTAAAAATGCTCTACGCTCCTTTTTTGGAGCCTAACGCAGCCTTTATGTGGACTCTCAATACCAGAGTTATTTTTATGGTACGGCCAGAAAAAAGCCGGCGTTAGCTATGCGGGTCCTTATCGACAAAACTCTAAATCTAGGCCTAAGTTTGGCCCCAAGTGAGTTTAAAAGAAAAGGAACATCCTTGAGGGATGTAGATTTGAATGGACAAGAATTAAGAGGTTTTTACCCTTGTTTCACCTACCGTGCATGTAGATATAGCACAAAGAAGAAGTCTCTCATAGTACCAAATACAGGTCTAGAATTCATAATAAAGGATACCATAAGATGCACACAAAAAGGGGTACTATACATGATCCAATGTACGTGTAATCTTATATACTTGGGGGAAACAACTAGGAACTTGTGGGATAGGATAAGGGAACACCTTTGTTGTATTGAGAAAGGTAATTTAGACACGCATCTATATAAGCACTTTCAAGAGATGCCTAGCAATAATATACAAATAAATTTAATTTACAGACAGAAAAAGTAGAAACTAAATACGTTACTACACAAAAGACAGGGATCTCAGCACATCATTTTATTTCAAGATACAAATGTCAAAATACACCATATGCAAATGGTTAGCCACAGTGCCTTACTAATTGTGCATATACATTATAAACAAGGTATCTACATAAGCAAAGAAATATATAAACAGATGAACCATTCGGTGTACTTTAAGAGCACAAATTGCTTTGTAGACCTAAAGAATACTTGCGAGCAGGAACTAGTTTAAACTGTGTACATTAACATGGCAACACCTCCACTAAAGGTTGGCTTTGCAGATTGCGAAAAATGGCCACCATAGTGATCCCAGAGGATCTATACCTGTTAATATTATCTCTATTAATATAGGTTAAACTATTGCACATATAATTAGATGCAACTATAACAATTATATACAGCTGCCCCAGCAAGCTTTAACCCCTTAACGACCGACGACGTATGCCATACGTCCTCAAAGAAAAAAGCACTTAACGACCGAGGACGTATGGCATACGTTGTCGGTTAAACAGAGCACTGGAAGCGATCGAAATCGCTTCCAGCTGCTCTAACAGTATTGCAGGCTTGCCTTGATGTCTAGGCATCCTGCAATACTGTTCCCGAGTGCCGGGACCGGATTGATCACTCCCCCACGAGTGATCACTTCCGGTTTCGCTCCACGTGGAGCCCGGCAGTGTTTCAGAGCATCGGAAGCGATCGGACACGCTTCCGATGCTCTGCTTGTGTGCTAAGTGCCTCGGTGGGACGAGGCACTTAGTTAGTTATCAAATAATAAATAAAAAAACGGATAAAATAAAAAAAAAAGCACAAATAGCCCCCCCCCTTCACTAGGCATCCAAGATGGCGAAGCCCAGTGCATCATGGGGCCTCTGGGGGTGTCCCTAGCCTGCATCATCATAGGGGCAAGCTAGGGTCGCCCAATCTGAGCCTCCCATCCTAAAAAAAAAAATAATAATAAAATACCCCATTTGTCTGATCATGTCAATATTTGTAAATATTGACTATGATCAGTGTGGATCTCCCTCCCTCTCCTCACTTGCCATTTTGTTGGAGAGAGAGAGAGACCTGTATTTAGCAGAGAGAGAGATTTATTTATTTTATTTGTTAAAAAATATAGAACCAAAGGCTCTTTTCAGAGCCATTAACCCCTAGCTTGCCAGTGATCACTATATATCACTGGCAGTAGCATAGGTGCACATTTTTTTGCTGCATTTTGCTGTCTGTGCATTTTTTTAGGGGTTAATTTTGTTGTTGTAATTTTTTAAAAACCCAAAGGCTCTTTTCAGAAACATTTAGTTAATTTAATTTAATTTTCAGAGCCATTAACCCCTAGCTTGCCAGTGATCGCTATAAATCACTGGCAGTTGCATAGCTGTACTTTTTTGCTTTCTGTGCATTTTTTTAGGGGTTAATTTTGTTGTTGTAATTTTTTAAAAACCCAAAGGCTCTTTTCAGAAACATTTAGTTAATTTAATTTAATTTTCAGAGCCATTAACCCCTAGCTTGCCAGTGATCGCTATAAATCACTGGCAGTTGCATAGCTGTACTTTTTTGCTGTCTGTGCATTTTTTTAGGGGTTAATTTTGTTGTTGTAATTTTTTAAAAACCCAAAGGCTCTTTTCAGAAACATTTAGTTAATTTAATTTAATTTTCAGAGCCATTAACCCCTAGCTTGCCAGTGATCGCTATAAATCACTGGCAGTTGCATAGCTGTACTTTTTTGCTGTCTGTGCATTTTTTTAGGGGTTAATTTTGTTGTTGTAAATTTTTAAAAACCCAAAGGCTCTTTTCAGAAACATTTAGTTAATTTAATTTTCAGAGCCATTAACCCCTAGCTTGCCAGTGATCGCTATAAATCACTGGCAGTAGAATAGCTGTACTTTTTTGCTAGTTAATTTAGTTAATTAATTTAGTTAATTTAATTTTTTTTAGTAATTGTTTTCTGTGACGGATACAAAAATGTCACAGAAAAGATATAGTGCTGAGGAGGCGTATGCCATCCTTGCGTCAGAGTCAGATGCCTCTATTTCTGACTCAGACCCCAATTTTTACCCTGCCATGTGCTCAGATACATCACTAGATGCAGTCTCAACTGATAGTGATGTATCTGTGGCTGCTAGCCCCCCTGCCAGCCCCCCTGCTACCCCCCCTGCCAGCCCCCCTGCTAGCCCCCCTGCCAGAAGGAGGCATGTTGCTGCCATTGCTGCTGAAGAGTGGGTAACGCCTCATCTCCAGAGGCCAGATATCCCACCCTTTACAGCAAATGCTGGCATAAATATAGATGTGGCAGGTTTTAGCCCCCAGCAGTTTCTGGAAGTGTTTCTGGGCGATGATATATTGGGGAACATTGTCGCCCAAACTAATTTATATGCCTATCAGTTCCGTGCTGCAAAGCCTGGAACATATTTGGCAAAGCAGCAATGGGCCCCCATCAATGTGCCAGAATTCTTCATCCAAGCGGGGCAGAAGAGGTCTTCCATCCGATTGAAGTCTTCATCCAGGCCGCATCTTCTATCGACATCCATCTGGAGCAGAGCGGCAGCATCCTGAAGACCTCCAACGCGGAACATACATCCTGGCCGACGACTGAACGACGAATGACGGTTCCTTTAAATGACGTCATCCAAGATGGCGTCCCTCGAATTCCTATTGGCTGATGGGATTCTATCAGCCAATCGGAATTAAGGTAGGAATATTCTGATTGGCTGATGGAATCAGCCAATCAGATTTAGCTCGCATTCTATTGGCTGATCGGAACAGCCAATAGAATGCGAGCTCAATCTGATTGGCTGATTGGATCAGCCAATCGGATTGAACTTGATTCTGATTGGCTGATTCCATCAGCCAATCAGAATATTCCTACCTTAATTCCGATTGGCTGATAGAATCCTATCAGCCAATCGGAATTCGAGGGACGCCATCTTGGATGACGTCATTTAAAGGAACCGTCATTCGTCGTTCAGTCGTCGGCCAGGATGGATGTTCCGCGTCGGAGGTCTTCAGGATGCTGCCGCTCCACTCCAGATGGATGTCGATAGAAGATGCCGCCTGGATGAAGACTTCAATCGGATGGAAGATCTCTTCTGCCCCGCTTGGATGAAGACTTCAATCGGATGGAAGACCTCTTCTGCCCCGCTTGGATCAAGACTTCTACCGGATCATGGACATCTTCAGCCCCCCGCTTGGGCTTGGATCAGGACATCGGAGGAGCTCTTCAGGACGGATCGGTGAACCTGGTATGGTGAAGATAAGGTAGGAAGATCTTCAGGGGCTTAGTGTTAGGTTTATTTAAGGGGGGTTTGGGTTAGATTAGGGGTATGTGGGTGGTGGGTTGTAATGTTGGGGGGGGGTATTGTATGTTTTTTTTACAGGCAAAAGAGCTGAACTTCTTGGGGCATGCCCCGCAAAGGGCCCTGTTCAGGGCTGGTAAGGTAAAAGAGCTTTTAACTTTAGTAATTTAGAATAGGGTAGGGCATTTTTTATTTTGGGGGGCTTTGTTGTTTTATTAGGGGGCTTAGAGTAGGTGTAATTAGTTTAAAATTGTTGTAATATTTTTCTTATGTTTGTAGATATTTTTTTATTTTTTGTAACTTAGTTCTTTTTTATTTTTTGTACTTTAGTTAGTTTATTTCATTGTAGTTATTTGTAAATATTGTATTTAATTAATGTATTGATAGTGTAGTGTTAGGTTTAATTGTAGGTAATTGTAGGTATTTTATTTAATTAATTTAATGATAGTATAGTGTTAGGTTTAATTGTAACTTAGGTTAGGATTTATTTTACAGGTAATTTTGTAATTATTTTAACTAGGTAACTATTAAATAGTTCTTAACTATTTAATAGCTATTGTACCTGGTTAAAATAATTACAAAGTTGCCTGTAAAATAAATATTAATCCTAAAATAGCTACAATGTAATTATAATTTATATTTTAGCTATATTAGGGTTTATTTTACAGGTAAGTATTTAGCTTTAAATAGGAATAATTTATTTAATAAGAGTTAATTAATTTCGTTAGATTAAAATTATATTTAACTTAGGGGGGTGTTAGTGTTAGGGTTAGACTTAGCTTTAGGGGTTAATACATTTATTAGAATAGCGGTGAGCTGCGGTCGGCAGATTAGGGGTTAATAATTGAAGTTAGGTGTCGGCGATGTTAGGGAGGGCAGATTAGGGGTTAATACTATTTATTATAGGGTTAGTGAGGCGGATTAGGGGTTAATAATTTTATTATAGTAGCGCTCAGGTCCGCTCGGCAGATTAGGGGTTAATAAGTGTAGGCAGGTGGAGGCGACGTTGTGGGGGGCAGATTAAGGGTTAATAAATATAATATAGGGGTCGGCGATGTTAGGGCAGCAGATTAGGGGTACATAAGGATAATGTAAGTAGCGGCGGTTTACGGAGCGGCAGATTAGGGGTTAATAATAATATGCAGGGGTCAGCGATAGCGGGGGCGGCAGAATAGGGGTTAATAAGTGTAAGGTTAGGGGTGTTTAGACTCGGGGTACAAGTTAGAGTGTTAGGTGCAGACGTAGGAAGTGTTTCCGCATAGCAAACAATGGGGCTGCGTTAGGAGCTGAACGCGGCTTTTTTGCAGGTGTTAGGTTTTTTTTCAGCTCAAACAGCCCCATTGTTTTCTATGGGGGAATCGTGCACGAGCACGTTTTTGAGGCTGGCCGCTTGCGTAAGCAACTCTGGTATCGAGAGTTGAAGCTGCGTTAAAAATGCTCTACGCTCCTTTTTTGGAGCCTAACGCAGCCTTTATGTGGACTCTCAATACCAGAGTTATTTTTATGGTACGGCCAGAAAAAAGCCGGCGTTAGCTATGCGGGTCCTTATCGACAAAACTCTAAATCTAGGCCTAAGTTTGGCCCCAAGTGAGTTTAAAAGAAAAGGAACATCCTTGAGGGATGTAGATTTGAATGGACAAGAATTAAGAGGTTTTTACCCTTGTTTCACCTACCGTGCATGTAGATATAGCACAAAGAAGAAGTCTCTCATAGTACCAAATACAGGTCTAGAATTCATAATAAAGGATACCATAAGATGCACACAAAAAGGGGTACTATACATGATCCAATGTACGTGTAATCTTATATACTTGGGGGAAACAACTAGGAACTTGAGGGATAGGATAAGGGAACACCTTTGTTGTATTGAGAAAGGTAATTTAGACACGCATCTATATAAGCACTTTCAAGAGATGCCTAGCAATAATATACAAATAAATTTAATTTACAGACAGAAAAAGTAGAAACTAAATACGTTACTACACAAAAGACAGGGATCTCAGCACATCATTTTATTTCAAGATACAAATGTCAAAATACACCATATGCAAATGGTTAGCCACAGTGCCTTACTAATTGTGCATATACATTATAAACAAGGTATCTACATAAGCAAAGAAATATATAAACAGATGAACCATTCGGTGTACTTTAAGAGCACAAATTGCTTTGTAGACCTAAAGAATACTTGCGAGCAGGAACTAGTTTAAACTGTGTACATTAACATGGCAACACCTCCACTAAAGGTTGGCTTTGCAGATTGCGAAAAATGGCCACCATAGTGATCCCAGAGGATCTATACCTGTTAATATTATCTCTATTAATATAGGTTAAACTATTGCACATATAATTAGATGCAACTATAACAATTATATACAGCTGCCCCAGCAAGCTTTAACCCCTTAACGACCGACGACGTATGCCATACGTCCTCAAAGAAAAAAGCACTTAACGACCGAGGACGTATGGCATACGTTGTCGGTTAAACAGAGCACTGGAAGCGATCGAAATCGCTTCCAGCTGCTCTAACAGTATTGCAGGCTTGCCTTGATGTCTAGGCATCCTGCAATACTGTTCCCGAGTGCCGGGACCGGATTGATCACTCCCCCACGAGTGATCACTTCCGGTTTCGCTCCACGTGGAGCCCGGCAGTGTTTCAGAGCATCGGAAGCGATCGGACACGCTTCCGATGCTCTGCTTGTGTGCTAAGTGCCTCGGTGGGACGAGGCACTTAGTTAGTTATCAAATAATAAATAAAAAATAAAAAAACGGATAAAATAAAAAAAAAAGCACAAATAGCCCCCCCCCCCCTTCACTAGGCATCCAAGATGGCGAAGCCCAGTGCATCATGGGGCCTCTGGGGGTGTCCCTAGCCTGCATCATCATAGGGGCAAGCTAGGGTCGCCCAATCTGAGCCTCCCACCCTAAAAAAAAAAATAATAATAAAATACCCCATTTGTCTGATCATGTCAATATTTGTAAATATTGACTATGATCAGTGTGGATCTCCCTCCCTCTCCTCACTTGCCATTTTGTTGGAGAGAGAGAGAGACCTGTATTTAGCAGAGAGAGAGATTTATTTATTTTATTTGTTAAAAAATATAGAACCAAAGGCTCTTTTCAGAGCCATTAACCCCTAGCTTGCCAGTGATCACTATATATCACTGGCAGTAGCATAGGTGCACATTTTTTTGCTGCATTTTGCTGTCTGTGCATTTTTTTAGGGGTTAATTTTGTTGTTGTAATTTTTTAAAAACCCAAAGGCTCTTTTCAGAAACATTTAGTTAATTTAATTTAATTTTCAGAGCCATTAACCCCTAGCTTGCCAGCGATTGCTATAAATCACTGGCAGTTGCATAGCTGTACTTTTTTGCTGTCTGTGCATTTTTTTAGGGGTTAATTTTGTTGTTGTAATTTTTTAAAAACCCAAAGGCTCTTTTCAGAAACATTTAGTTAATTTAATTTAATTTTCAGAGCCATTAACCCCTAGCTTGCCAGTGATCGCTATAAATCACTGGCAGTTGCATAGCTGTACTTTTTTGCTGTCTGTGCATTTTTTTAGGGGTTAATTTTGTTGTTGTAATTTTTTAAAAACCCAAAGGCTCTTTTCAGAAACATTTAGTTAATTTAATTTAATTTTCAGAGCCATTAACCCCTAGCTTGCCAGTGATCGCTATAAATCACTGGCAGTTGCATAGCTGTACTTTTTTGCTGTCTGTGCATTTTTTTAGGGGTTAATTTTGTTGTTGTAAATTTTTAAAAACCCAAAGGCTCTTTTCAGAAACATTTAGTTAATTTAATTTTCAGAGCCATTAACCCCTAGCTTGCCAGTGATCGCTATAAATCACTGGCAGTAGAATAGCTGTACTTTTTTGCTAGTTAATTTAGTTAATTAATTTAGTTAATTTAATTTTTTTTAGTAATTGTTTTCTGTGACGGATACAAAAATGTCACAGAAAAGATATAGTGCTGAGGAGGCGTATGCCATCCTTGCGTCAGAGTCAGATGCCTCTATTTCTGACTCAGACCCCAATTTTTACCCTGCCATGTGCTCAGATACATCACTAGATGCAGTCTCAACTGATAGTGATGTATCTGTGGCTGCTAGCCCCCCTGCCAGCCCCCCTGCTACCCCCCCTGCCAGCCCCCCTGCTAGCCCCCCTGCCAGAAGGAGGCATTTTGCTGCCATTGCTGCTGAAGAGTGGGTAACGCCTCATCTCCAGAGGCCAGATATCCCACCCTTTACAGCAAATGCTGGCATAAATATAGATGTGGCAGGTTTTAGCCCCCAGCAGTTTCTGGAAGTGTTTCTGGGCGATGATATATTGGGGAACATTGTCGCCCAAACTAATTTATATGCCTATCAGTTCCGTGCTCCAAAGCCTGGAACATATTTGGCAAAGCAGCAATGGGCCCCCATCAATGTGCCAGAATTCTTCATCCAAGCGGGGCAGAAGAGGTCTTCCATCCGATTGAAGTCTTCATCCAGGCCGCATCTTCTATCGACATCCATCTGGAGCAGAGCGGCAGCATCCTGAAGACCTCCAACGCGGAACATACATCCTGGCCGACGACTGAACGACGAATGACGGTTCCTTTAAATGACGTCATCCAAGATGGCGTCCCTCGAATTCCTATTGGCTGATGGGATTCTATCAGCCAATCGGAATTAAGGTAGGAATATTCTGATTGGCTGATGGAATCAGCCAATCAGATTTAGCTCGCATTCTATTGGCTGATCGGAACAGCCAATAGAATGCGAGCTCAATCTGATTGGCTGATTGGATCAGACAATCGGATTGAACTTGATTCTGATTGGCTGATTCCATCAGCCAATCAGAATATTCCTACCTTAATTCCGATTGGCTGATAGAATCCTATCAGCCAATCGGAATTCGAGGGACGCCATCTTGGATGACGTCATTTAAAGGAACCGTCATTCGTCGTTCAGTCGTCGGCCAGGATGGATGTTCCGCGTCGGAGGTCTTCAGGATGCTGCCGCTCCACTCCAGATGGATGTCGATAGAAGATGCCGCCTGGATGAAGACTTCAATCGGATGGAAGATCTCTTCTGCCCCGCTTGGATGAAGACTTCAATCGGATGGAAGACCTCTTCTGCCCCGCTTGGATCAAGACTTCTACCGGATCATGGACATCTTCAGCCCCCCGCTTGGGCTTGGATCAGGACATCGGAGGAGCTCTTCAGGACGGATCGGTGAACCTGGTATGGTGAAGATAAGGTAGGAAGATCTTCAGGGGCTTAGTGTTAGGTTTATTTAAGGGGGGTTTGGGTTAGATTAGGGGTATGTGGGTGGTGGGTTGTAATGTTGGGGGGGGTATTGTATGTTTTTTTTACAGGCAAAAGAGCTGAACTTCTTGGGGCATGCCCCGCAAAGGGCCCTGTTCAGGGCTGGTAAGGTAAAAGAGCTTTTAACTTTAGTAATTTAGAATAGGGTAGGGCATTTTTTATTTTGGGGGGCTTTGTTGTTTTATTAGGGGGCTTAGAGTAGGTGTAATTAGTTTAAAATTGTTGTAATATTTTTCTTATGTTTGTAGATATTTTTTTATTTTTTGTAACTTAGTTCTTTTTTATTTTTTGTACTTTAGTTAGTTTATTTCATTGTAGTTATTTGTAAATATTGTATTTAATTAATGTATTGATAGTGTAGTGTTAGGTTTAATTGTAGGTAATTGTAGGTATTTTATTTAATTAATTTAATTATAGTATAGTGTTAGGTTTAATTGTAACTTAGGTTAGGATTTATTTTACAGGTAATTTTGTAATTATTTTAACTAGGTAACTATTAAATAGTTCTTAACTATTTAATAGCTATTGTACCTGGTTAAAATAATTACAAAGTTGCCTGTAAAATAAATATTAATCCTAAAATAGCTACAATGTAATTATAATTTATATTTTAGCTATATTAGGGTTTATTTTACAGGTAAGTATTTAGCTTTAAATAGGAATAATTTATTTAATAAGAGTTAATTAATTTCGTTAGATTAAAATTATATTTAACTTAGGGGGGTGTTAGTGTTAGGGTTAGACTTAGCTTTAGGGGTTAATACATTTATTAGAATAGCGGTGAGCTGCGGTCGGCAGATTAGGGGTTAATAATTGAAGTTAGGTGTCGGCGATGTTAGGGAGGGCAGATTAGGGGTTAATACTATTTATTATAGGGTTAGTGAGGCGGATTAGGGGTTAATAATTTTATTATAGTAGCGCTCAGGTCCGCTCGGCAGATTAGGGGTTAATAAGTGTAGGCAGGTGGAGGCGACGTTGTGGGGGGCAGATTAAGGGTTAATAAATATAATATAGGGGTCGGCGATGTTAGGGCAGCAGATTAGGGGTACATAAGGATAATGTAAGTAGCGGCGGTTTACGGAGCGGCAGATTAGGGGTTAATAATAATATGCAGGGGTCAGCGATAGCGGGGGCGGCAGAATAGGGGTTAATAAGTGTAAGGTTAGGGGTGTTTAGACTCGGGGTACAAGTTAGAGTGTTAGGTGCAGACGTAGGAAGTGTTTCCGCATAGCAAACAATGGGGCTGCGTTAGGAGCTGAACGCGGCTTTTTTGCAGGTGTTAGGTTTTTTTTCAGCTCAAACAGCCCCATTGTTTTCTATGGGGGAATCGTGCACGAGCACGTTTTTGAGGCTGGCCGCTTGCGTAAGCAACTCTGGTATCGAGAGTTGAAGCTGCGTTAAAAATGCTCTACGCTCCTTTTTTGGAGCCTAACGCAGCCTTTATGTGGACTCTCAATACCAGAGTTATTTTTATGGTACGGCCAGAAAAAAGCCGGCGTTAGCTATGCGGGTCCTTATCGACAAAACTCTAAATCTAGGCCTAAGTTTGGCCCCAAGTGAGTTTAAAAGAAAAGGAACATCCTTGAGGGATGTAGATTTGAATGGACAAGAATTAAGAGGTTTTTACCCTTGTTTCACCTACCGTGCATGTAGATATAGCACAAAGAAGAAGTCTCTCATAGTACCAAATACAGGTCTAGAATTCATAATAAAGGATACCATAAGATGCACACAAAAAGGGGTACTATACATGATCCAATGTACGTGTAATCTTATATACTTGGGGGAAACAACTAGGAACTTGAGGGATAGGATAAGGGAACACCTTTGTTGTATTGAGAAAGGTAATTTAGACACGCATCTATATAAGCACTTTCAAGAGATGCCTAGCAATAATATACAAATAAATTTAATTTACAGACAGAAAAAGTAGAAACTAAATACGTTACTACACAAAAGACAGGGATCTCAGCACATCATTTTATTTCAAGATACAAATGTCAAAATACACCATATGCAAATGGTTAGCCACAGTGCCTTACTAATTGTGCATATACATTATAAACAAGGTATCTACATAAGCAAAGAAATATATAAACAGATGAACCATTCGGTGTACTTTAAGAGCACAAATTGCTTTGTAGACCTAAAGAATACTTGCGAGCAGGAACTAGTTTAAACTGTGTACATTAACATGGCAACACCTCCACTAAAGGTTGGCTTTGCAGATTGCGAAAAATGGCCACCATAGTGATCCCAGAGGATCTATACCTGTTAATATTATCTCTATTAATATAGGTTAAACTATTGCACATATAATTAGATGCAACTATAACAATTATATACAGCTGCCCCAGCAAGCTTTAACCCCTTAACGACCGACGACGTATGCCATACGTCCTCAAAGAAAAAAGCACTTAACGACCGAGGACGTATGGCATACGTTGTCGGTTAAACAGAGCACTGGAAGCGATCGAAATCGCTTCCAGCTGCTCTAACAGTATTGCAGGCTTGCCTTGATGTCTAGGCATCCTGCAATACTGTTCCCGAGTGCCGGGACCGGATTGATCACTCCCCCACGAGTGATCACTTCCGGTTTCGCTCCACGTGGAGCCCGGCATTGTTTCAGAGCATCGGAAGCGATCGGACACGCTTCCGATGCTCTGCTTGTGTGCTAAGTGCCTCGGTGGGACGAGGCACTTAGTTAGTTATCAAATAATAAATAAAAAATAAAAAAACGGATAAAATAAAAAAAAAAGCACAAATAGCCCCCCCCCCTTCACTAGGCATCCAAGATGGCGAAGCCCAGTGCATCATGGGGCCTCTGGGGGTGTCCCTAGCCTGCATCATCATAGGGGCAAGCTAGGGTCGCCCAATCTGAGCCTCCCACCCTAAAAAAAAAAATAATAATAAAATACCCCATTTGTCTGATCATGTCAATATTTGTAAATATTGACTATGATCAGTGTGGATCTCCCTCCCTCTCCTCACTTGCCATTTTGTTGGAGAGAGAGAGAGACCTGTATTTAGCAGAGAGAGAGATTTATTTATTTTATTTGTTAAAAAATATAGAACCAAAGGCTCTTTTCAGAGCCATTAACCCCTAGCTTGCCAGTGATCACTATATATCACTGGCAGTAGCATAGGTGCACATTTTTTTGCTGCATTTTGCTGTCTGTGCATTTTTTTAGGGGTTAATTTTGTTGTTGTAATTTTTTAAAAACCCAAAGGCTCTTTTCAGAAACATTTAGTTAATTTAATTTAATTTTCAGAGCCATTAACCCCTAGCTTGCCAGTGATCGCTATAAATCACTGGCAGTTGCATAGCTGTACTTTTTTGCTGTCTGTGCATTTTTTTAGGGGTTAATTTTGTTGTTGTAATTTTTTAAAAACCCAAAGGCTCTTTTCAGAAACATTTAGTTAATTTAATTTAATTTTCAGAGCCATTAACCCCTAGCTTGCCAGTGATCGCTATAAATCACTGGCAGTTGCATAGCTGTACTTTTTTGCTGTCTGTGCATTTTTTTAGGGGTTAATTTTGTTGTTGTAATTTTTTAAAAACCCAAAGGCTCTTTTCAGAAACATTTAGTTAATTTAATTTAATTTTCAGAGCCATTAACCCCTAGCTTGCCAGTGATCGCTATAAATCACTGGCAGTTGCATAGCTGTACTTTTTTGCTGTCTGTGCATTTTTTTAGGGGTTAATTTTGTTGTTGTAAATTTTTAAAAACCCAAAGGCTCTTTTCAGAAACATTTAGTTAATTTAATTTTCAGAGCCATTAACCCCTAGCTTGCCAGTGATCGCTATAAATCACTGGCAGTAGAATAGCTGTACTTTTTTGCTAGTTAATTTAGTTAATTAATTTAGTTAATTTAATTTTTTTTAGTAATTGTTTTCTGTGACGGATACAAAAATGTCACAGAAAAGATATAGTGCTGAGGAGGCGTATGCCATCCTTGCGTCAGAGTCAGATGCCTCTATTTCTGACTCAGACCCCAATTTTTACCCTGCCATGTGCTCAGATACATCACTAGATGCAGTCTCAACTGATAGTGATGTATCTGTGGCTGCTAGCCCCCCTGCCAGCCCCCCTGCTACCCCCCCTGCCAGCCCCCCTGCTAGCCCCCCTGCCAGAAGGAGGCATGTTGCTGCCATTGCTGCTGAAGAGTGGGTAACGCCTCATCTCCAGAGGCCAGATATCCCACCCTTTACAGCAAATGCTGGCATAAATATAGATGTGGCAGGTTTTAGCCCCCAGCAGTTTCTGGAAGTGTTTCTGGGCGATGATATATTGGGGAACATTGTCGCCCAAACTAATTTATATGCCTATCAGTTCCGTGCTCCAAAGCCTGGAACATATTTGGCAAAGCAGCAATGGGCCCCCATCAATGTGCCAGAATTCTTCATCCAAGCGGGGCAGAAGAGGTCTTCCATCCGATTGAAGTCTTCATCCAGGCCGCATCTTCTATCGACATCCATCTGGAGCAGAGCGGCAGCATCCTGAAGACCTCCAACGCGGAACATACATCCTGGCCGACGACTGAACGACGAATGACGGTTCCTTTAAATGACGTCATCCAAGATGGCGTCCCTCGAATTTCTATTGGCTGATGGGATTCTATCAGCCAATCGGAATTAAGGTAGGAATATTCTGATTGGCTGATGGAATCAGCCAATCAGATTTAGCTCGCATTCTATTGGCTGATCGGAACAGCCAATAGAATGCGAGCTCAATCTGATTGGCTGATTGGATCAGCCAATCGGATTGAACTTGATTCTGATTGGCTGATTCCATCAGCCAATCAGAATATTCCTACCTTAATTCCGATTGGCTGATAGAATCCTATCAGCCAATCGGAATTCGAGGGACGCCATCTTGGATGACGTCATTTAAAGGAACCGTCATTCGTCGTTCAGTCGTCGGCCAGGATGGATGTTCCGCGTCGGAGGTCTTCAGGATGCTGCCGCTCCACTCCAGATGGATGTCGATAGAAGATGCCGCCTGGATGAAGACTTCAATCGGATGGAAGATCTCTTCTGCCCCGCTTGGATGAAGACTTCAATCGGATGGAAGACCTCTTCTGCCCCGCTTGGATCAAGACTTCTACCGGATCATGGACATCTTCAGCCCCCCGCTTGGGCTTGGATCAGGACATCGGAGGAGCTCTTCAGGACGGATCGGTGAACCTGGTATGGTGAAGATAAGGTAGGAAGATCTTCAGGGGCTTAGTGTTAGGTTTATTTAAGGGGGGTTTGGGTTAGATTAGGGGTATGTGGGTGGTGGGTTGTAATGTTGGGGGGGGTATTGTATGTTTTTTTTACAGGCAAAAGAGCTGAACTTCTTGGGGCATGCCCCGCAAAGGGCCCTGTTCAGGGCTGGTAAGGTAAAAGAGCTTTTAACTTTAGTAATTTAGAATAGGGTAGGGCATTTTTTATTTTGGGGGGCTTTGTTGTTTTATTAGGGGGCTTAGAGTAGGTGTAATTAGTTTAAAATTGTTGTAATATTTTTCTTATGTTTGTAGATATTTTTTTATTTTTTGTAACTTAGTTCTTTTTTATTTTTTGTACTTTAGTTAGTTTATTTCATTGTAGTTATTTGTAAATATTGTATTTAATTAATGTATTGATAGTGTAGTGTTAGGTTTAATTGTAGGTAATTGTAGGTATTTTATTTAATTAATTTAATGATAGTATAGTGTTAGGTTTAATTGTAACTTAGGTTAGGATTTATTTTACAGGTAATTTTGTAATTATTTTAACTAGGTAACTATTAAATAGTTCTTAACTATTTAATAGCTATTGTACCTGGTTAAAATAATTACAAAGTTGCCTGTAAAATAAATATTAATCCTAAAATAGCTACAATGTAATTATAATTTATATTTTAGCTATATTAGGGTTTATTTTACAGGTAAGTATTTAGCTTTAAATAGGAATAATTTATTTAATAAGAGTTAATTAATTTCGTTAGATTAAAATTATATTTAACTTAGGGGGGTGTTAGTGTTAGGGTTAGACTTAGCTTTAGGGGTTAATACATTTATTAGAATAGCGGTGAGCTGCGGTCGGCAGATTAGGGGTTAATAATTGAAGTTAGGTGTCGGCGATGTTAGGGAGGGCAGATTAGGGGTTAATACTATTTATTATAGGGTTAGTGAGGCGGATTAGGGGTTAATAATTTTATTATAGTAGCGCTCAGGTCCGCTCGGCAGATTAGGGGTTAATAAGTGTAGGCAGGTGGAGGCGACGTTGTGGGGGGCAGATTAAGGGTTAATAAATATAATATAGGGGTCGGCGATGTTAGGGCAGCAGATTAGGGGTACATAAGGATAATGTAAGTAGCGGCGGTTTACGGAGCGGCAGATTAGGGGTTAATAATAATATGCAGGGGTCAGCGATAGCGGGGGCGGCAGAATAGGGGTTAATAAGTGTAAGGTTAGGGGTGTTTAGACTCGGGGTACAAGTTAGAGTGTTAGGTGCAGACGTAGGAAGTGTTTCCGCATAGCAAACAATGGGGCTGCGTAAGGAGCTGAACGCGGCTTTTTTGCAGGTGTTAGGTTTTTTTTCAGCTCAAACAGCCCCATTGTTTTCTATGGGGGAATCGTGCACGAGCACGTTTTTGAGGCTGGCCGCTTGCGTAAGCAACTCTGGTATCGAGAGTTGAAGCTGCGTTAAAAATGCTCTACGCTCCTTTTTTGGAGCCTAACGCAGCCTTTATGTGGACTCTCAATACCAGAGTTATTTTTATGGTACGGCCAGAAAAAAGCCGGCGTTAGCTATGCGGGTCCTTATCGACAAAACTCTAAATCTAGGCCTAAGTTTGGCCCCAAGTGAGTTTAAAAGAAAAGGAACATCCTTGAGGGATGTAGATTTGAATGGACAAGAATTAAGAGGTTTTTACCCTTGTTTCACCTACCGTGCATGTAGATATAGCACAAAGAAGAAGTCTCTCATAGTACCAAATACAGGTCTAGAATTCATAATAAAGGATACCATAAGATGCACACAAAAAGGGGTACTATACATGATCCAATGTACGTGTAATCTTATATACTTGGGGGAAACAACTAGGAACTTGAGGGATAGGATAAGGGAACACCTTTGTTGTATTGAGAAAGGTAATTTAGACACGCATCTATATACACTTTCAAGAGATGCCTAGCAATAATATACAAATAAATTTAATTTACAGACAGAAAAAGTAGAAACTAAATACGTTACTACACAAAAGACAGGGATCTCAGCACATCATTTTATTTCAAGATACAAATGTCAAAATACACCATATGCAAATGGTTAGCCACAGTGCCTTACTAATTGTGCATATACATTATAAACAAGGTATCTACATAAGCAAAGAAATATATAAACAGATGAACCATTCGGTGTACTTTAAGAGCACAAATTGCTTTGTAGACCTAAAGAATACTTGCGAGCAGGAACTAGTTTAAACTGTGTACATTAACATGGCAACACCTCCACTAAAGGTTGGCTTTGCAGATTGCGAAAAATGGCCACCATAGTGATCCCAGAGGATCTATACCTGTTAATATTATCTCTATTAATATAGGTTAAACTATTGCACATATAATTAGATGCAACTATAACAATTATATACAGCTGCCCCAGCAAGCTTTAACCCCTTAACGACCGACGACGTATGCCATACGTCCTCAAAGAAAAAAGCACTTAACGACCGAGGACGTATGGCATACGTTGTCGGTTAAACAGAGCACTGGAAGCGATCGAAATCGCTTCCAGCTGCTCTAACAGTATTGCAGGCTTGCCTTGATGTCTAGGCATCCTGCAATACTGTTCCCGAGTGCCGGGACCGGATTGATCACTCCCCCACGAGTGATCACTTCCGGTTTCGCTCCACGTGGAGCCCGGCAGTGTTTCAGAGCATCGGAAGCGATCGGACACGCTTCCGATGCTCTGCTTGTGTGCTAAGTGCCTCGGTGGGACGAGGCACTTAGTTAGTTATCAAATAATAAATAAAAAATAAAAAAACGGATAAAATAAAAAAAAAAGCACAAATAGCCCCCCCCCCCCCTTCACTAGGCATCCAAGATGGCGAAGCCCAGTGCATCATGGGGCCTCTGGGGGTGTCCCTAGCCTGCATCATCATAGGGGCAAGCTAGGGTCGCCCAATCTGAGCCTCCCACCCTAAAAAAAAAAAAATAATAAAATACCCCATTTGTCTGATCATGTCAATATTTGTAAATATTGACTATGATCAGTGTGGATCTCCCTCCCTCTCCTCACTTGCCATTTTGTTGGAGAGAGAGAGAGACCTGTATTTAGCAGAGAGAGAGATTTATTTATTTTATTTGTTAAAAAATATAGAACCAAAGGCTCTTTTCAGAGCCATTAACCCCTAGCTTGCCAGTGATCACTATATATCACTGGCAGTAGCATAGGTGCACATTTTTTTGCTGCATTTTGCTGTCTGTGCATTTTTTTAGGGGTTAATTTTGTTGTTGTAATTTTTTAAAAACCCAAAGGCTCTTTTCAGAAACATTTAGTTAATTTAATTTAATTTTCAGAGCCATTAACCCCTAGCTTGCCAGTGATTGCTATAAATCACTGGCAGTTGCATAGCTGTACTTTTTTGCTGTCTGTGCATTTTTTTAGGGGTTAATTTTGTTGTTGTAATTTTTTAAAAACCCAAAGGCTCTTTTCAGAAACATTTAGTTAATTTAATTTAATTTTCAGAGCCATTAACCCCTAGCTTGCCAGTGATCGCTATAAATCACTGGCAGTTGCATAGCTGTACTTTTTTGCTGTCTGTGCATTTTTTTAGGGGTTAATTTTGTTGTTATAATTTTTTAAAAACCCAAAGGCTCTTTTCAGAAACATTTAGTTAATTTAATTTAATTTTCAGAGCCATTAACCCCTAGCTTGCCAGTGATCACTATAAATCACTGGCAGTTGCATAGCTGTACTTTTTTGCTGTCTGTGCATTTTTTTAGGGGTTAATTTTGTTGTTGTAAATTTTTAAAAACCCAAAGGCTCTTTTCAGAAACATTTAGTTAATTTAATTTTCAGAGCCATTAACCCCTAGCTTGCCAGTGATCGCTATAAATCACTGGCAGTAGAATAGCTGTACTTTTTTGCTAGTTAATTTAGTTAATTAATTTAGTTAATTTAATTTTTTTTAGTAATTGTTTTCTGTGACGGATACAAAAATGTCACAGAAAAGATATAGTGCTGAGGAGGCGTATGCCATCCTTGCGTCAGAGTCAGATGCCTCTATTTCTGACTCAGACCCCAATTTTTACCCTGCCATGTGCTCAGATACATCACTAGATGCAGTCTCAACTGATAGTGATGTATCTGTGGCTGCTAGCCCCCCTGCCAGCCCCCCTGCTACCCCCCCTGCCAGCCCCCCTGCTAGCCCCCCTGCCAGAAGGAGGCATGTTGCTGCCATTGCTGCTGAAGAGTGGGTAACGCCTCATCTCCAGAGGCCAGATATCCCACCCTTTACAGCAAATGCTGGCATAAATATAGATGTGGCAGGTTTTAGCCCCCAGCAGTTTCTGGAAGTGTTTCTGGGCGATGATATATTGGGGAACACTGTCGCCCAAACTAATTTATATGCCTATCAGTTCCGTGCTGCAAAGCCTGGAACATATTTGGCAAAGCAGCAATGGGCCCCCATCAATGTGCCAGAATTCAAAAAATTCTGGGCATTGACTATGCTGATGGGCATCATAAAGAAACCCTCCATTCGCTCCTACTGGAGTAGTAGCCCCATCTGCTCTACCCCCATTTTCTCCCAGACTATGTCGAGGAAGAGGTATGAAATGATTCTGCATTTCATGCACTTCAGCGACAACAGCCTGTGCCCCCCTAGGGAGCATCCCCAATTTGACAGGCTGTATAAAATCCGCCCCTGAAAACCCACTTTTCTGCCAGGTTTGCAGAGGCTTATACACTTGGAAGGAATATATGCGTTGATGAATCCCTAATGAAGTATAAGGGAAGGCTGGGATTCAAGCAGTATATTCCTTCCAAACGCTCCAGATATGGGGTAAAGGTGTATAAGCTCTGTGACAGCGAGACTGGGTATACTCAGGCCTTCCGGGTGTATGAGGGAAAGGATAGCCACCTTGACCCTCCAGGTTGCCCAGAACATATGGGAACCACTGGCAAGATTGTCTGGGACCTGATATTACCCCTAATGAACAAAGGGTATCACTTGTACTTAGACAATTTTTATACAAGTGTCCTTTTGTTCAAGCTACTGTATTGCTTTGATACAGTAGCTTGCGGTACAATTAAAAAGAACCGCGCAGGTTTCCCAGGACAACTTGTACGCACCCGGCTACGAAGGGGGGAGACCTCAGCTCTGCGCCAAGAGGAGCTGTTGGCACTTAAGTACAGAGACAAGAAGGATGTATACCTTCTTACCACCATCCACACAGAGAGGTTTCTGTACGTGGCAGAGCTGAGATCATAAGGAAGCCAGTGTGCATCAAGTCTTATAACCGGCATATGGGTGGGGTTGATCTGGCTGATCAGCTGCTGCAGTCCTACCTAATTATGCGGAAGACAAGGGCCTGGTACAAAAAGGTTGCAATTTACCTAAAGCAGATTGCAACCCACAACGCTTTTTTGTTGTTCAAAAAAGCAAACCCCAGAGTTAAAAAAACTTTTTTTACAGTTTCAACTGGTGGTTGAATTAGTGCATGGAAAGTGTTAAAATATCAGCATTTGAAAAACCCTAGGGTGTCTACTTTTCAAAAATATATGGTTTGATGGGGGTAAATTCCATTGGCCAGCTT